>NC_051182.1:157037224-157397223 GCF_013339695.2 Rhipicephalus sanguineus
CTGTTTCCCGCACGTTGTAATAATTGAGACGGTTTGTAGTACGTGCTGAAGTCACGATGCGACATCGCATTTACAAAGGCAACAAGGGGCGCGAGCTCGATCGGCCTATTTCAACCAGCTCTAGTTGCACGACTGACAGTTGTGTTCACTGAGAGAAAAGGGCGGCGAATCGCTGATAAGCGTATTTGTTTGAACTGGTGATGAATGGCGAAGAAAGCACGATGACTATATACGCATTACAGATTTTTATTGGCGTTCTTCTTTGGCTGTTTCCCTAGCCGTTAGCGCTGTCATGTCAAAGTTGGAAATGTCTTCTCGTGACGCTTAGGTGTATGAAAAATACGTTCACGTTTATAAGCACTTCAATGTCAGCGGCATTTCCATCAGCGAGACATAACCGTTCATATTTAACTCTTGTGGACAGCGGATTTTCTGATCGATAAGGAGGCTGATGCTGTTGTATATCAAGAACGCAAGATCAGAGGGCGGAAGAAAAACTTTATTGAGCTGCTCGTAGTTACAGAGCCTCGAGCAGACTGCCCCGATGGAGGCGGGGTCCTCGAGCAGAAGGAGGGCCGTTCCGTCGCTCTCTTGTCTACAATACATGGCGAGAGCGGCGTCATGGAGAAACGTGACTCTACATGTCTTTAGTTCACGGCGGCTGCAATAGTACATAATTCACAGCCGCGCACAGATGTAAACACGGAGAGGCCATGTGGTCTCTCACTATACACACTCACGTTGTTAAACACGCACATTTTGCCGTTGGTTATATGTGTGTGGCTTTTTAGTTCCCATCTTCCTCCCCCCTAAAACTAAAGGTGTCGTAATTCAGACATTCAGGAAAACGTCTCGTGCGCGTACTAACGTCTGAGAACGTTCCCGTTTCCACTGTCTGTGTTGGGAGGTGATTCGGAGGGCTCCGTGTCTAACCGCGACGTCGTCAAGCCTGGAGCTGACGGCGCCGGGCCGACGGTCTGCGCTTCGTTTCCATTACCCGTCTGCGAGCAGCTTATATCGTCCCCGTGAAATGGGATAGCGCCTGGCGCGCTGCGGCTGCGCAAATGGTCTACGTGGCAGAATCTTACTTGCCCCGAAACAAACACTAGGTATGTCATGGCGGACCTTATGTTGACTATCTTCCGGGAAACCACTTAACGGTTTCACTTCGAACGCTTCTTACGTAAACGAGATCCCCTTTTTCCAACTGCCTTGAGCGACCTCGGTGTTTCTCTGCGCTCTCCTTTATGTGCGCTGTTTTTTCGTTTTTTTTTTTCGTGCAAGGTGTCGTTTCAGCATTGTGAGCCGCGTGGGCAGTTTCCTTCTCAAGAACAATTCAGCTGGCGTCTGCCCTGTGAATGTATGGGGAGTGGTTCTGTACCCAAATACGAAGTTATCCACTTGTTGTAGTGTTGTTTGCTGGTTTTTCTTTTGGTCACTCACTCCCTGCAGCAGAAGCGACTTCTTCAGCGTTTGTACTGCTGTTTCTGCCACGCCATTTGCTTGCGGGTGGTAAGGAGGAGTTAGCCTGTGTTTCACACCGTTTGCTTTTAGAAAGTTTGCTTTTAGAAAGCAATCCAAGAACGGCACTTTGAAGTGAAGCGGGAATCACAACTCTGTTATTCCATACCAAACAACCCATGTGCACACTGATTTCGAACTTCCTTACAAATTACGGCTTTAGCTCGTCAGAAACTTTGTTTGACCAACCGCTCCATGTGAATTCACGTACAACGCGGAGGACTTCATCTCTGGCTGTCTCTACCTCAGCCTCTTGAACTGTGACAGGAAGGTCTTGTATCGGTGCAAAATAAAAAATGCTTTCAGACTCTTCAGTAGTTTCAGGCAGGGGGAGCCTCGACAAACCATCAGCGTTGGCAGTCGTACGTCCTGCCTTATACGTGACCTGGTAACGGTAATTTGAGAGTGCGTGTAACCAACGGTGCACTCGCGCAGCAGCCACAGAGCTTGCTGGACACTTTGGGTCAAAAAGAGCAGTCAGTGGCTGGTGATCAGTGAAAATTTCGAACTTGCGACCATACAAATAATTGTGAAATTTCTTGATTCCAAAAATAATGGCAAGTCCCTCTTTCTCCGTAATTGCGCTCAGTTGGGGTCATTGATCGAGACGCAAAGGCAATGGGTTTTTCATGACCATCAACCACATGAGCCAGCACTGCCCCTAAGCCGTATGCAGCCACATCACATGCCAGACGCAAATCTTTTCTGACATCATAAATCTGCAATAGCTGGTTATTGCACAGCAATTCTTTGCATTCTCTGAAACACTTGTCGCACTGACTGGACCATTTCCATGCACTTTGCGTAGCAAGTTGTGTAATGGCTCAAGTAGAGTTGCCAGATTTGGCATGAAATTCGCATAGAAGTTAACCAGGCCAAGAAATGCTTTGAGCTGTGTAACATCCTTTGGCTATGGAGCATGCATGATAGCTTCCACCTTGTCTGGTGCTCGGTGCAACCCATTCTTGTCAATTACATGTCCCAGATAGCGCACTTTGCTTTGAAAGAACGAGCATTTTTCTGCATTAACGCGGATTCCATGATCCTGTAGCTTCTTAAGCACTCTTTCGGTTCTTTCGTAGCACTCTTGCTTATCTTTTCTTGAAATAAGTACATCATCTATGTAGCATGCTGTGCCAGGAATTCCTCGTAAAATCAGGTCCATTACTGCTTGGAACATCACCGGAGCGCTTGCTACTCCGTACGGCAGTCTTTTTAAATCTAAAAAGACCCAAATGAGTGTTCACTGTCAATAGCTCTTGGGCGCGTTCATCAAGTTGAAGTTGCAGGTAAGCCTTAGAGAGATCTAGAACTGTGAAATTTGTGCCTCCTACTACAGATGCAAAGACATCCTCCGGTAAAGGCAGTGGGTACTGATCCACCTCTATGCGCGGATTTGCAGTAATTCTGTAGTCCCCACATATCCTAACAGAATTGTCTTTTCTTTGGCACTATCACAAGAGGGGTCGCCCATTCACTGTGCTTGACTCGATATACGATGTCAGCTCTCTCAAAGTCATGCAATTCTTTTTCAACTTGCTCCAACATGGCGTATGGAACTGGTCTAGCCTTACAAAAAAGGGGTGACACATTCTCTTTCAGAACAATGCTCCCAATGAAGCCCTTGATTGTGCCGTATCCTTCGGCAAACACCTCATGGTACTTTTTCAAAAGAGAATTTTCTGTCTGAATGTTGTACACAGGTACGACTTCTGACCAATCTAACCTTATTTTCGACAACCAGTTACGCCCCAAAAGTGTTGGCATCCTCAAGCCCTATTCCTGCTTGACTATTACAAGCGGCAGCTCATGGCGCTGTGTGCCATAGCTCACATCAACTTGCGCGGAACCCTTCACATTTACAGGTGTTCCGTTGTATGTGACCAAGCGCACATCAGTTGAGGACCACTCAGCATCGGGAAAACATTTTTTGAATTCGCTTTCCGATATTAAAGACACTGCTGATCCTGTATCAAGTTCCATTGAAACCTCTTTGCTATTTATGTGTAGCTTTACTACTAAAGGAGATGTCTGACCATCTCCCTGGTTATGCCCTATTGCCAACAGCCTCGCCTCTGTTTTGCTTTGGTCAATGCAATGCGTTTGTTTAGTTCGACACATTTTAGCAACATGGCCCGTTTTCGAACATTTGAAGCACCGACTCTGCAAAAATGGACATGCCTTAGCAAAATGGTCATCACCACACCTGACACATTTTTCTTGTCCCTCGCGAGAAAGTCCTTCTTTCCGCGGCTTCCATACTTTACAGGTGGCAGTCCCCGTTGTGGACGCTGTTTGGCTTTTGCTCGTTGGCATCCTTTTAGGCGTCGGCTTGTTTTGCCAGTTGACGTCCGTAGGAGCTGTGAGAACTTATTTGGTGTCGTTCTTTGCGGTTTCCATGGTGGTGGCGATGTTTAGAACTTGTTCCCATGTCGCCTCCTTGTTCGGTAACGACAGCAGACGGCATCGGATGTCCTCGCTCGAAGACTTTCTTCACGGAAGCTGCCGAACTCGCATGTTGCCGCTAGCTTCTTGAGCTTGACGACGAGTTCTCCAATTGTTTCACTTTGGCTTTGATCCCTGCGATGGAACCTGTACCGTTCCGTGACTATGGATCTCCGTGGTGCGTAGTGCTCGCGCAGCACTTTCGTGGTATCGTATACTTGGAGTCAGCAGGACTCTTAGGCAGCAGAAGGCTTCGTAGTGTCACGTAGGCTTTTTCACCTAGGACTGTCAAGAACACTTGCGCCTTCCTCGGCTCGTCAGTGTTGTTAACGCTTGCGAAGACCTCGAATCTTTCGATGTAGACTTCGATGCTTCCCGTATCGGGACTGAACTCAGCAAGCCTTCCAACCGGCGTCGTAACCACGCTGTGATCTCCTGATGCTGCTATCCTGTCTGCCGATGTTGCCATGATTGAACAGTCCAGTTTTACCACAGCAAGATGTTATTAACACTTGTCTTGTGATTCAATCGGAGATGCCATCTTCGGTCCCATCGAATATACCATCTGAGATGCCACCCTCGTCGCCAAAGCTGTTGTATATCAAGAACGCAGGATCAGAGGGCGGAAGAGAAATTCTATTGAGCTGCTCGTAGTTACAGAGCCTCGAGCAGACTGCCCTCGATGGAGGCGGGGTCCTCGAGGAGAAGGAGGGCCGTTCCGTCGCTCTCTTGTCTACAATACATGGCGAGAGCGGCATCCCGGGGAAACGAGACTCTACATGTCTTGAGTTCACGGCGGCTGCATTAGTACATAGTTCACAGCCGCGCACAGATGTAAACACGGAGAGGCCATGTGGTCTCTCACTATACACACTCACGTTGTTAAACACGCACACTTTGCCGTTGCTTATATGTGTGTGGCTTTTTAGTTCCCAACAAATGCCATTAAGGATTACCAGTGACATTAGGCTTATTCAAAGCCTGAAGCTGTTCCTTACATACTACGTGCTAAAAGAAATTGGTAACTTTGTTCCGCGTGCAGAACATTGAAGAACAGGCTGTTGTGCGAGTTGATGCTACACGATGAATAAAAAGAGCGCGAAGAAACGTGGAAACAGACCAAGAAGACGAAAAATGCTACAGACACGACGAAGAAACCTACAGGAATGCGCTTGTGCTATGGCTTTCTTCGTTTTGTTCCACGTTTTTTCACGGCTCTTGTTATTCATCTGCATACAGGTTCTCTTGCCGGTCAGGCGACCAAAGTGCCTATCATCTAAAGGGTTCACCGAAAACCTATTATCACCAACGAACACTTGCGGATCCGAACTCGTTCGGACAAAACAAAATGTATATGTATAAAATCTACAGGTAACTCCTCTACTGTGTTATTCGAGGCGGTGCGATGTAAAGGCATTTTTCTTGAAAACAGACCTTACCATGGAGCTGGGAACAAAATCATTAGTGATATGGAGACTGTGACCATGGGCACGCAACAACTTACAGGGTACACGTGAGCTGCGCAAATGCAGCAGCTTCTTAATAGTTGAGGATGCTGTCCACGCATTATGGGACAGCATTCGCAGTGACACAGAAGCGTCGGTTTCGAAGCACTCTCTTTTCTACGAAATGAACACCCTACTGAAACGTTCCGTATGCCAGTCCAATAATTCCGTATGTTTCCGTAAGAATCTTACGGAAATATATGGAAAACGTATGAAAAATATACGCAAAACATATGAATTCCGTATGAAAACATATGGAATTATTGGACTGGCATACGGAACGTTTCAGTAGGGCAGCGCAGAGGAGGTCACAAAAGACCTAGTTCTTTTTATTTCTAGTGTATAAAAGCATCTGTGACTTGCAGTCGCAAAATCATATTGTCATACGAACAATGAACGCATATATTTAGAACAGTTAAAATAAAATTACTTTATTGCTGTCCAATGAACACTGCCACGCCGATTATATTTTAGCGGTTCTCAACGGTTATCTGCTTGCATTTTTCGTATGGCAATAACGTGGTGGGGCTGCATGTCCCGAACTTCTTACTTTCACATAAAACGGCCATGATCAGTTCGAGTTTTATTATCATTATGTTCGTAGCGGCGTCGGTTCTTTATCTAACAATGTTACAAGAAAAGGGATCGTTATGTGTCGTTAGGCTTGGATTTCCAACGGCAAGTGCTATAAGAATTATTACAAGACCGTACACAACCACACGTCGAACTAAAAGACGAAACCGTCGAGGACCATCACCTGGGAGCAATCCTAAGAGCTGGTGGGTCAATGTTTGTGCAGGATCATTGGCGTTTAAATTCTAACCTCACACCGTGGCTTTGTAGGGGTGCCTGATCTACCGTCGAAATGATAGAGTGATCTGTTATAGCCTCTATGCACGAGAGACCGCCATATTGTGAGTGACCAGGCGCCGAAGATTCTACCGTAGTGTCCTGCAGCAGTACACCTGGAGTGTCTAGCGATGTTTGTTTCCGTTGTGTAGTGTCGAATTCCGTACATGAAGCGCATGATAATGCTTTATTATCATGGTTAGCTTTTCGTGGGAACTTCACGGAATTATAAAATGATTCGCTTCGAAAACTTCAAAAATCGCACCAACGCGCAACAAGTGTTCCATGTATGTAGCATCATACGCGATCTTTATACATACTATTATCATATTCTATTTCTGCAAGTGCATTATTTCAGCGACGTTGAGCATCACACGCTTTCAAGGACGTTTTTTTTCGGCAGGTACTTATATAGCAGATGATGTAGTATGTGTGTGTGCAATGCATACTTATTTCTCTACTACAAAATCTTCACAGTAACGAACAAAATGAGAAGCTCCGGAAATATATAACTAATCAATAATAAAACGAACTTCTCATAGATAACGTTGAACGCTATCGGTATCAAGCCAAATATCAATTCACATTTGAGGCATTGTAAGTGAATCATTGACGAAATCAACCGGATGATTTATCAGTTTTGGTCGTCGTAGAGTAGGTAACGAGGTAATATTAGATATGTATGCTGCTGCTTAGATTTTAAAAAATTCCGCCCCGTCTTTGCTTGTTTGGAGACGAACTGTCGCCCTTCACCCTCATTCCCTTTTACAAGTACTTAACACTTAACTTCTTTGTCATAAACAAGTACTACGTTGTTCTTATAAAGTTCGGCTGCATGTAATGCAATCCGTACTTTCCAGTATTTTCTATACAATATGTCCAATTATTTGAACATTTCTCCTGTTCTTAACAAAAAATAATTTTGTTATTAATAACTTCTACTGCAGGTGGTGGATTGAAGCCTCGCCGGAACGCATAAAATTCTGGGCGCTCAAGAAATATTCAACATCATGAATATCCATCGCTTCTGCAAGATTTACATGAACGGCAGGTAACAATAAATGCCATTGAATACGTTCTACATATGGAAGTAAAAATTGTGTGCCCGTACTCTCCGAAAATTTTCTATGTTTTATGGACGCTAAAGTTTCTTTTCCTAACCGAATACAAGTTGCACGTTCCAGGTAACACGCACTGCTTGGACTGCGCCAATCAAGTGTCTACAATTTTTACGAATCAAGTTTGTCTAAAAGTTTTCTGTCCGTCCGTCCGTCCGTCCGTCCGTCCGTCCGTCCGTCCGTCCGTCCGTCCGTCCGTCCGTCCGTCCGTCCGTCCGTCCGTCCGTCCGTCCGTCCGTCCGTCCGTCCGTCCGTCCGTCCGTCCGTCCGTCCGTCCGTCCGTCCGTCCGTCTATCTATCTATCTATCTATCTATCTATCTATCTATCTATCTATCTATCTATCTATCTATCTATCTATCTATCTATCTATCTATCTATCTATCTATCTATCTATCTATCTATCTATCTATCTATCTATCTATCTATCTATCTATCTATCTATCTATCTATCTGTCTGTCTGTCTGTCTGTCTGTCTGTCTGTCTGTCTGTCTGTCCGTCTGTCTGTCTGTCTGTCTGTCTGTCTGTCTGTCTGTCTGTCTGTCTGTCTGTCTGTCTGTCTGTCTGTCTGTCTGTCTGTCTGTCTGTCTATGAACATTACAATCATGAACATTACATATTATTTCAATCTGAATTTCAGTTGCAAATATAGATAGGACCCAGATGGATAAAGAAATGCATTTTAACATAAGTTAGGTTTTAATTACTAATTACTATTGCCAATATCGACATAACTTCTCTTTCTTTTCATTGCGCAAGATATAATCATGTAAGATAAATGTTTATATTTTCTTCCTGATAATATAGCGCGTAGAAATAAGTTGAAACCTTGAAAATTGTGGGACTATTCGTGCGGGAACAAAGTAGTTTTATTTAGAACGAATGGAAATAAGAATGCAAACCAGAAAATGACAATGCGACATAATTTGTTAAAGTGAAGTAGGACTGACAATTGGGCAAGGTGGTATGGATTCATAATTATGAAACGGCGCAACGAAATCGGAGAAAGTAACTGACGATTTTGTCTTATTTCGTTGTGCCGTTTTATAATTACTTTTAAAGACACTTATTGTTACGGATCTGCATGTTACGTAAACTAATTTATTGAAATTGTCACGTTTAGAAGCGTAATCTCAATCAAAGGCATAAAAGGTAAAAATTTTATGATGCATGTATTCGCGTAAAAATGATTTCAGTCTTCCAAAACACGAAAACTTTCATATTCGGTTTTAAGCAATAGTTCTTTGCAGACTAGTTGGTTCATGTTCGTAAACTCGACTTGCTGCGCAACCAGAAGGAAAGAATGAGGGAGACAGAAAGAGCGCCGCGGTTTTAAGTTTTATTGCGATAGCAATTATGTCGATAATCTCGGCTGGTTTTTGCCCGTTCCCGTCGCCGTCACTCATGATATATGTATAAATACATATATATATATATATATATATATATATATAAGTCCGAAAGAAAGATAATTGAGAAAAATGCTTCCGAAGCGCGGAATCGAACCAGGGACCTCTCGCTCCTCAGCCCGTGGCGCTAGCCACTACGCCACGCAACGCCGATCCGCTAGGAAGCTAACGGCGAGCGTTATATACACACCCTTTTGCGCTTGCCGGACGAAGTGTGCGTTCACACTGAGACATTCGGCGGCGAGAGCGCGCGGAATCCGCTTCGGCAGCAGCGAGATCCGCCGGAAAATCCCTTTCCGCGTCGATCGGTCCTGGACCGACTTTTGCGGCAGCTGCCGCCGGATTCCCTCACCGCGAACCAATCGGAACGTGAGTAGAACATTCGAAAAATGGCGGCGTGCTTGTCATATTGCAGTCGTCGAAGCCCGCAGCAACAGCGAAGTCTTTCGTAATCATCCTGTAGCTCTCGACAAGTGCCAAGTGTTGTCGCGATTATCATCTTTGCAATACACCATCGCGATCTCACAAAACGGGTAGCATTATCTCGGCTCGACCAAGCTTCTCGCGTCTTGCAAATCAGGGCGAACCAACCACAACTGCTTGCGTCGTTTCTTGTTCGGCGAACGCATCTTTCTCCTCGTCAGACATCGCCAGAAAGTTCTTTTCCAGCAGGCCCAGCAGTTCGACGACCCTGCTCCTGTTTATACGCTTCGCCGTAACGAAACGCGTACACAACGCAGAGCGCGTCGACGCCAGCGTTCCTTCGCGCGAAGGGACGATGACAACTAGGCGCCCTAGTTTCGGCGGTGCGGTTCCTATGCGGTGTGAACAATGTTGAATTTCGGCGGCGCGCGAATGGGCCTTTTCCGGGTCCGAACAGCACCTCCAGTGGAGATCGCCGAAATCGAAACTGGTGGCCCTTGGCCTCCGAAATTGTCCAACGCGCGCCGATAGAAAATCTCGGAGTACAGCATTCGCGCCTTCCTTTGGGGGAAAATTTTGCAAGTTAGTGACACCAGATGTCACTTGGTCCGCACCTGTCGTCGCCTTTTAGCCACCAAAAATCATGGCGTGTTCCTCGTAGACGCTGACGCGCATGCGCACACTACCTACCCGGAAAAGGCCCATTCCGGTCGCTGTGGTCGGCGGATTCCCCATAAAGTCCCTGAAAAATATAAAGTAGTCCCTTCGCCTCTGCCTCCTCTCCTAGCAGCTGCAGCAACGCCTCTAGGGTGTCCTCCGGGAAGCTACAGATTTTACCCGCTGTAGTCAAAGCCCCTTCTTTCTGCTGTTGTACCGGTGGTTGGTGCCACTGGCACAGCAGGTCGGCATCCTGAAGCATCCAGAACCACCGTACGAACTGAATCAAGCCCGGTCGACCACGCTCCGTGCACCGATCAAGTAAACAACCTAGACGAGGACAAACAAGATGGCGCTCGGACAACCTTCTAAAAAGCTAGTGCGCCACTCTAGCGATTTCTTAGCGCCGCCGAGTTTGCAGTGGCGCTGCCATCAAGAGCGAACACTTTTGCGTACTAAAATGTTATGTACCGTACAATTTTATGCTGTCGGACACTATTAAAAGATGCCAATTCCTTCGGTATACATTACATTGCCTTATTTATCGCTATAACGAGCTGGTTCGCCAGGTTCTTAAGCTGGGGCGCAGTTCCGCGCCGTAACCTGCATCCATCCATTCAAAGCGTCGTGGAACGCGAAGAACGCTACGCGCGTCCTGTCTTCCCTCTAGCCTGGCCGTTAATTCTCACAGGGCGAGCGGGGAACGCGGTCGACAGCCAGGCGAGCGTCGGACAGCTATCTTTAGGGCCACTTTGTCGTGCGCGTCTCGAGGGCAGTTTTCAAATTGAAAGAACATTAGGGGCGTGCATCTGCAAGTGTCTACAATAGAGAATCAGACGCTGTTAGATATTTCCTGTATATATACTTCATCAATATGTATATAATTGTAAATTGTGTATATTGTTCATCAAAATTGTAAATTAACCAACCTTTCGTATATATACATATATAACAACGTGTGTCACGTCTTCATATGATTGTAGAGGAGTTCTACGGAAGATTCACAGCTTTTCCCGTTCTTCTCCGAGCCAGCTCCTCAATCATCATTCACTTCGTGGATATGGCGTGATTTTTTTTTCACACCCTTTATTTTGCGAACTTTTCGAACTGCGTCACTTAGAACTGCAGCGCCCTCGGGCGCTCAAGCGGAAGGATTGCACGAACCTCTCTTTCCGGCGAAGAGCCATGCTCTGCGAGCTCCGCTGCTCAACTAACCAACTGCAATCTACAAAGCGCACGAGTGAGGAGGTGCCAAGGAGGTTAAAAAAATTGCTGGAGTGGCGACTATTGCGCAAGAGTGAAGCCGTGCCACCAAAAGATGGCGGCTGCGGCCGCCATCTTAGTAGGGGCACGATAAATCATGGGCGTTTGGCGAAGGAAAGCGAGCGTTTTCCACGCACGCCAGACGAGTTTAATATGGCAACTTTTACGGGTCAGATAGTGCTCGAAGCGTGTCTTTGTGGTGCTAGTTTTCATTAGTAAGCCTCAAAGTCATGGCAAATTTTATTGGAGATCAATCGCCAATACTCCACTCGACGGGTTACTTTTGACGGCAACAACTATCTTTTATTTTATAATTAACGTAGTATTTATACTAACAGATCAAAGCCATTTTATCTCTTAGAGGCGCCACCAGAAAAGAGCATGTTTCCGAGCTCTTTGGTGGGCAAAAGCTGGCTTCACTTGTGCTGGCAAGGCGGTGCGAGAGCTTCCACTCCAGAATTTTCTTTTAGGGGCGAAGCTCCTTAAGGCGGCACCCGTTCGTCCCTCGTAGTCGTAGTCGTAGTAGTAGTGCGTAACAAGTCTTACGCTTTGACCTCCAAGGTGGTGCCGGTGGGAGATTTTTCCTGTGCGTTGTTGAACAATAAAAAATTCGCAGCGTGCGCGTTAACTAAAAGCCGAATTCTTCTGTCTCTCATTCCCCATTAGCAGCCATTGGCATGTTCCAGTAGGAAACGTTAGTAGAAGTAGAAGTGTAAGTGTTAGCTAAAAGCCGACTTCTTCTGTCTCTCATTCCCATTAGCAGCCATTGTTTACCTCCAAGGTAGTGCCTGGTGAGATTTCACCTGTGCGTGATTAAACAATAAAAATTTTGTTCAAAACGCCGTTGATTGATGAAATAAACCTGCGCAAGACGCCAGATGTTTTGTAAAAGCAAAACGAAAGAACGCCAGATGTTTCTAAAGCAAAGCGAAAAGACGCCAGATGCTTAACGAAAGACGCCACATGTTTTCTAAAGCAATGGTTTTCTAAACAATGAAAATTCACAGCGTACATGTAAAATTAAAGTGAGCTGCAAGTCGTCATAACTCATCGAACCTTTAGTATAAACGCGCCCGATCTCACGTCGGTGATGATGTACTGGGCAGAATTCACGGAAGATTCACGGTTTACCGATGAACCTCCGCAGCTTCGCCCACTCATCATCATTCACTCCGTGGATATGTTTCTTTTTAACCTCCTTGGGAGGTGCCTGTACACTGACACGAATGGCGCTACTTTAGTTATTTTTAAGGGACTTTAATTCCCCAGTGTGAATGAGCCATAAGAGACGGCAGGCGCTTATAAGCGTTGCTTCATTGCCAGCGAGATGGCGCGAGGAGCCCAACGAAGGTTACTTCGCTCGCTGCAGCGGCCGCGTTTGCGAAAGGAGCGCGCTGTTCAAACAGAAATAAGTAACAACTGCGACATTTAGTTCGCTTTCGTCCTGTGTGTACCTGTTCGTTCGTTTTTATTTGAAGAGAATAGGAGTCGGTGCGAGTTAGAATGTGCACGAGGACTTACTGGAAGCTGCTTTGTAGAAGAGAAGACCACTTGTCGAAGCGTTGGCTACAGCGACACGTCTTTTTCAATATTTTTTCGTGTGTTCAAGCCTCCAACTTTTCCTGAACTTCTGCCTTTGCTATAGCATTTGCTGGCATATGTGGAGTAGCATAGACAGAAGGAAGCAAAACAGCAATCTCACGAGTGAAGTGGAAAGAACTGCAGAACTGAGCTATGGCAAACCTTGCGTTTTGGCTGCACTACATTAACGTAACAATTCTACCGAATGCCCTCGGGTTTACGCCAAGCGCTTGTTGGGTGACAACGGTGATTCTATACGAATTTTCGGAATGCGCTCCCTTCCACCCGGAATCATTCTTACGGCATTACTTGCATGATATGAATGCGCAGATTCCTTTTCAGGACAATGCATTATTTTTTACAAAATGTTTGTTATCGGTTAACTATACCACTGTTTGATAACAGCACAGTGAAGGGTTTTCAAATTGAACCCCTGAATGCGCTTTGTTCAATTTCTATTGCTTGTTGATCCTTGTAAACATATTTCCTCCTAACTACCTGCAACAAGTAACAACGAAAGCGTTCTTTTTTCACCGCAACAAGTCAGGAAAAGAAGCACACAGCGGACGAAAAAATTCCAGGAATTTAAGAGAGAAACAGTGACGAGATTCTCAGTGGTTCTCTATTGTATAGCGGTTGCTAGAAAGGACGCCGATTACAACAACAGAACGAAATGACTTTGAAAAGTTGCACTGTAACTGCTTTGCCTGTCGGTGCCCGCTCACTTACACTTGCTACACTACAGTCAAACCCGCATATATCGAACTCAATAAAAAACGGGAATTTGTTTGATATATCGTATAAATATACATAAAATATTTAAAGAATTTACCGTAATAAATGCGAAGCATTTCTTAGCGAACCTTTGACACTTTGATCGTTTCTATCTATCTATCTATCTATCTATCTATCTATCTATCTATCTATCTATCTATCTATCTATCTATCTATCTATCTATCTATCTATCTATCTATCTATCTATCTATCTATCTATCTATCTATCTATCTATCTATCTATCTATCTATCTATCTATCTATCTATCCTATGATTCAGCAAGCTATATTGAAGCATTGCCCGACCCAGGATGAATATATTAACGAAAGCTGCGTAAGATACTTACATGATTGCACCATAAAGTGCACTTAGTTTCGATAATACTGACGTATGTACTCTTACGTGAGGGCGTGCGTTACGTCGCACCATAACATACCGTTTATACGCCAATGTTCACGGCGTGCCTGGTAAGCCCACGATGTGCACACAGCTACTACACATACAAAAACACGTCGATCCACCTCGTAATGCTTGGGTAAAAGCCGTAAAGTACGGCCTAGAAGTACTCGCTGACTGCTTCCCTAGAAACCGATCCCCGCGACGCGTGTGATCTGCCGAATTTTTTCAACGCGCACTTCGGTGCGCAAGCTGGCTTCACGGCGCAACTATACGGTAATGCAAGGAAGGCGGCTTACGGCAATGCGCGGTAACTTTTGCTTTATGTAATCGTAAACTGTGCTTAGGACAAGACACCAGAGTAGACAGGAATGAGTTCCTCCTGTCCGCTTCTACTCTGGTGTCTCGTCCCAAGCGCAGTTTTAAGTTTACATATGTCTTTCCAACTAGCCCCCAACACAGAATCGTCGAGTACTATTGTTTTATTTTTTTTACCGTGGTTTGCAGTTGGGGAAGCGGGTTAATAGAGGCGTGGGTTGTAGGCGAGAAAATATGGAATGGGTGTAAACAGCCACTCAACATGTGAATACGCAGCTGTGCGCGCTCGTCGGGCGCCGGATTCCTAGTTTCCTTCGCCTAATGTTGGCGTTGTTTTCAATATCACACTCAACGTGCTTCTTGGGATGCTGTACGCTGCGGAGACGTCAGACATCTTTTGTCTACGTTCGACTGCGTTGATTATTGCCAGCTTTCCAGAGAACAGCCAGGTTCTTCTGCATTACGGCAGCCATTGCGTTGACGAAGGGAGCTGAGAAGCTAACGGTGGTACCGCAATGACTACCGCGACAAGGAATTATGGGAGAAAGCAAGAGATGCCCCCAAGCGATAGTTTCTACTCGATCTGCGCGGCACCTCTCTGATCACACCGCTCACTCGCAAACGCAAGCGGCAAAGTCCCCTACCGTGAGAAAGAAACACCAGGCCTGTGCGGAAAGCGCTGCACATTCACATACGGGGAAAAAAAAGGCCGATGCTTTACAACACATATTGGAGTGCCTACTGAGTGCCAACAATTGAAACGTCAAGCTTATCATGCCCTCTCAGCCAACGAAAGAAAAGTATATCTTTGTTTCCTATTTGCATTGTAGCAATATTTTGCCGTGTGATGACAGTGTGAGCATGCATCGGTGGTGCAGCGACACGAGCTCTTTGTCATTGCTGTTACCTGTAAGGAAAATCACCTAATATAACGCATCAAGATACGTTATTTAATACCGCATGGCATCATTTTATAAATTTGGTAATTAATTACTGATGAAACTTTCAATCAACATTACGCTTGAGAACGTCATGTGAGGAACAGTTCTTCGCAAATTTACGTGTAATTTATTATATATCAACTGCAACAAAAGTGCCGCACACGAACGCCTTTTTTTCAGGTAAGTCGCGAAAGTTGGGCTATGTGGTAGAAAGTACGTCATTACTTAGGAATATATTCACAGCTGGCGTCGCTGCTTGTTGTTAGAAGTGTGCGACGTTCGTTGTTACTTTAAGGGCCGCAAACAATAAATCATCTTTTAGGCGGCTTCAACACATTCTCGCGTCAGCCCGACGTAGAAAGAACAGCAAACAGTGTATATTCTTCAAGCGAACTAGATATGCCGCACATTTCAAGCTTTAATATTGTGATAATTTGCGCCACATTGGGCATTATTTGGAATATCATGGAAAATTGTGGACCCTCATATGCCCTTGCTTATCGGCGAAATGACCCGAGAATGGAGGCACATTTAATGGGAACAGCTACTTCCGTGCGTAGAAGTGCGAAGGAAACTTCAAATGTTCATGCCCCAAAAAACGGTTCACGTCAAGGTACGCTTGTTATTTCTCTTCTTTCTGAGGTACCCACACGGATTGTTCGGAGGCATTTGAGCTAGGTATATGGACAATGATGTGTACTATATGTAAAGGCATCGCATTTCTTCTCTCTTGGATTTCACACCTATATCTTACGAAAGAAGAATTATTGCAGCGGCTCGTTTCTTTGCTAGACGAAACCAATGAAACCAACAGACCAATGAAAACATAAAGGACATTATTTGTGCGTTTTAACTGT
This sequence comes from Rhipicephalus sanguineus, assembly GCF_013339695.2. Lineage (NCBI taxonomy): Eukaryota > Metazoa > Arthropoda > Arachnida > Ixodida > Ixodidae > Rhipicephalus > Rhipicephalus sanguineus. The sequence goes on from NC_051182.1 coordinate 157,053,283, forward strand.
AGTGTAGTAAGCATGACATAAATGGAAAGGAAATAAACTGGACGAGCAATCAACTTGCCGCAGGTAGGCACCGAACCTACAACCTTCGGATACGCGTCCAATTCTCTGTCGATTGGGCTACAGCGGCGGTCGCTTTCCCATCCACTTTATTGGTTATTTATGTTAAGAATAATCCTGGGAGTTGGATGGAATACTGGGCGTGTTGGTACATATTCATCGTGGTAAATCTAGCATGAACATATTCGTATCCTTTGCTGTGACCTTTACTTTGCCGGAACGCAATCTTGAACATGTCGTTCTCATAATGATGAAGGCTTCACCTTAGCAGATAACTTCGTTTTAAATGAGCCGCGTTAATTCGTTGCCTACAAGTGGGAAAGTGCAGTACTGAAACGCCGTGCAATGCCACTCAGTCTCCTCGTACATATTTGTTTCAGAGCTACGCTGGCAATTTTTCAAATTGACCCTATTTTTATAAGTAAACATTAACAAACGGCAGTGCTTTTTCGTCTGTTTCAGGAATTGGCGGAAAAAATAGAGCGAGGCGAAATCCTTCTCCCTCTGGAAGCCCTGGTAGAAAACGCTTAGGATTTTAAAATTTGATGTTCACCATGCATTTGAGGACATGTACCCCAATATGTGCTAATAAAGAACTTTCGCAAGCAATTTCCGAGCAATGTCGTATTATCATAACGTCGTGAAAATAAGCATAAAATTGGTATGACGTAGCGCAGCACGACAGGCACCGATAAGAGGGACGCACACACACAGCGCTAGCACTGTGTGTGTGCATTCCTCTTCTCTGTCCCTGTCTTGGTGCGCTATGCCGTACGAATGATGATTCCCAACCAAATAGCCCGGCAACGTGCCTTATCAAATTTCGTAAAAATAACTGTCAATTTCTCACGCAACACAGTTACAAATTTTGCCCCGAAATTTTTTCCTGTGCCAAATGGTGCAGTCGGTACAGACCATGTTGAAGACCTCTCTAAGCGCACCGGAATACAGGCAAAAGGTTAAAGAAGAGCCGAAAAAACAGCGGTCTGCTCTTTGCTTTTGTAACGTTTCTCTTTTTATTTTACTTTCTTTCCTTTTGGTCGATGCTCTTCGAGGCCTGTTTAGCAAGCTCTACGAACCGCTAGCCGGACGGACCATCTTGATGTCATAGTAGAACTCGTTTTCTTTTTTGCAATGGCGTTTATCACTTGGTTTTGAATGGGCATCGTGGCATTAAACATTTTAATGATATCAATTATTTCCTGATACCTATGTAGAAGCCTGACGTATATGCTGAAATCAGACACTAAGACAGAGAAACCTCTATATGGCGTAGATTTCGTCAAAGGCCACAAGTAATGAATCCTTCATATATAACCACATGAAGTTCATTCAAAATAGCAAAACAAGTGATTATATCGCGGGTACCATGAAAATATTACACAAAAGCTGTTACGTTATCTGCAATCACTGGAGTTGTCTAAAGCAGCCTGCGCTGACATATCAATTACTTCGGAGACTAGACATGCACAACGAATTTGAATGTGCAATAGCACAAGACTACATACGGATACTGCCCGCACGGCAACTCGCCGGAAATCGTGTGAGTAAAACTATTTTTGTATGGGAGTTATGGCATGCGGAAAGGTTAACTTCACGTGATAGAAGAAAATAACCACTTTTATGGAGTACACCTACGCCAATTATGGTCATGAAATAAGAAAGATATTTGCTATTAAGAGCACATCAGCTCTCTAACCTAGGTTTAACGTAGAACAGCGCCACTTACGAATGACAAAATAGGACGCACACGACGCTGACTGCTAGTGAAGATTTATTGTTTTGTAGCGTTAGCTACACTTGCCTAGCCGGAGCCGGTTTCGCGTGGAGCGTCATGAGCCATGCTGCGCACGCGCGGATATCAGTGATGTCACACAGCTGGGTCACCGGAGCTGGCATCTCACGCGCTCTCCGACACCGACGTGCGCGGCTCGGCGCTACTAGTCTGCGCCGCATTCGAGAGGAGTGACGTCGTAGACCCAGTGGCGCCAGCGCGCGCGCAGCTATTCGCCTTCGCTGTGCAGTCGCCGTCTGACACTGCGCTGGGGCCGCTTGGCAGCGCCTCTGACTGGCGTTTGCAGGTGGGTAACGCCATGGAGAAGGAGAGCGCAAGTGCTGCTCGATGGCGCGGAAGAGCCGAGAGGCTTATCTCATCGGATCCCGAAGTAGTTGCCTGGCAATTAGCGGTTACTGTGTTGGGGCCATAGAGACGGCAGCGTGTTACTTCACTGACCACCGAGCCGTCTTTGTGGCAATAGAGAAGCAACCTGACGTTGAGCAAAAATAAATATGCATGTGCCACATAATACGTATACCGTGTGTGTGTCATTGGAGCAGCAGTAAGCATGACAATCAAGCTAACCCCAGACAATCTGGAAAGCTAAGAATAATCAGCTGAACCTTTGCTAACGCTACGTATATCCTGCCATAGCCGAGCTAAGCCACTGCAATTTTTTAAATTAAATCCACACTTCATTTAACAGCGAAGCTGTTCTTAGTCAACCCATCACTGTCGCTTGTGTACCGCTGGTCACATGGCCTTGCGGTGTGGCGAGAGTGAGGCTCGGTAGAAAAGGGGAGGGTTGCGCCGCGCCGAGAGAGGCCTGGGGTAAAGCGGGGAGGCAGTGCCTTGCCGAGAGGGGCGTGAGTGAAGCTTGGTAGGCATAAGGGAGCCAATCACAGGCGCTCTAAGAGGCGCGAGGGTGAGGCTCGGCGGAAAGCGCATCACAGCCCCGCAACTTGCAAGACGTAGGTCAGTGAGAAGCTCGGTGGAATATAAAGGAGGGTGCATAAAGGAATATAAAGGAAGCCATGCATAAAGGAGGGTGTTGGTTCTTCGGGAGTTCGCTCTTTCAGCATGGTCAAGACCACTAGTACTCCCTAGGAAGAAGCCGCCCGACGTAGGCAATAGAAAGACCTGACGAAAGGGGGCCTCAGGTTCACTGTTTGGACGGCCTTCACGAATGGAGCTGGCTGGATTTCTTGAATTTCAGTATACCTGAAGTAGAAATCTGAATATATATGAAATGAATATATATAAGAAAGGGTACACGCACGAGAAAGCAATACTTTGACGGGGCTTAAGCTTAATATATATATATATTGTGGTCACCACGTCCACGGCCATCGCGGGGTAGCGCCACGTGCTGCGCAGAGGCGTTGCGCATGGACCAGCTGCGCGGTTTAAAAGGGGCAGCCTGCGCGCTGCCCAAGGGAGAGGTGCCTTGGCTGTCCGGAAGGACGGATGCTGCCATCCGCGCTGGCCGATTGCTGCTGCCGGAAATCATGGTCGCCGCCTCACTGTCTCGTGTCCCTGGACCGACGCCGCCGTATGCATCGTAGCGTTCAATAAATTTTTTTTTTTGGTTGAGAGTTCAAGCCTCCGTCGTCCTTGCTTTAAGTACGGACGGATCGCAACAAGCCCAGTACTCACTATATATATATATATATATATATATATATATATATATATATATATATATATATATATATATATATATATATATATATATATATATATATATATATATATCTTCAGTGGTTCTGGTACGTATAAGCAAACAAGCGGGTACACGCACGAGAAAGCAATACTTAATGTCTAACGTTTCGTCTGTGCCAGTTTTTCTTTCAATTGACGGGAAGCTTAATCAGTCTTCTAAGACACATTGGGTACGGACCGAAAATTGTTGATATATTTGCTTTGTGTAATGCTCGAGCAGACAGTGCTTTGGGTGGGCAACTTCAATAATGATAATATGTGGGGTTTTACGTCCCAAAACACGATGTGGTTATAAGGGTCGCCGTAGTGGGGTCTCCGGAAATTTTGACCACCTGGTGTTCTTTAACGTGCACCTAAATCTATGTACACGCGCCTCAAAGGGTGGGCAACATTTAAAAGGCAAGCGCTAAAGCTAACAACCCCACTGGGACGGTACGTATGGCATTCCAACAATTGCACATGTTTCTGTAAGATTCTTACGGAGATATATGGCAAATATACAAAACGCATATGGAGTCTGCAAGGAAACATGTAATGATAGAAATAGAATGCGAAGCATTTCAGACGAGAGGGCTCTACATGTACGATATCAGATTCTGTCTGGCACCCACTTCCCCCAGCATCACATCTATCTTTTCACAGATTTTTCCTAGAACGGTCGCGCCATTATTGATAGCTAACGGATATAAATAATCTGGTGCGTACATGTATTGCTTGAACTCGATTGTCTCGCTTTACATGCTCGTCTCCTTCCACATTGCTCGTCATTTCATGCTTTTAATACAACGCAATGACATATGAATGTCATACCAACTAGGCCAAGTTGAGGCATATTAAACGTTTTGTATTAAACGAACATCAATTATAAAGACTAAGGTGCAGCCTAGATCAAGCTAACATGTTCTTACACTGTCTGATTCATTTCTCGGCACAAATCAGATGCCGGGTCTCGAAACTATAGCAAAATGGACATATTCTGTGTTCTGCAAAAACATATACACGTGTGCAGGTCAGGAGCGAAGGGCGTTTTACGGCGAAAGCCTTAGATGCTTCATCCAACGCGGAAAGCCAAAACGAGTCATGCAAAAAAACGTGATGATGTCACCATATGACGTTATCATGACGTCACAGGTCGCTAACGCTTGTGACTTGATCATGGCGTCATATAGCGTCACGTCATATAATGACATCATCACATCACAACATCACTTGGTAAAAAGTGGGCCGATGCCGGAGGTACTGCGAAACCACGTGAAATGCAGAAAGCTTCCAGCGCCTCCTATCCCGGGGGCAGTGCAAAACAACGTTGGGTGTGGAAAGCTTTCGCACGGTGGAGGGGCGGTATGATGAATGCAATAGACTAAGGAGAAAGAAAAGGAGAAGATGGCTTTCGTCTTCAAGCCGTCCTAAGAAAATGCGTAACGGACCGTGTGACTATGTATTTTTATTGTGCATTGTGTGCATATGAATAAAACTGTGGTCACAAGCCAGCATTGATTGAGTATTAGAGCCGAGGTAAAAGAACGACAATCTATGCTTCTGGCACGCTGATCCTGCTACTTGCATAAACCTTTGATCTGTCCGCGAAAGGAAAGAAATATCTATGTTGAATTACTGCCTTTGGCTTTCCTGTGGCGTGCGCGGAACGAATTCTTCAGTACTGGGATACTCTCAGATCTCATCTTGACTAGAATAAGCGTAGTAGAAGGGCCGCTTTAAACGAAAGCCCGCACTCATGTAACATACAACAACAGGTATAGGTATGGAAATTGAAAATAGACAACCGCCCGTTTGTAGCACGAAGCCACATAGAAATCTTTACGGATCTCTCAGAAAGAAAGCCTCATAGCGCCGAAAATTTTCTCCTGGTCCGGGATTGGAACCAGGACCAATGCCTTTCCGGGAAGGTCGCTCTACCAATTGAGCTAACCAGGAAGCTAGCAACTGGCAGCGCTAGGGCGAATTCACCGACAACTCGAAGCAACAGGGCACATATTGCAAATCATGCATTTCAGATGAATCCTGCAAGGTGTCTGTTTTCTCTTCATAATGAAATATGATTATATGAATGTTGAAAATATTGAAAATATGAATGTGTTCCAACTAGGCCGAATCGCAGTTTTGCTTGTTTTCTCTTTCTTAACCCTTCCGCCATATTCCGGGATTCTACAGAAGTCATTTGCAATATGTGTCCAGCTCCTTCAAGATTTGCAGGCACAGGTTTATATTTCCGCTCCATCTTTGAATATTGCATGGTCGTCATTCGTTTTTTAAAGGAGAGCAGCAAAAATGGCTGCAAGTTATATATCTTCTCAATGTCTTCTCACAGAGCCCTGCAAAGCTACACATAGTAAGATTGGAACAATGAAATGACCACGCTGGGTAACTGAACGTTACAGTAAACCTCAATAGTGATGGCGGCAACAAGTACATGTATTTATACAACCAACTGGGAATATTTCTTTAAATAGTTATTCGTAAATCTCTGAGTACGCATCAGTGCGCTTTCTTTGACGAGGGACGCAAAAAATTTAGCTTACGTATAATCAGGCGTTCATGTCATGTTGAAGCAGACGTGTTATTTAAAACAAAACAGCGGTACATGTGGCGATCACGACCTCAAGTCTACGTCATTGTGAACAAAAAAAATGTAGAAATTATAAAACATTGAGTATTTTGAGTTCGGGCTTTAAAGCGCTCATCATCTTTTTTTTTATTTTTTTTAATTAAATGCATGCCAGATAGTGACAATTGAAATTCCAGATGTTCTCAATACTTCAGCTTGAACCAATGCCAGTAGTACTGTCATGCGTTTAATTTAGCAGAATATATAATGAACTAGGCAGTGCGCCACGTCGCTTAACAGACCACAGGGAAATTTAGACAATGGGCCTGATACATATTTTAAGACAAAAGCCTAACATGCCTCATCAAGCGCAAAAAATGGCCGTCGGCGTCGGCACCCTGCGTCTGCGGCGTCAATACCACTGATGGAAAAAATCATCATCACGTGATGACGTCATCAGATGACATCGTCGGTTCATCAAAGGTGGTTCGACCATGGAGGCAGGACATGCCTCCATGGTCCCCCGATCCTGACTGCCTCCGTTCCTGGAAGCAGTGAAACACCACGTAAGGTGTAGAAAGCTTTTGAGGGGGGTGTGGGAGGATACATACGTCGACAGAGAAGAAAAAGAAGACAAAGACGGCTTTCGCCTTCGAGTTTCCTTAGGGGAAAGCTCAAGGAACTCTGGGAGTTTTTTTTCTAGGCTTCTATGAATCAATATGTATATTGTACAGTGGACATTGATAATTCTGTAGTAATAATAAAACATTCACTAGATCATGCATTAAGACCCTGAATTCAGTTCTTATAAGCAACAAGTTTCGCATTTACTCATATCTCGGTCAACTAGCACGAACTTTTACGAGCGAACTGCAGGGCCCGTTTACGCCGAAACACGTCGAATACCGCTCTAGTTGGCTTCAGGTCGGTTACTTGAGGAGATACTCCTACATGCACGAATGATGGGGGAAATGGCACATCCAATGAATGGAAGAATCTACGAACATCGTACGGATGCTGTAAAATGACGTACGAATTCAGAGGTTCTTAAAGCGCATGCTGCCTTTCTGCAGCATTGTTATTATAGCACAGGAAAGTCCGGGGTTCTTCTCAACATTTCCCTTCATCTCTATGTCAAAATAGCAAGTCAAAGAATTCAACCAGCTCCTCTTTGCAGACATCGATGAAGCACCGAAGATGGTGGCATTCCCTTCGTCAGGCTAACGCATTTCTACGTTTTGCAAGTCTTTCAGATGTGTTTTACCATTGCTCTTTATTGAACACTCTTTGTAAAGCTTCGAGGTGGTAGTATAGTTTTATTGCATCTTGACCTTACCACTCTCATGCACAGGTTTACAAAGAAGCCTTCGCTTAAAATGATCCGATATGTTGTATCCCTGCTCTTTATTAAACATTCTTTGTTAAGCTTTGAGGTGGTAGTATAGCCCCTTTTATAATCACGTATCACTTGACAGTGCTGTGACTATGGTAACACGCACGCCATTTGTTGGGCTAACTGGTGCCTTCTTCCTTTTTATTAGGAGTTGTTTGCAGTGGGATTTACCCAATTATCTTGGCACATACGCGTGTATGGTGATGACAGTTTTCTCACAGGCCGCACAGATTTCTGTGGCACATACCCGTTTGTTGGGCTGTTTCCTTCATTTTTCGTGGACCAGTGGGGATTAGTGGGGTTTACTCAATGTTTGTGGCGCATACCCGTTTATCATGTCCACATGCGTTACCATGGGTCCCGGACATAAAAGGCTGGACCAAGAACAACTTCGCAGTTAAAAACTGATCGACGTGATAGTCTGCGCTCATTGCAAACTTAACAGCTAGCATAACTACGAAGAAAAGCATGCATTTGTGTTCAAATATTTTTCAAGTGGATCGTAGGAGCAATAGGACCTTATCGAGAATGCTAGAATCCAATATGCCTCATCGCCAGCTCGCCTGTCAGCTCGCCTGTCAATTCATCAGCCACGTTACTGCTAAAGATATACGCAATGGCAAACGCCCGTTTTCTAGTACAAAATTACCACAGAATAGATCGCTTCTTCCTGGACTAGGCCATCAATTTGCAGGATATGTAATAAAGTTGTCTCCTTCACTCTTTCTATGGCAGCATTATTGCAGCCTCAAAGCTATTGGGAATATAAGATCAGAGAAATGTCACGACGTGTTTTTTTTAATTCCTTTAGGAAATATCCTTATGCGTTAGGAATCTCGCGCAGCACGTCGTAATAATTGCTACATGTGGTTAGAAGCGATTTATGAGTAATACAGTATTGTTAGCATTGAAATCAATCAAAATATATGTGCGGCAACCTTTCGCGCATTGCTGCATAGCTCTCAAGGACTCTATCTAATCAGAATTATTCGAAGCAAATGAATTTATTCACGCATGTGGCATGTCTGCCACTTGCGATGCTCACGCCATCGAGATACTCCCTATAAGCTCCCGGCGGGTCGTCCAGACGTTCATGTGACGATTCGCAAGAGAAAGGCGGTACTGTTGCAATTTTACGTACCATTTAACGATGGCGAAGAGTGCGAGGCTTAGCATTGTGCTACTTGTTGCCATGCTTATGTTTCTTCTTCCAACATTTGAAAAAAAGGGGTCGGAGTCTCATTTTGGTAGGATTTCCCTCGGTCGAAAGTGTGGTAAGGCCAGCACTCGTAAGACAAAATGCTATCCCTTTTGACCCTACAGTGCGCAAAGATGCACATGCAAGACATCGGACACGTCATCATGGTGGACCTGGCGGGCTTCCTAGCCAAGGTTTGTGCAACATTCTCAGCAATCTACCTAGCTCGAACTTTCGCCCATCTTTCGAGTGACAAGCAATGATCGCCATATTGTGAAGGTTGTGGGTTTTGTCTCCACCGGAGGTAAGTTGCTTTTTAGTCCACTTCGAAGAACTTTTTTTATCTCATAATTCGTAATCGTCATCGGATTTGACTGCGCGCATTGCAGGTCAATGGCCTCTCCTATGTTTCGCCAATCAATCCGGTCCTGTGCTTGCTCTGGCCACGTTATCCCCGCAAACTTCTTAACCTCATCTGCCCATCTAAGTTTAGGCCTCCCCCTCGCGCGCTTGCCTTCTCTTGGAATCCAGTCTGCTACTCTTAATGTGCAGCCGTTATTTTTCCTATGCGTTATATGCCCTACCCATGCCCATTTCTTTTTCCTGATTTTGACTAAGATATCCTTAACTCCAATTTGCTCCCTGACTCCCTCTGCTCTCTTCTGGTCCTTACGGTTACACCTATCAGTTTTCTTCCCATGGCTTGCTGCTTCGGTCTCAATTTAAGTTGAACCTTCTTTGTAAACCTCCAGCTTTCTGCTCCGTAGGTAAGTACTGAACAGAAATCTGGAGGCTTACAAATACTCATAATTACAACACTTCCATTAAAAAACTAGCAATAACCGTGCCCGTCAGCCCACTCATTCTTTTCTCCAAGCATTAAAGGAAAGCTGAAGTGGTTTTAGGATTTGGTAGAACTTCGAGGTTAACAAGGACCGACATTACTGTCGCCGAAGCCGTAATTTTTTTAGCTTTTAGCGAGTGTTGCAGCAGGAGCTTCAAAAATGTGCCAAAGAAAATTTTGTATCGCTCCGCCCACGCGAACGGGCCGAAAGAGTGGGCGCGGAAACTAAGCGGCATACGTCATCTTCGGTACCGTCGGCCGTGCCGCGCGGCACTGTGATGGAAGGTTCCCGCCGCTCAGTGATCTGAACTGCCAGAGGGCTGCTTATGTACCCGAGGCTGAAGTAAGCACATATATATATACATATATATACATATATATATATATATATATATATATATATATATATATATATATATGCAGAAAGGTCTGCAGCAGGCTTATAATAGTTTCCATAACGACAACAAAGCGGAGCGCAATGAGAACAAGCGTCTATCACATATTCAACCGCGTCCTCTGTGACTAGCTCCGGTTTTGCGCGTTGCTGAAGCTAATTGCTGAGGCCACGCTTTAAGAGTGCTGCTGTCGCAAGTGACGCAGCAAACCATCGATGATGTCATCGCATTTGCTCAGCACCTCAATAATCCTTGCGGCTGCAGCCGCTAGGTTTTGCGAAAAAAACGCTATTTGCGTTCATTATTGAGAACTCTTACATTGGTTTTGGAACTAGAAACGGATCAAACTGTGATTACCCACTTGAAACCCATTTTTGAAGCGCTTCAGCTACACGGCATTCGAGCTCCACTTTGCCCCTCAACGCAACGCAAGTACATTACGTAATGCGTTTGGGCACACAAGCGTTGCTATACTTTCCTTGCCACTTCTTGGCAGTTTTCTCTGGCACCAACAAAACAGAGCGATTCCCACTGCTGCGCTGACGCCCAAGCAACGCATCAGTATGTGCATTACAATGTTTGTTCTCATAGCAACTTACCCTCAGAAATCCGAATAGCAACGAAGCCAGAGCATCATCTTCTACCAGCACGCCGTAGAGCGGGAGGTCACAGCCCATAACCGCGAATGCATGCAATGCGGAAGTCACAGCAAACGCAGACAAAGCGTTTTCGAAAGCTTGTGAGCGCGAGAGACTACAGAAATTCGAGAAATTCGATATCTCAAGTGCTACCTAATATGACTCCGGCGCCGCCTAAAGGGGTATTCAGACGGGGGAGGAATGCTCGGGGGAGACGGGGGGGTTGCGGATCACGTGACCACGACGTCACGGATTAGCGAGTGGGCGTGACCCCCCCGCGCCTCCTCGGAGGAGACGGGGACGTTTTCCCCGAAAGGACAAACAATCCCCCGGCGGTGGGGGATGTGGCGGAATTTCTGGCTCTTGTTTGGCCACATTGTTGCACTTGCTCCTGCAGAGAGCGGCAGTGGGTGTCCAGTCTGCAGTTGGGGTCATCTGTAGCTGGGGTCATCGTCGTCAGCAGCTGGTGAAACGGGCGGTACAAGCCACAGGAGTAGTCTGGTAACACTGGTCTCCCCCTCCGTTCGCCCCGTCCGTGTGAGTGGGGGGCATTTGTGGCGACTTCTCCTCGCGAGTTGACGTCACTAGGCTCCGCCTTTACCCCCCGAGCATTTCTCCTCCGTCTGAATACCCCTTAAGGAGGAGGAGGAGGAGGAGAGGTTGAGGAAAGGAAAAGGCGCAAGGAGTACACGGCGTGTCACTTCGTAGTGCGTGATGACAAGATGCGCGGTAGGCCGGTATTCGAAACTTGCCGCTAATGGGTTGAGGACTGCACATTGCGTAACGCAATTTGGTTATCACCATTTCTATGCGGCGGAAAAAAATTTGACGTCTTCTAGCTTTTATGTATCCACAAGCTCTTTCGCTACACATTTTACGCAATAAATCTATATATTTTCATCTTGGCATGTTTGACCTCAATAGTTCAACCCATTTTTTTGCATCATTTGTATAAGTAGCACATCAAGTTCAGCCCTACGCAAGACGTAGGGCAACCGCTCCGAGAAAGTGCAAACGACAACAACACACCGCTCCTCCGTCTACGCGACGCACCTGCGCAGAATGCGCGCGCGAACCTTTCTGCGCAAGGGCACGCCGGGGGAGGGGGAGCCAACTGCATACCCACGCGGTTTGCTCTCCTCCTCATCTGTGTCACTGGCATTTTCTGGACGCGCCTTGCGGAACACAGCGGCTCGCAGAGACGCGCGCGGAAGTATCGCGAAGGTGAGAACCTATATAGCCACTGAAACTTTTCGCCTTAAAAGGGGGTGAAGTTATTTAAAGGGCACGAGAGACCTCAAATTACCTGACGTAGGGTGAGGCTATAGCGAAAGTCGCGGAAAGAACTTTATGCTCGATGCACGGCACATGCCTCTGAACCACAAGCACACGTTTTGAGCCAGCACTTGATAGTTCACTTTCCCCACTAAAGCTGCCCAAAACTTACGACACCAGCGAGCTTTGGGAGATAACCTTGGCCAGCTTCCGCCTCGACGATCAGCTAAGGCTTGTCGCGTGGGTCCAGGATGCGGCCTGAGCTCATGGCGTCCTGGACTAAGGACGCCTCTCAAAAGCTATCTTCTCATTAAAGATGTTTATCCGCTCTCTCTCTTTCCACATCAAGTACCTCAAAGGAAAATGCCTAGAATGAATATTCGAACTTTTTAATGCAAAACCTTAAGAGGCAGGTGCAACCACGATAATTTTGCTTTCATTTACTGTCGTTAAATTCAACATTATCTGCACGCTAAGGGATGCGTCGATTCATTGGCCCATTTATTTTTTTGTTTCGTTTTATAGGTGGCAGGGGGGTTAAGCGAGGGGTTTAACATTAATAGGTGCGTACCCATTGCTGTTAGTGTTACTCTGTGGTAACGTTTTCTTGGACATACTGTTGCATTCATCATGATGAACACTTCACCTTAGCATAGTACTTCACGTTAAGTAATCAGGGTTCATTAGTAGACTACAAGATAGAAAGTGCATGTTTACGTGGGAAGCAGCGCACTCAGACAAGGCACGACAAAGAACGAAGAAAGACAGGACAACCGCTTCGTTCCTTGTCGTGCATTGTCTAAGTGCGCTGCTTCCCACGTAAACACGAACTATCACCAACTCGCCCAATTTTCAACTTTGCTTAGAAAGTGCAGTATTTGAACACTGCGTAATACCACTCAGTCTCAACATACCCATTTAGTTCTGTACTAAGCATACATCGTTTCAATTTGATCCTATCTTACAAAAGAAAAGTTACGACAGAAATTACTTTTCTCCATTTCAGGGGTTCGCAGAAGGCCTGCAGGCTCGCCAATTCGTTCTCCCTCTGGAAGCCCTACCGGAAAGCATTTCAGGGTTTAAAACCTGGTGTTCACCTTGCATCCCAGGGCACCACAACACTTGTTAATAAAGAGAGTTTCCAGGCAACCTTTGAATGTCGTGTTTGCGTAATGCAATAATAACCGCTTACGCACGACAGTTATACCTTGTGGCGCCGAAATGTTCGCTTCTCGAAACAGCACAGGTCATGTTTAGCATTAGAATACACAGTGCGTAATGAACAAAAACACATGTGGCGAGAACAAGGACGGGCACTGTTCTTGTGTTTGTTTTCATTAAGGGCTGTGTATTCTAATGGATCCGTACCAACGAGCTCGAATCAACACCCTCTCAGGTCATGTGGAGCAGACCTCTAAGCGCATCGGCACAAAGGTTAAAAAGGTAAGGAGAAACGCTGCCCTATCTGCTTATCTAACCCTCTGCGTTTTGTCGAAGATGGGAGACAGACAGGTTCTATGCTTCTCCCGTCTGTGTGTCCCTAATCTTCCTGACCATCCGCTTCTAGCTGTGCGCTTAGAGGTTTTCGTCGTGTGTTACGAATATACCCAAACAGCCAGTTTTTTTTTTTTTTTTTTTGTGTCGGTGCTCTTGGAGGCCCGTTTAACAAGAACAACAACCAACTAGACGGACTACCCATCTAGATATAAAGGTAAAGACCATCTTATTTTATGCAATGACGCTAATCACCTGGTTTCAAATTGACACCGTGGTATTTAACATTTTTATGATAATATTTATATCTTGATACCTATGTCTCAGCCTGATGTAAATGCAAAAATCAGGTACTAAGATTTAAAAACCTGGAGAGGGTACACATTCCTTCAAACGCAGCGACTATACGAATGATTAGTGATAACCAAGTGAAGGCTGCGATGGTGGCAGAGTGGCTATGGTGCTCGGTCCTGACTTGAAAGACGTGGATTCCATGGCGGCCGCAGCGGCCGCATATCTATGGAGTCGAAATGCTAGATGTTTGTGTACTTAAACTTCCTCGGACGTGAAAGCAACCCAGATGGCTGAAATTTCTGAAGTCTTTCACTATGGCATGCCTATGTATCGTATATTTTTGCAACCCCCTTGAATGTCGCTGGGTGTCCCGTCTGAAAAGACGTCAGTGTTTTACTCACCAGACTTGTATCATCCGCAAATGCGGCTTATAAGTATGGCACAGCTCTCAGCTACCTGTGTCTCCCTCACGTTGTAATAATTGAGACGGTTGCAGTACGTGCTGAAGTCACGATGCGACATCGCATTTACAAAGGCAACAAGGGGCGCGAGCTCGATCGGCCTATTTCAACCAGCTCTCGTTGCACGACTGACAGTTGTGTTCACTGAGGGAAAAGAGCGGCGAATCGCTGATAAACGTATTTGTTTGAACTGACAATGAATGGCGAAGAAAGCACGACAACAATATATGCATTACAGATATTTATTGGCGTTATTCTTTGGCTGGTGCCCTCGCCGATAGCGCTGTCATGTCAAAGTTGGAAATGTCTTCCGTGACGCTTAGGTGTACGAAGAATACGTTCACGTTTATAAGCACTTCAATGTCAGTGGCGTTTCCATCAACGAGACATAACCGGTCATATTTAACTCTTGTGGATGGCGGACATTCTGATCGATAAGCAGGCTAATGCCATTAAGGATTACCAGTGACATTAGGCTTATTCAAAGCCTGCTGCTTTTCGTTACATACTACGTGATAAAACAAATGGGAAATTTAGTTCCGCGTGCAAAACTTTCAAGAACAGGCTGTTGTGCGTGTTGGTGCTACATTATGAATAAAAAGTGCGCGATTAAACGTGGAAACAGACCAATAAGACGAAAAATGCTACGGACACGACGAAGAAACCTACAGGAATGCGCTTGTTCTATGGCTTTCTTCATTTTTTTCCACGTTTTTTCACGCTCTTTTTTTCACCTGCATACAGGTTCTCTTGCCCTCAGGTGACCAAAGTGTGAATCAACTGAAGAGTTCACCGAAAACCTACGAACACCAACAAACAGGATTAAAACTCGTTCGGACAAAACAAAATATATATGTATAAAATCTACAGGTAACTCCTCTACTGTGTTATTCGAGGCGGTGCGATGTAAAGGCATTTTTCTTGAAAACAGACCTTACCATGGAGCTGGGAACAAAATCATTAGTGATATGGAGACTGTGACCATGGGCACGCAACAACTTACAGGGTACACGTGAGCTGCGCAAATGCAGCAGCTTCTTAATAGTTGAGGATGCTGTCCACGCATTATGGGACAGCGTTCGCAGTCACACAGAAGCGCCGGTTTCGAAGCTTTTCTACGAAATGAACAGTGCACAGGAGGTCAGAAAAGATCTAGTTCTTTTTTATTTCTAGTGCATAAAAGGATCTGTAACTTGCAGCCGCGGTATAATATTGTCATACAAACAATGAACGCATATATTTAGAACAGTTAAAACAAAATTACTGTATTGCTGTGCAATGAACACTGCCACGCCGGCTATATTTTAGCGGTTCTAAACGGTTACCTGCTTGCATTGTTCGTATGGCAATAACGTGGTGCGGCTGCATGTCCCGAACCTCTTCATCATCATCATCATCATCAGCCTGTCTACGCCCACTGCAGGGCAAAGGCCTCTCCCATGTTCCGCCAATCAACTCGGTCCTGTGCTTTCTGCTGCCACGTTATACCTGCAAACTTCTTAATCTCATCTACCCACCTAATTTTTTGTCTCCCCCTCACGCGTTTGCCATCTCTTGGAATCCAGTCAGTTACCCTTAATGACCACCGGTTATCCTGCCGACGTGCTACGTGGCCGGCCCATATCCATTTCTTCTTCTTAATTTCAACTACGATATCCTTAACCCCCGTTTGTTCCCTGACCCACTCTGCTCTCTTCTTGTCTCTTAAGGTTACACCTATCATTTTCCTTTCCATCGCTCGCTGCGTCGTCCTCAATTTAAGTTGAACCCTCTTTGTAAGTCTCCAAGTTTCTGCTCCGTAGGTAAGTACCGGTAAGATGCAGCTGTTATATACCTTCCTCTTGAGAGATAGTGGTAGACTACCATTCATGATTTGATAGTGCTTGCCGAATGAGCCCCATCCCATCCTTATTCTCCTAGTTATTTCACTCTCATGGTTCGGCTCCGCGGTTACTACCTGTCCTAAGTAGACGTACTCCTTTACAACTTCCAGCGTCTCGCCACCTATCGCAAAGCGCTGTTCTCTGCCAAGATTGTTCCACATTACTTTAGTTTTATGCATATTAATTTTCAGACCTACTCTTCTACTTTCCGTATCCAGTTCAGTAATCATGAGCTGTAATTCGTCTCCCGCGTTACTCATCAATGCAATGTCATCAGCGAATCGCAGGTTACTGAGATACTCTCCTTTAACTCTTATCCCTAATTCTTCCCAATCTAGGGCCCTGAAAACCTCCTGTAAACACGCGGTGAATAGCATTGGAGAGATCGTGTCTCCCTGTCGTACGCCCTTCTTTATTGGGATTCTGTCGCTTTCTTTATGAAGGACTATAGTGGCTGTGGATGCGCTGTAGATGTCTTCCATTATGTTTATATAGGCTTCGTCGATGCCCTGATTCCGCAGTGCTTGCATGACTGCTGATGTCTCCACCGAATCAAATGCCTTCTCGTAATCTATGAAGGCTATGTTT
Organism: Rhipicephalus sanguineus; assembly: GCF_013339695.2. Lineage (NCBI taxonomy): Eukaryota > Metazoa > Arthropoda > Arachnida > Ixodida > Ixodidae > Rhipicephalus > Rhipicephalus sanguineus. Next base: position 157,069,868 of record NC_051182.1, read on the forward strand.
AAGGGTTGGTTGTATTCCGCGCATTTCTCTATCACCTGATTGATAGTATGAATATGGTCTATTGCTGAGAAGCCTGTACGAAATCCTGCCTGGTCCCTTGGTTGATTAAACTCTAATGTCCTATTAATTCTGTTAGCAATTACTTTTGTGAATAGCTTGTAGACAACGGACAGTAAGCTGATGGGCCTGTAATTTTTCAGGTCCTTGACGTCCCCTTTCTTATGGATCAAGATGATGTTGGCATTCCTCCAAGATTCTGGTATCCTCCCTGTCGAGAGACACTTCGTATACAGGGTGGCCAGTTTCTCTAACATAATCTCTCCACCGTCTTTCAGCAGGTCTGATGTTACCTGATCCTCACCAGCGGCTTTGCCTCTTTGCATTCCCTTTAGGGCTTTCTTTACTTCTCCTGTTAATACTGGTGGGATGTCAGATTCCTCTGGGATATTACTGCTTCTTACATTATCATCCTGACTGTCTCGGCTGCTGTACAGATCTCTGTAGAACTCTTCCGCTACCTCAACTATTCTATCCATATTGGTTGTGACCTTGCCATCCTTGTCCCTTAATGCATACATCTGATTTTTGCCTATGCACAGTTTTGTCTTCGTAGCTTTGAGGCTTCTTCCGTTCTTTAGAGCATGTTCAATTCTCTCCATATTATACTTTCTTATGTCGGCTACTTTACGCCTATTGATCAACTTCGAAAGCTCCGCCAGCTCTATTTTGTCTGTTGCATTTGAGGCTTTCATAGCTTGACGTTTCTTAATGAGGTTTTTCGTCTCTTGGGATAGCTTACCAGTGTCCTGTCTAACGACTGTACCCCCGACTTCCACTGCACACTCCTTAATGATACTAGTCAGATTATCATTCATTGCGTCAACGCTAAGGTCGGTTTCCTCGGTTAAAGCCGCGTACCTATTCTGAAGTGAAACTCTGAATTCTTGTACTTTCCCTCGCAGAGCTAGTTCATTAATCGGCTTCTTCTTGCGTATCAGTTTCTGCCGTTCCTTCCTCACGTCTAGTTGAATTCTAGATCTTACCATTCTATGGTCACTGCATCGGATCTTGTTAACTACTTCCACATCCTGTATAATGCCCGGGTGGTCGCACATTATGAAGTCTATTTCATTTTTAGTTTCGCCATTAGGACTCCTCCACGTCCACTTACGAGTAGTCCGTTTTCTGTAGAAGGTATTCAAGATCCGTAAATTATTGCGTTCTGCGAACTCTACTAGTAACTCCCCTCTGGCATTTCTAGAGCCGATGCCATATTCCCCAACTGCATGATCTCCAGCCTGCTTCTTGCCTACTTTTGCATTAAAGTCGCCCATCAGTACAGTATACTGTGTCTTTACCCTACTCATTGCTGATTCTACGTCTTCGTAGAAGCGTTCAACCAGTTGATCATCATGGCTCGATGTAGTGAGGCGAGTCTAGCTGTACTATTCGAGGAATTAGAGGGTGTTAAATGGGATGTAATAGGGCTCAGTGAGGTTAGGAGACCACAGGAGGCTTATACAGTGCTGAAGAACGGACACGTCCTATGCTATCGTGGCTTAGCTGACAGAAGAGAACTAGGAGTGGGGTTCCTTATTCATAAAAATATAGCTGGCAATATAGAGGAATATTATAGCATTAATGAGAGGGTTTTATGTATCGTGATTAAGTTTAATAAGAGGTACAGGATGAAGGTGATACAGGCCTACGCGCCGAACCTCTTACTTTCACATAAATCGGCCATGGTCAGCTCGAGTTTTATTATCATTATGGTCGTAGCGGCGTCGGTTCTTTATCTAACAATGTTACAGGAAAAGGGATCGTTATGTGTCGTTAGGCTTGGATTTCCAACGGCAAGTGCTATAAGAATATTACAAGACCATACACAACCACATGTCGAACGAAGAGGCAATATCGTCGAGCATAAGCGTGCGCAGGGTTGCCCTTCAGGGGGGGCGAAGGTTCGTCGCAGCGCCCCCCCTCCCTATTATGTCAATGTATGCGGCTGCCTTTGCGCCCCCCCTATCGCCCCCCTACAATGTATAGGGCTGACTTTGCGCCCCCCCTTCTCGCCCCCTTTGCCCCCCCCCTGCGCACGCCTATGTCGTCGAGGACCATCGCCTGGGAACAACCTAAGCGTTGGTGGGTCAATGTTTGTGCAGGATCCTTGGCCTTTAAGTTGTAACCTCACACCATGGCTGTGTAGTGCATGGTGCGTCGTCTACCGTCGATATGAGAGATTGTGTAATCTGTTATAGCTTCTATGCACGAGAAACCGCCATAATGCGATTGACCAGGCGCTGAAATTTCTGCCGTAGAGTCCCGCAGCCGTGCACCTGGAGTGTCTAGCGTTTTTTGTTCCCATTGTGTAGTGTCGAATTCCGTACATGAAGCACATGATAAGACTTTATTATGATGGTTAGCTTTTCGAGGGAACTTCAGGGAATTATAAAGTGACATAAGCGTGCGCAGGGTTCCCCTTCAGGGGGGGCGAAGGTTCGTCGCAGCGCCCCCCCCTCCCTATTATGTCAATGTATGCGGCTGCATTTGCGCCCCTCTTCTCGCCCCCCCTACAATGTATAGGGCTGACTTTGCGCCCCCCCTTCTCGCCCCTCTTGCCCCCCCCTGCGCACGCCTATGTAAAGTGATACGCCTCGAAAGCTTCAAGAATCGCACGCAACAAGTGTTCCAGGTATATAGCATCATACCCGATTTTCATACATGTTATTATCATATTCTATTTTAGCAAATCCAATATTTCAGAGTCGTTGAGCATCATACGCTTTGAAGGTACGTTTTTTAAGCGGGTACTTACATAGCTGATGAAGTAGTTTGTGTGTGTGAAATGCACATTTTTTCTCTACTACAGAATTTTCACAGTAACGAACGAAACGAGAAGCTGCGGAAATACATAACTAAACAATAATTAAAACGAAGTTCTTATACACAACGTTAAACGCTATCGGTGTCAAGCCAGATATCAATTCGCACTTGAGGCATTGTAAGTGAAAGAGTGACGAAATCATCCGGTTGATTTGTCAATTTTGGTTACTACGTACTACGTTCAGTATTTTAGCATACCGGTTATGCCAAACTGGTTAACATCCCTGTCTTTCCTCTCTCCCGTTTTCCTTCCTTCCTTCTATACAATATGTCCAATTATTTGAACATTTCTCCTGTTCTTAACAAAAAATAATTTTGTTATTAATAACTTCTACTACAGGTAGTGGATTGAAGCCTCGCCGGAACGCATAAAATTCTGGGCGCTCAAGAAATATTCAACATCATGAATATCCATCGCTTCTGCAAGATTAACATGAACGGCAGGTAACAATAAAGGCCATTGAATACGTTCTACATATGGAAGTAAAAATTGTGTGCCTGTACTCTCCGAAAATTTTCTATGTTTTGACTGCGCCAATCAAGTGTCTGCAATTTTTACGAATCAAATTTGTCTCAAAGTTTTCTCTCTGTCTGTCTGACCGACCAACCGACTATCTATCTATCTATCTATCTATCTATCTATCTATCTATCTATCTATCTATCTATCTATCTATCTATCTATCTATCTATCTATCTATCTATCTATCTATCTATCTATCTATCTATCTATCTATCTATCTATCTATCTATCTATCTATCTATCTATCTATCTATCTATCTATCTACCTGGCTGTCTGTCTGTCTGTCTGTCTGTCAATGAGCATTACATGAACATTACATATTATTTCAATCTGCACTTCAGTTGCAAATATAGATGGGACCCAGATGGGTAAAGAAATGCAATTTAAGATAAGTTAGGTTTTAATTGCTAATTACTAATGCCAATATCGACATAACTTCTCTTTCTTTTCATTGCGCAAGATATAATCATGTAAGATAAATGTTTATATTTTAATTCTGATAATATAGCGCGTAGAAATAAGTTGAAACCTTGAAAATTATGCGCCTATTCGTGCGGGAACAAAGTAGTTTCATTTAAAACGAATGGAAATAAGAATGCAAACCAGAAAATGACAATGCGACATAATTTTTTAAAGTGAAGTACGACTGACAATTGGGCAAGGTGGTATGGATTCATAATTATGAAACGGAGCACCGAAATCGGAGAAAGTATCTGACGATTTTGTCTTATTTCGGCGTGCCGTTTTATAATTACTTTTAAAGACACTTATTTTTATGGATCTGCATGTTACGTAAACTAATTTATTGAAATTGTCACATGTAGAAGCATAATCTCAATCAAGGGCATAAAAGGTAAACATTTTATGATGTGTGTATTCGCGTAAAGATGATTTCAGTCTTCCAAAACACGAAAACTTTCATATCACGGTTTTAAGCAATAGTTCTTTGCAGACTAGCTGGTTCATATTTGTAAATTCGACTAGCTGCGCAACCAGAAGGAAAGAAGGAGGGAGACAGAAAGAGCGCAGCGGTTTTAAGTTTTATTGCGATAGCAATTATATGGATAGTCTCGGCTGGTTTTTGCCCGTCCCCGTCGCCGTCACTCATGATATATGTATATATATATATATATGTCCGAAAGAAAGATAATTCAGAAAAATGCTTCCGAAGCGCGGAATCGAACCAGGGACCTCTCGCTCCACAGCCCGTGGCGCTAGCCACTACGCCACGAAACGCCGATCCTCTAGGAAGCTAGGAAGCTTCTCCTGTCTGCTTCTACTCTGGTCCCAAGCGCAGTTTTAAGTTTGCATATGCCTTCCCTACTAGCCCCCAACACAGGATCGTCGAGTACTATTGTTTTATATTTAATTTCGTGGTTTGCAGTTGGGGAAGCGGGTTAATACAGGCGTTGGTTGTAGGCGAGACAATAGGGAATCAGTGTAAACAGCCACTGAATATGTGAATACGCAGCTGTGCGTGCTCGTCGAGCGCCGGAATCCTAGTTTGCCTTCGCCCTATTGTTGGCGTTGTTTTTAATATCACATTCAGCGTGCTTCTTGAATGCTCTAGGTGGCGGAGACGTGAGGTGGCGGAGACTGCGTTGATTATCGCCAGCTTTCCAGAGAACAACCAGGTTCTTCTGCATTACGGCAGCGATTGCGTTGACAAAGGTCGCTGAGAAGCAAGCGGTGATCCCGCAATGACTACCGCGACAAGGAATTATGGGAGAAAGCAAGAGATGCCCCCAAGCGATAGTTTCTACTGGCTCTGCGCGGCACCTTTCTGATCACACCGCTCACTCGCAAACGCATGCGGCAAAGTCCCCTTCCGTGAGAAAAAAAATCACAGCATATCCACGGAGTCAATGATGATGAGTGGGCGAAGCTGCGGAGGTTCATCGGTAAACCGTGAATCTTCCGTGAATTCTGCCCAGTACATCATCACCGACGTGAGATCGGGCGCGTTTATACTAAAGGTTCGATGAGTTATGACGACTTGCAGCTCACTTTAATTTTACATGTACGTACGTTGTGAATTTTCATTGTTTAGAAAACCATTGCTTTAGAAAACATCTGGCGTCTTTCGTTAAGCAGCTGGCGTCTTTTCATTTTGCTTTAGAAACATCTGGCGTTCTTTCGTTTTGCTTTTACAAAACATCTGGCGTCTTTCATTGGTTTATTTCATCAATCAACGGCGTTTTGAACAAAATTTTGATTGTTTAATCACGCACAGGAGAAATCTCACCAGGCACTACCTTGGAGGTAAACAATGGCTGCTAATGGGAATGAGAGACAGAAGAAGTCGGCTTTTAGCTAACACTTACACTTCTACTTCTACTAACGTTTCCTACTGGAACATGCCAATGGCTGCTAATGGGGAATGAGAGGCAGAAGAATTCGGCTTTTAGTTAACGCGCACGCTGCGAATTTTTTATTGTTCAACAACGCACAGGAAAAATCTCCCACCGGCACCACCTTGGAGGTCAAAACGTAAGACTGGTTACGCACTACGACTACGACTACGAGGGACGAACGGGTGCCGCCTTAAGGAGCTTCGCCCCTAAAAAAGCACCAGGCCTGCGCGGAAAGCGCAGCAGAGTCACATTCTGAAAGAAAAGGCCCATTCTTTACAACACATATTAAAGTGCCTACTGAGTGCCAACAATTGAGGCGTCAAGCTTATCATGCCCTCTCAGCCAACAGAAAAAAGCATATCTTTGTTTCCTATTTGCATTGCAGCAATATTTTGCCGTTTGATGACAGTGTGAGCATGCGTCAGTGGTGCAGTGACACGAGCTTTTTTGTCATTGCTGTTACCTGTAGCGAAAGTCCCCTAATATAACGCATCAAGATACGTTATTGAATACCGCATGGCATCATTTTATAAATTTGGTAATTAATTACTGATGCAACTTTTAATCAACATTACGCTTGAGAAAGTCATGTGAGGGGACAGTTCTTCGCAAATTTATGTATAATTTATTATATGTCAACTGCAATAAAAGTGCCGCACACGGACCGCTTTTTTGCTAGCATACCCAGGAATTCGGGACATCGCTTTTAGTTCACCTTTTTTCACACCACGTGGCGTACGGACCTTCAACGTTCAAAATTCGCGCGATGACGCTTGCCGTAGTCGCGCGAATCGAGAAAACCACAATACATAAATACATAAAAAAACACGACGACGATATCCGCTACAAGCAGCGAGCGCGAACCTAAATCGACGACTGATAACCGCAGCGCATGCAACGAGCGGCCGGTTGGGCTGCTCGACCGTGAATCAGCAGTTCTGTTGCAATGAAAGGAGGCTTACATGTCGCTTGGCTGCGCTTGATAACGACGAACTCTCGAAAGAGCATGCTGCCCTTCTTCGCATCCCCTGCCTCTTCAATATATTTCGTCCGATTATATTGTTGTTGGCTCCCACGGGTTTCTTAAAAGTTATAAAGCAAGAACGTCCTTTAGCGCTGCTGTTTTTGTAGTGTGAAAAAACCTAAATTCCAGAATATAATACAAGCTTGTGAGGTGGTGATGACGATCGCGGGTTTCAAAATGTGTAGACAGACGCTTGCCGTCCCTAATTTCAGTTGGCCTCAATTTATGAATTCAATATTTTGCGCTTTTACAAGACGTCTTGCCGTGTTATATTCGCTGCCCACAGACATTTTTCTTTAAAGCTCAATTACCAGCAGAGGTAAAGCAGCAATACCTTTGCAAGCACAATATTGTTCAATGGATGAATAAACTTTATTTCGGTCCCTCGGAACGCGGCCTAGCACGTTGCGGGCCGCTCCCACGTCGGAACAGAAAGACCAAGTCTCTCTGCTGCGTCGCGGACCCGTTGGAGTGCCCATAGTTGTGCTTCGAGTCCGGAGCTTGTAATAGCTTCTTCCCATTTTGACGGCGTGATGACTTCGATGATCTTTTTAAAAAGAATCATTTTAACAAAGTCACCTTAGTTTCAACAGCGCCCCTAACAAGCTCTCGCGGCTATGCGTCCGTGTGTCTGAGAAAAACAATAAGGCCGCTTGTGACATACAGCATGTAAAACCGTATTGCCCATGCGTAATAAAATGCGTTGGCGGGCTAGTTGGTGAGAATCCATATTGCTTTTTTAGCGCAAAAAACGACACCACAAGAAAGACAAGAACACTACAAGAAAGCGCTGTGTTCCGTCTTCTTTCTTGTGGTGTCGTTTTTTGCGCTAAAAAAGCAATATGGATGCCCATGCGTAGTTGGGGTGGTTTACGAAATACCCCTCAGCTATGGTAGGACATACATCGGCCACACTGGTCGATGTTTAAATATCCGATTAATGGAACATGAAGCCTCCCTTAACAATGTATCTGGTTTACACTTGCCTTCGCACTGCAATTCCTGCGCATGCGCGCCCCGGTTTTTCGAAACCACGGTGCTTGGGAAAATTCGAAACCAGGTGGCCAGAGAATTGTTGGAGGCTTTTTGCATAAATGAGAAGAGTGTCCAATGTGTTAGTGTGCCTTCCTTGAATTTACATCGCAACGAATTGCACTTTTTAGACAAGTCTTGATAACTCAAAGTAGGTTGTCATTCTGTTACCGTGATTGTCAATGCGACTCGCCCATGCGCGTGAAGCTACCTGGAATGCAATGTTCTTTCCAATAAAACAGTTTTTAGTTTGGCACCACTCCTGTCATTTCTTGTCCTCGTTCCTTTGTGCCTCCAAATTTTTGTCAGACCATGCACCAACTAGCCCAAGAACACGTTTTAGTGGATAACTAAAGACGCCGGAAAGCACCGACTTCATTATGCTCATGACATGCTACCCAGGCCGCGTTTTCCTCTCCGCTAAGTGTTGGTGAAAGAGGGCTGAAACAGATTAGACTGATATAAGGTATCGTGAAACCCGCCTTCTTGTTTGACTGCCTATGCTGATCTGCAACCCTTCAGGGTGGCCTAGTGAATAAGGTGCTCGACTGCTGACCCGCTGGTCGCGGGATCGAATACCGGCCGCGGCGGCCATATTTTCAATGGAGACGAAAACGCAAGAGGCCCGTGTACTTAGATTTAGGTGTATGTTAAAGAACCCCAGGTGGTCGAAATTTCCGCAGCCCTCCACTACGGCGTCTCTCAGAATCATATCGGGGTTTTGGGACGCAAAACCCCAACAATTATTATTATTATATTATGCTGGTCTGTAGAATTGCAGGAGGTCGCGGCTTGAAACCCGGTTCTTGCGGCCAGTTTTATTCTGGACAAAATAGCTTGTTTCTATTTTTACATGGTAAAGTTCGTTAAAAAGTCTCTCGTCAGGGCCCATTTAATATTTTTACTATGAGTTGAAATCTTTTGCTTATGTGCGCAAGTGACGTGGAAGGTGCTCGAAAAGCCGTTTTATGTTTATTCTCTGTGTCGTGCCTTTGTTTACCGATAGACAACGTAGCACCTCACGAGGCGATGTTTCTCAAATAGTTACACTGAAAGTTGTTAAAGGCAAGCTGAGCAACCTTCCACGAATATCTTTCTTTTTTTTAGTCAATTAGTTCACTGTTGAGCGTGAAAAAGCGCGCCGAGAGGGGACAGAAAACGAAAAGAAGCACACATATATATACACATCGCTAGTGTGTGTGCAACACTTACAATAGCGGGGTGTACCCACTATTATAACAGTTGCAAGGCATTGAACTGCCCTGTTACCGTGCTGCCAGAAGGTAAATATTGCCGTCAACGCAGACCTTGTCCGCCTCGGTGGAGCAGTAAATATGGTGCTCGGCTGCTAACCGGAAGGTCACGAGTTCGATCCTGGCCGCGGCGGTCGCATTTCGATGAATGCAAAATGCTAGGGGCCCGTGTACTGTGCGATGTTAGTGCGTGCATGTTAAAGAACACCGGATGGTCAAGTATTCCGGAGCACTCCACTACGGCGTCTCTCATAATCATATCGTGGTTTTGGGACGTTAAATCCCGGATATTACTAACGCAGGCTTTACCTATACCACGGCGATGGTCTGCAAGTCTGCAAGCGGAGTTCTTTCCCTGCATTTCATTACGTACCGTAGGCAATGTACTACATACTCTGTTTTTCTTACGTGATGAGCCCCACTTTTTTTCTGTGTTGGTTCGTGGCGCTTCTAGAGTGGCCGCATTGAGCTTCTCGCAATGGGAGCTTAACTGAAGCCACGTGCTGCAGTCGATGACGCTGAAATCAGTGTGTTGCAGTGCGCGACTCACATCTCGCAGAAAGTGTGACCCCCCTCTTAAAGGCATGGCCTACTTTTTTGATTATTTTCATACTTAGTAGACACGATATTCGCCTGCTAAGTGACGGACCGAATTTGTCAGAAATCTTACGTGATGAAATTCTTCGGTTTCCTCGCATCACTCATTACCATCGTCTCAATCGTACAGTAATGCCAATAAACACTAGAGGGTGCTAAGTAATATCATTAATTAAGAGGGCAGTGTTGTATGGCTTGTGATTTTCAAAGCTCCTAGTGACCCGGTGAGCTTGGAAGCGTGGGCTCGTGCCATACCAAGGAAAGATCGAAAGCGCACGCCTCGTGACTACGTTTGCGAGAAGTACTTCTCGTAGACTAAGGCCTATCATTCGTATAAAAAAAAAACGCACTGGGCCCCTTATGCATTAGACTAAGACGACTCGAAGGTGAAAGTTTTCTTCTTGTCGTCATTCGATGTGTCTGTTCTGCCCCACCCTCGTGCAAAAGCTTTCCGCACCTAACGTGGTTTTGCACTGCCTCCGTGATTGGCCAACCGATCACAGAGGCAGTGCAATGCGACAATGTCATGTGATGAAGTCACGTTATGTGACGTCATCATGCCGTCATAATTACGTGATTTTGGGAATGTGTGACGTCATAATAACGTCCCATCGTGATGTCATCACGAGATTAATTTTTGTTGACGCCGCCAACGCCGTGGAAGCAATTGGCTGATAAAGTGTGGCGCTGCTGAGTAGTGAGGTCGCGTGTTCTATTCCCTGCCACGGCGGTCGTATTCTGGCGGGTACGAAATGCAAGAACACATGCTTACTTAGGTCTGTTAGATGCACTTTCTAGACCCCCGGGTGTTTAAAGCTATCACAGAATCTCCCACTGCGGCTTGGCGATAATGACAATGGGGTTATGGCACGTAAAGACCCTTAAATTAATATTGTTTACGTAGGCCGCTTGGGGGCAACAAAAATAATGCATGAAAAACAACCTCGTACACACGCGTCATCATTAATACGGGAGTGTCACGCACAGAGTTCTGCCTAAATTAATATTCTGCATGCTCCATCACAAGCATCTGCTTATCAATAATTCGGAAGTATCCATGTGAATGCGCACATGGATACTTCGGAATTACGCATGCTCTTGCCGTAGGATAAACACCTCCCCGAAGGGAATCGTGAAGAAATGCGAATGCATTTCTTGCGCCGAGAGTACACGGCGTAGTAATTATAATGGCGTAAAGCTGGACACATCGACGCGCTCAAGTGTATCCCTTTTGGGCGCCTCTTTCAACGAACGCTTCCTACTTGCGTTCGTAATCACCTCCGGGATGTTGCCCCCGCCTTCAATGCAGCACAAACGCGTTTAGAACGCGCTGTTTTCAGGCTGTGCCAAGGCAGCACAAACGCTACAAGCGCTTTTTAAACGCACTCCATTGAGGCGGTGGCGCAGGGAGGAGAGAGAGCGAACGGCGAGAGGAGCGGCGAAGCACTGCACCTAACCCTCTCCTACGCTCTCTCCACACACGCGGGAGCTCCCGCGATGCGAGCGCGCTCCTCCTCTCCACTCACTCTCCGCTACTCCGCCCGCACCCCCTGCTCCGGTTTCTAGGGGCGAGGATAAGCGCGCGAGCCCGCAGCTGTTGCTATGGGAGGGGTGTGAGAGCGGAGAGGCGCGCGGCCAACGCCGGACGCCTCACATAGCCCGACTAAGAAATGCATTCGCATTTAAAAAAATCGAGATATAAAGGGAGAAGGCTATCATATTCCTCTAGTCTTGCTTGCTTTATTCGCTAGGCCATCTTCTGGGGCTGCTGTCGCATCCGAAAAGCTACAGCGCAGTGTGTCCGTATTTTGGCGGTGTCTGTATTCTAGCGGTGTACAAGTAAAGAAATGGCTCCTCCTAGTCTCTGTATATATATTTTTTTGCAGTGAGATTGCAAGTGGTGATATCCACAACCCGACTAGACGCTTAATACGAGTGCGGTTTAAACCGATGCACCGTGGAGAAAACAATAAAACAGGTTGAATATAAATGCTTAAAGCTTTCATTTGTGGTAATTCAATTTACATAAACCAACACTCTACCAGTTTCACGCTTAGTAATACTACTACTACTACTACTACTACTACTACTACTACTACTAATAATAATAATAATAATAATAATAATAATAATAATAATAATAATAATAATAATAATAATAATAATAATAAAAATTCGGCAGATCCCACGCATTTTGGGAATCGGTTTCATGCGAAGCAGTGAGCGAGTAGTTCCAAGCTGCATTTTTTTTGGCTTTGAGCCAAGCGTTACAAGTTGGATGGACGTGTTTTTGTAAGTGTAGTAGTCGTGTGCACACCGTGGGCTTACTAGGCACGTTGACAACACTGACGTTTAAAGGATATACTTATGGTCTGACGTAACGACGTACACCAGTATTATCGAAAAGTGCACTTTACGGTGCGATGATGTGAATATCATACGTAACTTTCGTTAATATATTCCTCCGCAGTCGAGCAATGATTCAATATAGCTTGCTGAATCATAGGAATACAAATGTAATGTTTATTAGACTGCTCTAAAAGCGGAGCCAACACTGGAACCACAGGCGTTAATCTGATAGGATACCTGTATCGTAGGAGTACAGATCGTAGGAGTATCATGTAGTGTTTATTGCTTTCTTGTAAAATTAGATAGCAAGCACAACAACCACAATTGACGTTGCACCGCTATTACGCCTGCGTAGGCTGTTTTTCCAAAGCAGTTTATAGATTTGGCGGGGCTCAGTGGTAGAATACCTGATTGGCACGCAGAATGCTTGGGTTCGATTCCTGCTGGGGTCCTAATTTTCATTCTTTCCATCCGTCGAGTCAGCGCTGCCAATGTTCGTTTTTCTTAACGCTCTAGAATTTAGGTTACCAATGTCAGTTCTCGCCGTTCCTGGGTAGACACAAACTGCCAATCACGTGTGGCACATACCCGTACACTGCTGCCCGTGGTAAACGGGTATGTGCCACACGTGTCTAGTGGAAAGGGTTTGACGACGTACGCGACAGGATTTTTACGTTATTCATGTCATGACCCGGCAATCATATTCGTCAAATCCTCTTACCCTCCCATGCCAATTTTGGGCTACACCAAGTTAAGGAGGCGATCATGAGAGCACCCAGACGTAGGCGGCTAGATAGATAGATAGATACGTAGATAGAAACGCTCAAAGTGCCAAAGGTTCGCTAAGAAATGCTTCGCATTTAATAATAATAATATAATAATAATAATTGTTATTATTGTTATTATTGTTATTAGTAGTAGTAGTACTAGTGGCGTTTAATGTCCCAAAACAACGATATGATTATGTGGGATGCCGTATTGGAGTGCTGCAGAATTATTGACCACTTAGGGTTCTTTAACGTGCAACTAAATCTAAGATTTCTTCCAGTATTTTTATATACGGTTCGTCGACGCCCTGATTCCGTTGTGCCTGAATGACTGCTGCCATCTCGACCGAATCAAATACCTTCTCGTAATCTCTGACGGCTATATATCGGGGTTGGTTATATTCCGCGATTTTGTCTATCACTTGATCGTGTGAATGTGTTTATTGTCGAGTAGCCTGTACGGAATCTTGCTATATTTTTAAATCGCTTGTAAACAATGGACAGTAAGCAGATCGGCATGTAATATTTCAAGCCCTTGACGTCGTCTTTGATGTGAATTAAGGTGATTTTAATATTATTCCAAGATTCTCGTACCTTCGTCGTCAAGAGACACTTTCTATACATGGTGGCCAGTTTTTCTAAAACAATATATCCCCCGTCTTTCAACAGATCTGATGTTACCTGATCCTAACCAGCGGCAATTGCCTCTAAGGATTTCTTTACTTCCCATGTCATTACTGGTGGGTTGTCCGATTCCTCTGGCCTACTAATATACTTCTTACGTTATCGTCCTCGTTCTCCTGGCAACTGTACAGATATTTGTAAAGCTCCTCAGCTATTTTAACATTCCTATCCATATTGACAGTGACTTTGCCTTCCTCATCCCTTAGTGCATACGTCCGGTTTTTGCTTGTGCGCAGTTTCCTCTTGACCCCTTTGAGGCTTCGTCCGTTCTAGAGATGACCGATAAAAGGATGGGACGAAGTCAGTCACGTGCGAGTCACGTTTGAGACCCCAGCCCAGCAGCAAAAATTAAATAAAACGATACAACGTGGCTTCCTAGATGAAGTCCAGGAGCGGTCTATACAATTCGCGCATCCACTTGGAATCAACGTCCATCGGCACTGTCGACGAGCGCAAGGTGAGGTTGTGATATTTACAGAGTACTCGAGAGACTGGTTAGACCGCGTGCGCGTCGCTCGCACCGCATATACATGTATATAACAAACGATAAAATTCTAGCGCCCTTCGTTGATACTAACTGCAGTTGTTGCATTTTAGAAACGCTGGTTGTACTTTCACGTGTTTGCTCGCAGGTGAATGCATGCCGCAGATATGTGTAGTCGTGCGCAAGATGAGTCTCTAACACTGAAATTATCGTTAAAATACGCCATAACGACTAAACGCAGTGAGCAAGCGCAAAAGTGTTCATGACACAAAATGCTGAGGCGGAAAATTCTATGGCATTTCAATAGGATACATTCGCATTAGTACCTTCCAAGTATTCATACACTAAACATAAATTCGGTGTTCCGTTCACATTATAGACAAACGAACGTCGTGACGGCATCGGCACGCGATAACGCACATATCAATTAACTGCTACGTCCGATATACATACGCTCGGCAATACCTACACTGACTGTGTTATTCCTTTCACATTTCATGCGTAGTTATACAGGCAGATGCGTTTGGATAATTGTAGTCTTTTACGATGTAAGAATATTCAACAAGCCACGACATGTACGTTCCTTTCGTTTCGTGCTCCCACGGCACCAACGAGCCGCGGGCGACCGAACGGCCGGCTCGCTCGATGTACAAACTTTTCCCATAGTGCGCCATGCTCCCGCAGGGCTTTCTGGGATTGCTTGAAAAGGTTCATTAGCAAGAATCTCGCAATGCATTCACCCTCTCTCTTTAGACTATCATCTGATGCTTTGCAATCATATGCCTCAATTTATTATTATCATATATCTGCACTTAAGTATTAATTTCTTAAAACTATCAGTAGATTTAATTACTCCTTTAAATTGCAGAAGGGTGTCTTGAAGGGTCAGTTGGTACATGTTACTGCGTTTCAAACAGCGAAAAAACGGGGCGAAGGCTTAGGAACAAACAACAGAAGCGCTGTTCTTTTGTTCGTTAGCCTTCGTGCCGCTTTCGCGCGGTTTTGAGTGCAGTAAACTGGCCCTTGAAGACACCCTTCTGCAATTTGTTTCTCTTACACCAGGCTCTTCTGCACCCAGTGTTTTGCATAACTCATCAATGTGCGAGCGCTTGTGTTGGTGTTTTTTCCTAAGCCTTCGTCCAATTTTCGCGCCGTGTTCAACGCAGTACTCCTTTAAATCGTCGCCTCTCGTAAAAGTTTCTCTTGACACTTGTCGGTGATAGATGGTATCTATAGTAAACGAATAATTATAATTGATTACGAATTAATGATATTTATGACTGCTAATAATCAATGATGTTCTACTACTTCCCACCATTGTACTGTAACTGCATAGATTGAGATATATAGCTGCATAGATTAGATACTATCTATCTATTTTACTGATGTCCTACACTGACAGCTTTCACCCCTAAATTGAACATATTTTGAATTCATTGTCACCATTCATTAGTAATGCACTGTGTACCAAGGTGCGAATGTAGATCAACATTAGTAAGATACTCTTACCGTGAATTCTGCTTAGCTGACCTAATTTAAAAATTTGCGCAGCTTGCACTGAGTCGCGCAAACCTGGGCTAGAGCAGAGCTGGTCGGCACTTGGCTGGTCTTGGCTTGACTAGACACACGTGCATTCACACGCCGATGCACGAAGTGTTCACGGGGTCACATTGGTAATCACGAGTATAGACTAGGCGTTGATCGGGTTCGATTGGGTATCGCTCGGCAGTCACAACACCAAATAGGTTAATTAGCTTAATCAGATTAATTGCAATAATTAGCGTAATAGGTCTAATTTGCACACTTGGAACTTGGTCTAGCTTAACTTGCATCCCTAGTCAAGCTAGCATTAATTATGTATTAATCAGCTTAATTATGCTAATGAGCTTAATTAGTATAATCTACATACTCGAGGCTTCACCTCGACGAGCTTTCACAGCAAGTCAGTCTAGACCCAATGAGTTAATTAACGTAATTAATACTAATTAGGCCCATTCATAATTAATATATATATATATATATATATATATATATATATATATATATATATATATATATATATTAATTATGAATGAACGATACCGATATATCGGTATCGCTCGGCATCTCTTGCCGAGCTCGGCATGACTACGCAGACTAGAATCTCAACTCGGCTTAATTAGGCCTAATTAGCCTTCTGGCTGTATTATGCTTGGCTAATTAGTTTTCATCGTGCTCAACAAAACTTAATTACAATTGGCTATGATTAACATGGCTTAACTAGGCACAGCTATGCTGAGTGCGCCGGCATAATGATGATTGTGTTTTGTCTACCTCGCGAGTAGTACAAAGCGTGGACATAACTCTGCTGTAAAAAAATATTAATATTAATTACGCTGCAGAGCCCCTAAATGCCAATTAGCAAACATTCCAAATGTATTCAGCCTCTTCCTATATGCTTTCATTTGATGCATTACTATGTTGTCGACCTATCAATTTATTGACCATATACCCGCACTTGGCAACTGCCTACAACGATCACTAATAAACTATAATCGTCATCTTTGGCATATCTTTTATTTGATAGCTTTAATTGCTAGGTTCCATAGATTTTCCCCAAATTATCCCTGATTACTAATTATCAATAACTATCACTAAAGATAATTGCATGTTGTTACTATCTATCTCGGATGGTAATTTCATACATTGAATACCCATATTTAGCATGTACATATCCTTCTATACTGAAAGACTTCTATTATAACCTTAAAATTGGTGAATTCATTACAAGTGATTACTTATGTGGTCAGGGTGCAAATGTGCATAATGTTGCTGAGTAAATCTCACTCAGTGTGAATTCTTGGGGGTCATTGTCACCTCTGTTGATTTTCCATAGTAATTAAGCTGAAAGACCCCTAATCACTAATTAGCAACCTAAGATTCTTATATCTTTGATCCTCTTCGTCTCCACTTCCATGTGATACATTACAACGCAATCCTCCGATTGGTTGATTCGTATTTACTCCTTTTCTATTTACCTCAAAGTGTAAGTATTAATAATGACAGAGTACAATTACCATATCTCTTACACCTTTGGTTACTAATTAGCTATAACAGTATCTACTGCTAGTTACTTGCATGCGACAGCCATATAATATTAATGGCGTGCATTGCAATACTATATCTAAATATATATATAATATACATGTCCTTCTATACTAACCGCCTTCACCAATAAGCTTTAATTTTTTTAATTTAATTTAATTTTATTTATTTAATTAATTTAATTTAATTTAATTTTTAATTTATTTCTTAGTAAATTTATTAGCACCCTTGATTACTTACACCCAGTGGAGCAAAATTCGTATTCGTATCAATATATCTTGTCAATTCTTACCTACTTTGAATTACGAGGAGCTATTCTCATTTTTGACCATCTGCTCTAATTAACGTAAGACTTCTCATTGCTAATTAACAACTTAAGACCTCCACAGTATTCATACCCTCCATATCTTTAGCAGCTTCAAGAAAAACAAGCTTATATAAAAACACTGACATTTTCACCTGTTTTAAGGCAACCGTAAACACTATGAAGCGTATGCACCCCTATAAGGTGGTTTCGCTGCAATGCACCTCAGACAAAAGTTCCCGTCGAACCTCAGAAACTTCGCCGACATCCACCAAACTTCACAGGTACGAATATTGAATCATCGAGATTGGGTCCCTTCAGTGATTTAAGCAGGTGAGGGCGCATTGTTTTTATATAAATTTTTAAATTATCTCCTATGGAGTTTCACATAGCACATAAAAGTGGCTCTCGAACCCAGGAAGTTAATGGGAATAAAGCAAAACTTCTCGCACTGTGGCATAATGACTCCCATATTGTATGGACGAAGTGATTTAAGCGTATATTGAAGCGTTACACTACAATAAATGTTTAAAGGTCGGTTCCCATTGAGTGACGCTGCCACTCAGCAGCCAACGCAACAGATGGCGCTAGTTGTCGATGTCCCGAATTCCTGGACATGGTAAGTCGTCAAAGTAGGGCTTTTTGGTAGAAAGTGTTATTTATTTATTTGATTTGAATACATAGAAAACACGAATACACAGAGGAAATAGGGGGGGGAACAGGCTGACAACTGCCACCTAAAGGGGCACAGAGCCTGCCTGCTCATTTGAGAAAGGGGAAACATAGATGAACGGAAAATAGGGGGAAAGAAAGAGGAAAGAAAATAGGAACGAAAACAAAACAAAACAAATAACACAGACGTACACACAAGTAAGTGGTCACATGGAAAAATATCTATAAGCGCTAGGCCAAATCAGTATTTTTTAAGAAAGTAAGTAAGGCTCGATAGGCCTGGTCACGCCGAGCAGCACAACCTCCCGGGAACAGGCGGTGTTATTGCGATAGCAATTATATGGACAGTCGGCTGGATTTTGCCGTCGCCGTCGCCGCCGTCATACACCGTATATGCATAAGTATGTATACATATATAAATGCCCCAAAGAAAAATAATTCAGAAAAATGCTTCCGAAGCGCGGAATCGAACCAGGGACCTCTTGCTCCGCAGCGAGTGGCGATAACCACTGCGCCACAAAACGCAGATCGTCCGCGTAGCTAACGGGGAGCGTTATATACACACCCTTTACCGCTGGACAGACAGAGACGGCAGGCGCTTGTAAGCGTTTCTTCATTACTAGCGAGATGGCGCTAGGAGCGCGACGGGCTCATGTAAAAGTCGTCGGCGAGCTCGCTCGCTTCTTCTTATATTTGCGCAGGGAGAACCTTGCCCTTCCGCTGTCTGCTCACGTGGTTTTCTCGTGGTGAGGGGAAGAGGAATGCTTCAAGCTTTCACCGTGATGTCCGAGCTCATGTTGCGGAGCGTACGAAAGTAACTCGAGCTCAAGGGACGCCGCTAAACGAACAAACAGAAGGTGAGCGCGAACTATCAAGTGTCACAGCTCGACACTTGAAGCACGCTAGTTTCCTTCACTGCTTCGGCCGCCTTTGCAACAGGAACGCTGTTCAAACTGAGAGCATCCATTGGCGAGCCTCACTTCGTAGAGCATTCGTTTCTTGCTATCGCAGTCGTTGCTTCGACCTTGCGGCGAAACTGACTTTTTTTACTTAAGAATACATTGACAGCTGGCGTCGCTGCTTCTACTTAGAAGTATGCCACGTTCGTTGTTACTTGAAGGGCCGCAAACAATACACCATCTTTAAGGCGGCTTCAATACATTCTCGCTTCAGCCCGACGAAGCAAGAACAATAAACCGCGTATATTTTTCAAGCAAACCAGGTATGCCGCACATTTCAAGCTTTAATATTGTCATAATTTGCGCCACATTGGCCACTATTTGGAATATCATGGAAAATTGTGGACCCTCATATGGCCTTGCTTATCGGAGAAATGATCCGAGAATGGATGCACATTCAACGGGATCAGCTACTTCTGTGCGTAGAAGTACGAAGGAAACTCCAAATGTTCATGCCCAGAAAAACGGTCCACGTCAAGGTACGCGTGTTATTTCTCTTCTTTCTGAAGTACCCACACCGATCGGTCGGAGGCATTCGACCTAGCTATATGGACACGGATTTATACTATGTGTAAAGGCATCGCATTTCTTCTGTCTTGGATTGCACACCTATATCTTACGAAAGAAGAGGAATCATTCGAGGGGCTCGTTTCTTTGCTGCACGCAACTAATGAAACCAACAGGCCAATGAAAACACAAAGGACATTTTTTGTGTGTGTAAACTGTAGTGTAGTTAGTATGACAAAAGTGGAAAATTAAAGTGGACGAGAAATCAACTTGCACCAGTAGGCACCGAACCTACAACCTTCGGTAAGCGTCCGATTCTCTGTCGATTGGGCTACAGCGGCGGTCGCTTTCCAATCCGCTTTATTGGCGGTCGCTTTCCAATCCGCTTTCCAATCCGTCTATACGTCTGCTATGACAATGCGTAGTTGCGCAGAGTATTTTGAGTCGACTCAATGGCCAAGGCAGGATTGCTCACGGGTGTTCTATTCCATTTTACATATATGTTATCGTTTTCTTCGATAAAAATTGTGCTGAAAGTCAGCGTTGTGCCGCGTCGTTTTCGCCTGTGTTAATCGCGCTGTTAGCCACGATGAATCCTAGGAGTGTTGAAAGCATCGCTCGCCGCCAAGACGGCGAGTGGGGAACACTTTTTTTTTTGCCAACTGGTGTCACGTAGCCCGTGATCATTTCACAAGGTGGCAGCTGACGAATCAACCCACGCATGATACCTAAGACATCAAGTCTGTCGGGCGAAGCCCTCGCTGTGAAAGTAGGAAGGAAGGGGAATTATTCGAGGGGCTCGTTTTTTTTTCTTTTTTTGCTAGACACAACCAATGAAATCAACAGACAGCTAAGCCAAGGAAAGCATGGGGGACGTTGTCTGTGTGTTTTAACTGTAGTGTAGTATTATGACATAAATGGACAGGAGTTAAAGTAGATGAGAGCATTATATTAAGCATATATTGGTATACAACATAATTACAAGAAGCCTTCGTCCTGCAGTGTGCAAAAAATAAGCTGTCAATGATAGACGAAATCATTAGGGCTACTGATTCAAATTATATATTTGTGGAGTATCCAAGTTTTCCTCAATGGGAAGACATTCGAAGGCATCCATTTTTACACATACGGAGAACATGCGCCGTTCTTTGCGGAAAGAGTCAATTATCATTACATACAGATTTCCGCATTACCAATATAAAGAGTATAGGTGCCTAATAAGGTGACGACTAAACTAGACTGCACCCGCCATCTCAGTTATTTTCGAATTCCACGCATGCGTACTATGCGAAATGCAATGACGTTACATTCAGTTGACAACAAATTATCCCAAGATTTTTATTGTGCCTTGACTAGCCTTTCATGTACGCCTTGTCCATTTTTTGCGCTTCAGTCTCCTATATTCACGTACCAGCTATCGAGAAATTGGAAGTTTCTGAAATTTTTCGACATTGACTGCGCAAGCAGATCTGAACGACATTTTGAGCAACATTAGCCACTAATATGAGCTCTTATTTATTGTGTCTAGCATAAGTAAGAATGATCTTCGGATAGTATCTTTATTTATATGACGGTCTGTTCAACAAAATCATATTTGTATTGCGGAGAAGAAGGCGCCAAAGAGCCGTGCGAAGAGATTTGTGGGTCAAGTTCAAAATAGAACACAACAATGGATCCACCATAAATAACGCTACTATATTTAAAAAATAAAAGAATAAAATATGTTCAATCTCCCCGGATTCCTCTACCGTTTTATTTATTGCCACAGCAGTTACTCCACTCACTGCTTCCAACTCGCGCTACTTTCTACAAGATTGGTACAATACCCTTGAAATTCTACCAGTTGTGTGACACAATGGCGCTGGCTACACGGTAAAAACGACGACCGTTTTACTTTTCTGTTTACGTGTTACTCGCACGTCTGGAACATCCGGCAAACTCCCTGATACCGCTGCTTTACGCAGGCACAGGTAGGTGACGTAACACCATCATGCGAGCGACACCTTCAAGCGTGCTCATCAGGTAGATAAGCATGAGGCCATCAGCACCAGCCGATAAGCTATGCGTTGTACTCGAGAGGGCGTTAGGCGTTCAGCTGCACATGCAGTTAGGAATGTTGACGACACTGTTCTTATAGCACAGTGACGCATGCACTGTAAGCGACACTGATTCTCATGATCGGTTATAGAGAGTTCAATAATGTAAGTGAAGTACACTGAAACCAAGATGCAAAAAAAGAACACGAAAAGCGCAGCCATAAAAGATCATACGCATCACCTTGTAAATATCGGGAATGTGCAGATTTCTTGTTTGTCAAAAAAATGGCGTTGCCAGGCCAAGAGTTTGAATTAGTTTAGCGGACACATACAAAAATACACGATAGAATAAAGCAAGTGCAATGTGTTAAACATCTCTAGGGGTTAATAACTGATGTTTTTGTAGCATTCCTAAAATTTTTGTTGCATTAAGAACGTACTTCATATTTTTTTCATTTTTCAATATTATTTCGGCGACCGAAAAGTAAATCTACCATGGTGAAATGCATTAAACGAACACTTCACCCGTATTAACCCAATTTTCCTCTACTCTGTGCTAGCGCGCTTAGACATCCCGCTACGCTAGTGAATAATAAGGTCAAAAAAGGTACAATATAAAAGTTAACGAGCTCGATAAATTCTACGAAATATTGGTCACCTAAAGGCTCCTGTTCAATAATTTCTGGCGTTAGAGTAGCAGTAGATATAGATACCGAGAACAACATAATTTATACATAACTTATTGCATTCGTTAAAGGACACATGCGTTTTGAAGCACATTTCTTATAAACGTAGCAAAAAGCCAATGCTACACAGTAGGAGGCCAAATGTGGTGACGTAGGAACGATTTGAGGTTCGCTGGCCGTTGATAGGTTGCTTTGTGAGTACTTGATGGGTCCCAGTCACAAAAGCTTAGAATGGGTGCAGTATCCAAGTTGTTTCAACTAGAGCATATGACGCAAATCGTCTACATGCTACAATGGGCAGAAGGAACTTAAAAACAATAGTCCCGTGAGCATGCTTTCTTTCGTGAAGTGTCAGAGCTCAATGTATATGCAGACGGTAATGCACTATGTTATGTAAAAAAAAGCACAACTTACCGCAGGTTGCCGATAAGGCATTGTAGGATGTTCGAAGAATGCTTAGACAGGGCCCGAAGATTTTCAAAGCAGAAAAACAAGTACAAAGTCGTAGGTGAAAGAAAAGAAAAAGATTTCTGACTACGCTACTGCCAACAACGGTGCCTGTTTCGCCTGCTCGGCAAAATGACTCTGGCAACATGGAAGGCTATAGTGCCTTTGTGTGGCTCATGTGGGTCATTTATGAGTATCAATGCAGGAATATGAGCGCGTGCGGCCAATTACCTTGATCCTGCATTCTCACGGCAACTTCTTAAGCAAGCACCCACACCGCCAATCACGTCATGGAATCACCGGCCTGCCCCGACATTTTATCCTATTAAACAAAAGAACCACGCCTCTGTTGACTTGCATCCTCAGTCGCTCTGAATGACCAATTGAACCAATGAAAATTCAGCGCAATTTCCGCCTTTAGGCGCGGTTAACAACTTCTCGAAACTTGGACACATTACGGAGTTTTAGAACTGGGGCCCAAAAGAGCTTGGGGAACCAAGAAATTTGCGAGCCGCCAATGCGCATGCGCAGAACCCAAGCCTCTCTTGAGCTCTTGAGTCACTCTTGAACCCAATACCCAAAAATTGAAAACTAGCATGGATCCCCAAGGCGTCTTGGGTCACCAGCGAGACGACGCAGACGCACTGCGTGCCACGACGCAGTATGACCCGCGTCTCGCGTAATTTTAACTTCGCCACGTGTGGAACCCCCTCCGTGTGACCCAACGCAGCCTGCGCTTGACCCAATTCTCAAACTCTGCTGATCCTCCGAATGCAAGACCAGCCTACCCAACGCACCTTAGGGACCCAGTGTCTTAGGTCTCCAATTCTCAAATTCTATCTCGAATGAATAAACCGCGCAAAAGAACGAGGACGAACAGAAGAAACAACAGACCACAGCGCTGTGGTGTGTTCTTGTGTTCTCTTGTGTTCCTTTGGTTTTATCTTTTTATCCGTTCGTATCGCGCGTGAGGAGCAGTTGATCACCAGAATAGTGGACATCATCATCAACATCATCACCAACATCATCTTCATAATCATCATCATCCCCGTCGTCGTCCTCACCGTCGTCATCATGAGCATTGTGAGGCTGTCCAATGCAGGACGCAGGCCTAACGCAATGATCTCCAATTTACCGTACCTCGTGCGAGCTGATTCCATGTTATTCCTGCGGTCTTATTTTAGTCACTCCATCCGAGCCGCTGCCGCCCTCGCCTGCATTCCCCATCCCTTGGTAGGCGTAATATTGAGAGATTATTCGACGGCAGAATGGGTCAGGGAACAAACACGGGTAGCGGATGTTCTATCAAAAGAAGGAAGAGGACCTTGGCCGGCAACGTAATGCGTAGGAAAGAAAACCGGTTGCCAGTTTAGGGCCATGGAAGGACGTGTCAACCAGGACCAATGCACCTTGTGCAGCAAGGTCTCCTGTCCAGGGACAGAAACGGAAAGGAAAGGCAGAAAAGTTAGCTAAGCTCGGTTGGCTGCCGTACACGTGGCGTGGCGGAAAAGGGGAATAATAGACGCAAGAGAGACGAAAGAACAAGCGTAAAAAAAAGAAGAGTGAGACTGGCACCACGGTTGTCAGTTTTGCAGTTTGTATGTAGATATGTACAAGCGCACACATAAGCACGTTCATCAAAATAGAAACGGGATAGCGAGAATTTTTATATTTTTATATACGCGCATGCCGCAAAAACGAAGTTTACAAAGTTAATGCGCACGCACCATGAGGATCACGTGATCAATATATGGTACCTTATGTGTTGCCGCCGACACTGACACCGGCGGACTGTCACGTTCCCCGTGGCGTGAGCCACTTAGGACATTCGCCTTAAATCATTTGGCGATACTCGGGTACAACGAATACTGCCCTAGATCGAAACAAGATAGGGTAGATTTGGGGCAGTTTCTACCACGTCCACAAGAAAGCAGAGCCAGAGCGATAGGGAGCCGGAACAGTAGGGTGCTGCAATAATTTCGGAAAAGAGCCGATTGTATACAAATCCAATTCTTACAAATAATAAAGCATTTGAATATACTTAGGTATGGCGTATACTGTCCTCGTTCATAGCGGTCTCGGGCAGAGTTCAGGCAGTTTCTTATCGCGCACACAAGAGTGCGGCACTAAGAAATGAGCATACTAGAAACGTTCAAGTTATCTCAGCTGTACTTGATGAGACACAAAAGAACTAGTCAAGCCTTGAATTCCAACATCTTGCTGCCGTAGAAAATCGGACACCTTGGACTGCTCCGACTGAAGTAATAACTACCATACACTTATTTATTTATTTTTGGAAACGTAAGCTGTGTGAAATCGTGCATATCTGATATCGTTTTTTTTATTCCTTACTTGGTGTGGCACTAGTGCTGTGCTTGGCTGTGCTTTGCTTTGCTGTGTCACTAATGCTTAATGCTGTGCGACTGCCGAAAGCAGTAGCCTAGCATTTTATTGAAGCAAGTCAAAATTTACAAACTTCAGTCAAACTTCCAATTTCCAAGAGAAAGAAAACAGATCCCACGCGTTGTGGGAATCAGTTTCATGCGAAGCAGTGAGCGAGTACTTCTATGCTGTACTTTATACTTTGAGCCAAGCGTTACGAGGTGCATCGACGTGTTTTTGTAAGTATAGTAGCTACGGGCATATCGTGGGCTTGCCAGGCACGTCGACAGCACTGGCATTTAAGGGGTAACTTATGGTGCGACGTAACGTCAGCCGTCACATTAGAACACCTACGTCAGTATTATCGAAACTAAGTGCACTTTATAGTGCAATCATGTGAATATCATACGTAGCTTTCGTTAATGTATTCCTCCGGGGTTGACCAATGCTTCAATATAGCTTGCTGAATCGTAGGAATACAAATGTGATGTTTATTATAGTGCTATGGAAGCGGAGCCAACACTGGAACCACAGACGTTAATCTGATATGACGCATCTATCACAGGAGTACTTATGTAGTATTTATTGCTTTCCTGTGAAATGAGATAGCCAACGCCATGAACACAATTGACGTTGCACCGATATACGGCTGCATAGGCTGTTTTTCCAAACCAGTTCATAGACCTGGCGTGGCTCTTTGGTAGAATACCTGACTACCACGCAGAATGCTTGGGTTCGATTGCTGCTGGGATTCCAATTCTTATTCTTTCCATTCGTTGGGTCATCGCTGCCGATGTCGGTTTTCCATAACGCTTTCTCATTTAAATTACCAATGTCTGTTCTCGCCGTTCCTGGGTAGATATAAACTGTCAATCACCTGTCGCGCATACCCGTACCCCGCGGCCCGTAGTACACGCGTATGTGCCACATGTGTCTGGAGGAAAGGGTTTAACGACGTACGCGACAGGAACTTCCCGCCATTCATGTCATGACCCGACAGTCATATTCGTCAAATCGTCTTACTGTCCCATGCCAAGTTTGGTCTACACCATGTTAAGGAGGCGATCATGAGAGCACCCAGATGTAGATAGATAGATAGATAGAAACGCTTAAAGTGCAAAAGGTTCGCTATGAAATACTTTGCATTTAATATACAGTCATACCAGATTCACAACTTCAATACACTGCAGCCAGCTGGTATTAGGGTAAGGCGGGGCAAAACGGGACAAAAATGTGAAAATAGTGAATGTCTTTTTTTATTTCACTCGTTACCATAAAATGTCAACAGAGGAACTTTCTTTTGGGGACAAGGTATGTGCTACACAAATATGACCATGCTGCGACGGTTCAAAATATTATTTAAAAAAGAAACAAAAAATGCACCACCTGTCTCACTTAGCCCCAACCTGCGGGGCAAAACGATAATAATAATAATATCTGGGGTTTAACGTCCCAAAACCACCATATGATTATGTGCGGGGCAAAACGAGACGCCGCGTGAGGCAAAACGAGACAGCGTGAAAAAATGTTATTTTTTCAGTTCTTACAGTAGAAGCACTTCAAATTCACTCTGTGGGCAGCCACGCAGTCTTCATGCGCCCAGTCCTTGCACTCCACTCATTGAATCCACACAGAAACCGGCGCTGTGCTGCTCCGAAACTCCTGAAAATCATTCAGTGCTTTTTTCATATTGTTTTCCTCCCAGGAAACTCTAGACGATATTCTCTCGTACGTGCGCACCATACCTAACAAAAAATATCATATATAATGAGCGTAAATAAATGGTTCACTCAATAAGACACTCTCTAAGGCAATTCAATGCCTTTTTGTCGCGTTTTGACCCTCTCAAATGTCCGAATTCAAAAAAATTTCCCCTTTGGCCCACGGCACCAAATGGACTAAACTTTTGGTGGCATGTAGCTAGTAGCATAAAGTAACAACATAAATACTTACATTGTTGTACTGATGCCGGAGTAGCTTCATACACGGATCCGAAAATTTGGCCGAGCAGAATTTCGCCCCTTTTTGGCGGGTCACGAACACACCGACATCAGCCTCGCAATTTTTCCCGCGCGAAGGCTGTGACCAATCATCAACTATTACACATAAAATGTCTAAAACCACCGGCCCCTATCTCTGAAACAGAGAAAGAAAAGGTACTTTTTGTATTAGCTATAGAGGGCGGCAAAGTCAAAATGTCGCGTTTTGCCCCGCCTTACCATAATATTTCTGAGGCGGCTTTTGAATCCACCTGATATGGTACACACTCAACCGAAACAAATTAAAGTTAAGCCCTTCTTCCATGAATTTCTAACCTACCATTTTTAAATGGTGCTTCTTCTCAGAACCACTATTCAGCGAAACGTCTACCCCCCTCCCTCCCCCCTTTATTCTCGTTTTTTTTTTCCACGAAATACCCCTTTCCTTTTGTGATTCACACAATTCGTCACGCACGGCGGCCTCTCACCCACTATCGCTTTCGCAGTTGCCCTCAGCTCCTCCTTTGTTTGGATTGGAGGAGATGGTACCAAACATATACACACAAGCGCTGAAGAAAGCCGTTCCAGCCTTGCAGAAGACAAGTCCACTAGTCGGAACGTTGGCTCGAGCACCCACCCCCTGTTTAGAGATTTTTTCACGGCATGGGCAGACAATTGCAAAAATACATTTCAAGCCGGACATTACCGAACACAAAGGGCAGACCATTTCGCTGTACTATCCAATCAGTGCAAGCCCAAGCAGTGCACGCTCCCTTATCGTCAAGAGCAAAGCCGGAGCAATATGGAGCCGGCGCAGCAGGGAGCAGGAGTATTGCCGAAAAGAACCAATTGTATTCAAATCCAACCCTTACAAATAACAAGGCAATTGAAGAGACTCGGGTAAAGCGAATACTGCCCTCGTTCATAGAAGTCTCTGGAAGATTTGGGGCAGTTTCTTACCGCATCCGCAAGAATACGGCTAATAAAAAAATGTGCCTGTCCTAGATATATATGAATGTTCGAGTTTTATGGGCCGTATCTAAAGAGGCGCAAAAGAATTGGCCATAAGTTTCATCGCACCAACATTTTACTGCAGGCAGATATCAGAAACCATTGACCGTACCAATGAAGGAGGTAATTCCTACCCACTCTTTTCTATATTTGAAATGTGATTTGCGAGAAATCGATCACATGCGATATGGCTTCTTATTCTTTATTTTCCGCGCACAGTTACATGACTGGCCTTATTAATGAGATAACTTTAGATTCCTCATAAAACGCGAGAAATGACCGTCCACAACGTCGGCGTCAACATGAGTGATGGGAAAAATCACCGTGACCTCACCCTATTACGCAGTGGCACGTAATAGCCGCTTGGTCAAAGGTGGGAGGATGCAGGAATCACTGCACAACCACGTGACGTGCACTGACTCAACGATCGGAGCATTTGGAAGGTGCAAAACCCCGTTAGGAGCAGAAAGAGAGAGATAAATATTTTAATGAAGCAGGAGATGTTTGCCTGGCTGTTCGCCTGACATGCTACTCCAGGTGCTGGTTGACGATTATGATATATACAGTGATAACCACATAACACATACAGCATAACATACATACAGCATACATTCATACAGCATACAGCATAACACATAAAGCTTTGGATGGCCAGGCATTACGTCCGGCATTCAAGCTATCTACCACAAAGGCACGCCAGTGCTTGAAACTTCTTCGGAAAAAGACCCTATAGAGGTGTCGTGTCTGTCCAGAAGTCACGTTAACAGACGTAATATTACGTGGAAAAAGCTAAGAACCGTAGTAGGCGTAACGAGTGAGTGGTATAAGGGCTGAACCATAATTCAGTCGACTGAAAATGAAAAAGAAGATGGGTTTCGCCTACGAGTCATCTTAGACGGATGCATAAGGGACCGTGTGAAGGGACCCTGAATGCACAAGGGACACTTTTCCGAAGGAGTTGCAAGCACTGGCGTGGCTCTGTGATTGAGTGCTTGACAACACACAAAATATTTAGATTCCTGCTCAAACCCTAGTTTCTCCTTCTTATTGTGCGCGAGAAGATGTGAGATTTTAGCGCAGGCCGTATTTAGCCTTTGGTAAGGCACTTAAGGTTTTCGAGTTAATAACGAATGCTTATCAGTGAAACAACCAAGTGGTGAAGACATTCCTATTGATTCGTCAGGTATTTATTCCCTAATGTTGATACTTTCGAGAAAACTGAAATATCAACCCTAATAACGATCGTAGAAATCGAGAAACTGCGCGAACGAGACAACGTGACCGAGGCTGACAAAGCGCTGATGATGATTTCCACTCTTCGCATTCCATGCAGATATCGGAATGCTGTCGGTTTATGCTGATGAGTACTTTACTTAGTCGACACGGTAGATATGCTGGAGCTGGGAAACAGGTGTTCGAGAGCACAACGCACAAAATTATGACGTCATAGCCTGGATTTGCAACATAAGGACGGTGAGTCCTCTTGTAGGTCAGTGCATGATGTATCGTTAAAATTCGCTGCAAATGTACGTGCTCCGCTACAATCTTCGTTGAAGATGTTTTGCTGCGCATTGAGCATGCGTCATTCGCAGTGTTATTTTAGCCTGCAAAGATCCAGAGGCTCACGGCATTGTTGTTCTTAACACATTTTTTAGTGCAACACTGTGGCTGCTGCGACTGGTTGGTACAACACACTTGACAAGGAAAAGCTTTTTTTTGTGCGCAATATGCTTGAAGACAAAAGAAGATAGAAGGACACTGCGCTCTTTCCTATCATTTCCTCGCTTTTCTTAAAACATTCCGCGTAATAAAAATAGGTTTTTCTTTTCAAGTACATTTTTAGTGCCACCTTAACGCTTCGCCGTAAATGCAGTCTACTCCTCAAGTACGCAGCAAGATAGTTTTCTTTTTGTCTCGCTGTTCTAACTTATTAAACCTTTCGGTCAATGAATGTGTCCGTACATAATATGGAAAATGCGTCGTGATGTAAGATTTTGCGACACGACCTAGAAGCAAGACTGAAAATTAGGTGATAAAGTGAGGTGAGCTCGGTTGTCTTCACATATGGAGACATATTTCTGCGTCGAATATAACCCAATACGGCAAAAGATGGCAAATAAGGCGGCAATAGAGGCTAGTTGGTACGTCTTCATGCTTGTGATGCGCTGCAGGTAGACACAGACCCGAAAAAACGAGAAAACAACACAAGGTGATGCGCAAACTCGCAACTGCTTTATTTCGATCATGGACAGCCTTATGTGCGAGAAAGAAAGGAACACGAAAATAGGGGGAGGGGGGATGGATTCAGTGACAAGACAATAGAACACAAAAAGAAGACAAAGAAAAACATATCAGGGCTTCAAACAATGTCATTGAAGTGTGTCAAGAGTTATGCATGCGGTGATAAGGTTTCCTTCAAAAAGCTAATTTCTTTTTGAGAGAGGACGATCGAGGGAGTGCTAACGCACCATTCGCTGATACGAATGTAAAATGCTTCGGTAATTGCCCACTCTGTCTGATCGAAAGATCGCGCCAAAACTTTTGGTCCGTGTCTACCTGCAGCGCATCATAAGCATGAGAAAGATGGTCACTTATGGGCGTTGTTGTAATTCTCGTCAGTGTTTGCAGGGCCTCCGCAGGTAAATGGTATAGGAGAACTTATTTATTCAGGAGGTGGACCAGGCAGCCAAGGAGGTTCTTTCGACTGGCCGGGAGGACATTGGACACCAGACAATTCGTGGGAAGATTTCTGGCCAGGTGTTGGCCAGGTGTGGCCAGGTCGCTGGCCATCTAGATGATGTATGTTGGTAAACTTTACTTTTGTCGAATAGTTCCCTATTAGATTTGTTAGACGCGTGTCATACGCCGTGTGACAGCAACTGTGCCCCATATTTCAAATAAATGAAATTCTTCAAAAAAGACAAGTAAACAATATGTATTGCGCGTTCTGTTAATCCTAATACTTTTGTAACAGCTAAAAAAACTCTTATTTGCTTTATCGTGTCGACTTACAATCGGCATCGTTCGCAATCAGCGTTGATTTCAGCTCTAATGCAAATGGCCATGTTGTAACTTCAGGCCTAAAATACTCACAAGATTTCATCCAGTTGTGAGTTCTGTGTGCAGCTGCTTCAGCATTATTGGCTATGAAAATTTATCCCCAGTACTGACGCCCACAACTGGAACCGTTAGCAGTATAGGGTCAATGTTTAGTTACCTAGACAGCACTCATCTCAATATACGGTTACAGCTTCAAATATATGCACCTTTAGCATAGCTTTATGGCTGTGTATTCACTACTACTCTATTTATGCGTATAACTTAACCAGTGAAGGGCGTAAGCAAAATTGCGCGCATACACTGCATCGATGTAGGCAGCACCTACCGCTTACGTAACTGCGTTTCGCTGTGTTTTTCTTTCTTGTACACAAGTTTTCAGGCTACACTGTTTCATGTGAGGCGTGCAGATGTCTTTATGTACGAATTAGGATGATATTAAATGCTTACCTCGATAGTAATAACATTATTTTCTAATTAACGAACCACTGGAGAATCCGCCGTTTTAGGAAGACACGATTGGAAGGGGCAACAACTCTTGTCACTACCATGGAGCTCACGCAGCTTCACACAATCACAAGTTCACTGTTGGCTCTTCCAATCATCAAGCCGTTCGAGGAGCATATCGATGTACGTTTTTCGTTCTACCGCTGTTGTCGTATTATGCACGTTCTCAATCGATCTTAGTATTTTGTTACCTTTTTCTACCTTCAGTAGTGTATGGCCACGTTTTTCTACGAATATTTCAGTGCACCTACTGCTAACACCTGCCTTGTACACCTCGTTTCTTCTGGGGCACCCTGCACAAAAAAAGAAGAAGAATAAAGCGTTGAACAGAACCCTTCCAATGTTCTCAGCGAAAGCAAGAAATGAATGCGACATGCAGTTGGCGTACATTTTTCTGAGATAAGAAGAAGCTGAAACGCGCTGTTGCGAACACACGATGTTGGAGGGGATTCTATTTTCAGTTATTCTTTCTGTTATTTCTTCGTCAAACAAGATGGCGAGAATAAGCACCGTGCGGCGACATGCCAATTAGGCTACAAGACTATGTTTCAGGGTTTGAATACCCTCCAACATCGTGTGTTCGCAACAGCGCGTTTCAGCTTCTTCTTATCTCAGAAAAATGTACGCCAATCCATGTCGCATTCATTTCTTGCTTTCGCTGACAACATTGGAAGTGTTCTGTTCAACGCTTTATTCTTCTTTTTTTTGTGCAGGGTGCCCCAGAAGAAACGAGGTGTACAAGACAGGTGTTAGCAGTAGGTGCGCTGAGAATACGTGGTGGAAAAGAAGAAGAGTCGGATGGACCTACCATTACGTTTCCGGCTGTTTCTGCACAAACGGCTATTATATGAATCGGAACAGCCAGTGCGTGAGGTGAAACTATTCCTGTTATGAGTACCCCTGGGGTTCCCAGGCTTTAATACAAGGCGATTTATATTGCTATAATTCCAGTGCAAGGAAAGCCACTGTGAGGATAGTTCTCTGAAATCAGATATACGTGTAAGTATCCGATTCTTTTCATTTTGTTTGCTCACCATAGAGCTTCTGCGTAGTGGGTGTGCACAAATGGTTCTTGAGTAATTCTTACGGCTTTTGTAGAAGCTTTAATGCAATTTTATAGCGAATGAGCAAGAAAGGTTTGATGTGAGATGAAAAGGACTGCTTAAAGAAATGAACCAAAATTTTCTGACGCACCTAGCGAATGCTTTATACTTATGTGTCATGTATTTCCTTAACGTGAGTATTTCATCACTGAGCATAGATTATCGATACATATGAGTAGCAGAACTCAGTTTCTTGCGCGTCACCGGAGTCCGAGGCGGCGAGTTTAGATAAAGAAATGGACAACCTAAATTCTCGAATTACGCAGTGATAAATTGTTCAGCAGCGCAAATTACGAATCTGTATGACGTTGTAGATCGCCTCTGACACAGAAGGACATATGGCGTGATCCTCCAGCTCACTGCTTGACGCAACTGCAAAATTGACCATAAATAATGGCTCTTGTCGCTTACGCTTTATTAAATGTGCTGTCTCAATGGCGAACGTGCGTCATCCACAGTTTTCGCAAGAAAGACAACATAAATGGACACCTAACACACTTTTCTTATTAAGCACGTAGGTATACCAACTTTTGCTTGGTATTAAAATACCTATTCAATTTCTACTGACCTTAAATGCTTGTTTTCTCTCCATCGCTTTCGTTTTCTTAGGAGCTTTTGCAGGTTTCTGTGTAATCCGTAAAAAATATTGGCTAATGCGTAAAAAATATTGGCTCTGAATGGAACAAGAGGGTATGACGCAAAATGAAGATGGAGCAGTAGGATTAACGATTGGACATGGACGTGCTCATGTGTTCCCATTCCCTATATAAGAACCCTGCTTTCTAACGCAAAAATCACCCCAACATGGCAAGGATGGTCATTTTGAGCATCACTGTGGTCCTCTCGCTGTTTGCTTTTCTTCAAGTAAACGCTGGAGCAGGAATGTATCAGCCAACAGTTTTGCCAGCCATAATTGACGAACCAGACTTCTGGGGGGGAAGCTTCAGGCCAACACCTTTGCCACTTCGCAAATGTATGTTGAACTATCTCTTTTATACATCGGTCATTTTTCAAGCATTTTACAATGCATCGAATGCAGTGAAAAAGCGAATGAATATCTGCAAAATATTATAGGCGCATTGTCTTGTACAAATCAAGCTGTCAATGAATAATTGACTTACTATATTACACATACGGCTTGTGGAGACACAGTCGTATTTATTTGCAAATTCAGCGTTGTCATACAGCAGATGCCATTATGTGCACCATATGCTTCTAGCTTGCAAATGAGTTCGATATTGAGTATGACTTCAAAGTTCTTTCAATATCTGTTATGAAAGATGCTTTCGTCAACAATCTGCCTTCGCGTCACGGGAAATAGTTAAACAGAAAAACACTATCATACACGTTCGTTTTCTTATATAGTTCGGTGCATGAAAGACGCGTTGTAATCATATTTAATCGGGAGTCGCCCACTGCAGCGTCCCTAACGATGTGATCATTTGTATTGTTACACACATCCGGGAAAGTTTCACCGAGAAATTATTGAAGCTTTCACCGAATATGCTGCACGACGACTGCAAACTGTCATCGATATCGCCACACGGTGTGATTTACACCAACCCCCTGCTAAGCCCGCAGACTGCTTCATGCTTTGTCGGCTTCATCGTTGCTTAACATCAAGGTGGTATTTTCTCAATTGCGAGAGAGAAAGAGAAACGAAGAGGAAAGGCAGGGAGGTTGACCAAGCTTTGGCTTGGTCGGCTACGCTACACGTCCATCAATTTCCAGCGCGTTTCAGTTTCTCAATTATGCTATGCATTCATATCACGGGGGCGGATGAAGGTGGGTGCTATACATGTAAGTCCCATGTGTATCCTTGAATAAGAATGTGTGCATTGTGCTATCTAAATGTGCACGAATCGCACTCGAATGTATATTATTAACGCGATAGCGCGACATAGCATGTGTTGCAGATATGCGGGTGTCAGCGTCGGCGTCGTTGGTTGCGAGCAAAAAATCACGATGGATGCAAATAATAAAAAATCATCGGCCCAAGCCGGAATCTAACCTAAGTGTTCTGCGTGATAGCCAGGTGGTCTACCATATAGAGGCACCAATTACCAAACAGGCGAAATTACCAATACAGGCGAAAATTACCAATACAGGCAAAAATTACCAATACAGGCGAAATGCAGTGCGAGCACGCGCATTAACACATGCATAATTTCGTGGCAGAAGTGTAGGATTGCACCCGGCGTCACACCATGTGAATTTTGCAACGAGTGGGGGGTTCAAAGGCCCACCCATTGCAAAGCGCTCAGAGAGATTTAACCATAAGCAGCAGCAACAGCATCAACAAACTGTGCAGCTGCGTAGGTGCGCGTTTTGTCTTACGGACGCGTAGCGACTACTTCGCTAATACGTAAAATCATAAATTATGGCGTAGGTGGCACTTCCTAACTGTAATTGGAGTAAGAAGTCATTTTAGATTAGTTTAAACGGGCAATCTTACGCGCACAGACCTTCCTTTCCTCGCGGCACGCTTGAGGTGTCCAATGAGATGCGAAGCCTGGCTATCGAACGATAAGGTGACGCTAATGGGGCCCGATTAGCTGTCGCCTTCTACTCTTGAAGGCAAAGCTCAAGCGTCCTCGAATTTTTTTTAAAACTTGACTAATGTTATGGATTGACAAAATTTATTGCTTGATCAAAATTTTGGTTCTCACAAATTCATATGTGCTTGTGGGGTCTGCAGTGTGGATTGTCGTGTTTTTATTTATTTGGTATTCTTGATATTGTGAGTAATAAAACACATTAGTACTGGCGATTTACGGAAGCCACACATTGTTTTAGCTTTATCGTTATTATCGTTACTGACTTTCGTGTTTATCAAGTCCTGCGCTATTTATCTTACCACGTTCTATATCCAATATTTCTTATGCCTTTTTTGAACGCCTTTTTAAGTGGATTCTGTTATGTCGTGCAAGCAATTCGACTTATTTGCTCTCATAACCTTAAGTATCCTCGTTTCCAGAGACACTTCCAAGAGCGCTGCCGGCCATGTCAGGTCACCTGCTCAGTAAAATAGCCGTCAATCTGGAGTGCTGCCTGCGTACTATCGATGACGTAAAAGCTGTCTAAAATACCGCCGACTTGATAAACGCAATGATATATTTTAACACACGTTGTGACTTTTTGTTCATTCCACTCTTCGCTGCAGCGCAATTGCCAACATATGCAAATGACAATAAACCTTCTCGTGTGCCAGGGGTATTATGTGATCATCTTATTACGGTAAAGGTAACCCCAGCTTTTTAAGACTTGGATAAAGGGACGAGCGTTTGACGCTATGTTCGTGTTTTATTGCCTTCTTTCTTATGCGAGTAGGCTTTTTGGTTTTCATTCTTAATACTGTTTCAATGCAGGGTGCCGGAGAAAAAACGAGGTGTACAAGAGTTGCGTTAGCAGCAGCTGCGCTGAGATGAAGTGCTGGATGACGCGTCCCCCGTTTGGATGCACCTTAGATTGCCAATATGGCTGTTTTTGCAGGCATGGATATTACAGGAATCGCCGCGGACAGTGCGTCACTAAGGGGCAGTGCAAGGCTCACCGCCCATGGTTCCCATACAATACAGACTTCCGACCACGTCCTTCTCCATATGCAGGAGGATACGGCGCAGGACAGCATGACTTCGGTGCTTTCGAAAGGCTGTGAGAAGAACGTGGCACCAGCAGTAATATGGGATATTAAATATCTTATGGGAATTAATGAAATTACCAGTGACCATGGCGCCGTTCAGACTTTCCTGACTGATATCTTGTTAAGGAATCTTTATAATTAAGAAACATTTGCTATCTATGAACATTAAAGCTGTGTTGCGACTATTGATCCAACCAGCTACCCAGTGACTTAGAGGTAAATAAACAGCGAGAGGGGGAGGACGGTTAAGGGGTCATGAAACTTCAAGGACCCACAGAAGAAGCGTGAACGAGTGAAGGAGAATATTTTTAAGGGGCTCCTTTCATTGTTAGACACAACCCAATGAATCCAACGCGCAGGTAGACCAGGGGAAGCATAAAGTACATTACTTGTTGCTTTTACCTGTAGTGTAATAATTATCACGTAAGTTGGAATGTGTGAAACTGGACGAGAAGTCACCCTTCCCACCGTCACGGAAGCACTGTCTTCCCTGATAAGCGACAGGATGACGGTCAGCGCGCATGGTTGTTTCGCCCGAGTTAGAGCAAGGGCCTCGATACCAAGGACAGAGAAAAGAAGCCGAGGACGGCAGCGAGTAAGACGGAATGACAAAATTACGAAGTTCGGAGACTAAAGTAGAATCAGCACCAACAATATAAAGTAAATAGATCTGTTCTGTTCTGTTTTAACTGGCTTGCTTTGAAGAGTTTGAGGTTTATATTACCTCGGCTACTCCATTTTTATAAGTTCTGCAGCGAAAAAGGAAAAAAGAACGGTTACCAAAAATAAAAATTGAGCAACTAAAAAAGAACATTTAGCACACTGATACAAGTTAAAATAAAATGGTAATGAACAGTTCGCTTGGAGAAGTTCACATTGCAATAAAGCGTCCACACGCACACATTTCTAGTTCTGGCCACAGTATATGAACTAACACATAATTCCGTATATAGCAA
Source organism: Rhipicephalus sanguineus (assembly GCF_013339695.2). Taxonomy (NCBI): domain Eukaryota; kingdom Metazoa; phylum Arthropoda; class Arachnida; order Ixodida; family Ixodidae; genus Rhipicephalus; species Rhipicephalus sanguineus. Next base: position 157,107,150 of record NC_051182.1, read on the forward strand.
CCCATAGCTGTTCATCACAGGCACTTTAGTGAGGTGTCCACTAAGAAGTCTTTCAGGAACATATTCGCCTTTTAAATGCGAAGCATCTCTTAGCGAACCTCAGGCACTTTGTTCATTTCTATCTACGTAACTATCTATCGAGCCGCCTACGTGCGGGCGTTCTCCTGGTCGTCTCCATAACTTGTAACATACCGAAATGGGAATACCAGGGGATCAGTTCATGACGAACACGATTTACTGCTCATGACATGAATAACGCAAAAGGCCAATAACGCGGAACGAGCAGGTACACAGGGATGCCCTGAACAAGGGGGCGAACATGAACGCAAGCGATATGTTTAGCCTGCCGGACTCAATTTACCTGATCATCGGTAAGCCGTACATGGCCAGCATCGACGTAAGCGACGACTTCGTTAATGGAAACTTGGGCCCATTGTGATACACCGAGCGTGACGAACACGGCAACCTCTTGAGGCTGTGGCTTGAATTTCCAACGTCCACGGTAGTAATTTTCGTCCTAGCAAGGACGAAGCACATCACTACCGCACACCCTCAATAGAATTTGAGTGCCCGTAGGACTGCGAACCACAACCATGACATACGCCAGAAAAATATCTCGTGTAAGAGGGCACAGTTCAGCCTTGCGCAAGCAAATGCCATAACTATATATAAATCACAAAAGGGCCACATACGCCCAGGTAGTCTTCGGATACGATAAGCGCCGTCAACTGAAGTTGGTCTACGTAGCACTTTCCAGGGCTATAGGTCTCGAAAGCCTATACCTCACCAACACAAAAGGTGACTTCAGGTTCCGACGTGTCGCCGGTTCAATCGACACAGTCTGTCGACGACATCACCCGGCTAGCAAACAGCCTCTAAACATTGTCTTGGACCAAGCTACTACCTTCATTCGGTGCCACAACCACAACAATCACCTCACGCTCACCGCTCTCAATGTATAGTCCGTGCACGTGCACGTGCACGACCTCGAAAAAGATGCTCTGCTCACCGAAACTGGCCTGTTAGCACTTTCTGAAAGCTGGAGCGATGAGCCCTCTACAATAACGGGATTTCAATGTGACGTCCACAGCAAGCGGCTTCATTGCAGGTGCGGCGGCGTGGGCACATTATAAGGCGATGCGCAACTTCAGCGGAGGGTGCATCCCACTTCGCCGGCCGCCAGAAACCAAACACACGCAGACAAGCAGCGGAATAGGCGACGTCTGCGTTGCGCACATCATTCACAATAACAAAGACAGTGCGCTCGCCGCCATCTAGGTGAGAACTATCAAGAACTCGTACCTACATACACATGCGTTCGTGAAACAGTGCGTGCGTTCTCCATCATAACGGACAGGTATTAACAATACATGTGTGTTTACCGCGTCTTATGTTGGTAATACCTGTGCTGCTTATGGCATCATTACGCAACTATAAACAACTGGTTACATAACACATGTGCGACTCTTCAGCATATGTGTGTTTGTATACCGTTAGCGCCTAACTTTAGCGTCATTTCGTAACGTCTCGCTCAATGTAAAAAAGTATGTCGCAGTCACCTTCTTGCCGCATGCTTCGCTTTAAATCGATGCCCACGGTACATGCGATCTGTGGATTTTTTTTTTTTTTGAAGATGCATTTCAGGCCACAGTCCAAGTAATTTCTGTAATGTGAGGGGGCGTCTGTCCAAGCTTGCTTGTTCCTTCTTTAATTTTTCTCTTTCATTTGCGTGCTTTACGCACTGCGAAATAATATGCTCAATATTTTCATCTTCGTGACCACAGTAGCATTTCGGTGAGCTCGATCGGTCTATCTTGTAAATAGGTCATTAGAAGACGGCTTAGTCCTGTAGCTCTTTCGGCTTTTTCTCCAGTTCTCCCTTTTTCACCTTACGTATGAAATGGTGAAAATAAAAGGGTTTGATTGATTGATTGATTGATTGATTGATTGATTGATTGATTGATTGATTGATTGATTGATTGATTGATTGATTGATTGATTGATTGATTGATTGATTGATTGATTGATTGATTGATTGATTGATTGACTGACTGACTGACTGACTGACTGACTGACTGACTGACTGACTGACTGACTGACTGATTGATTGATTGATTGATTGATTGATTGATTGATTGATTGATTGATTGATTGATTGAAATATGCCGATAAATATGACGATGGCATTACAGGCACTAAATAAGCGATTAAGCAAATAGCACATTGCCGTATTCCTTCTGACATTCTAGTGGTGCAAGATCATTCCAACCTTTAGCGAAGCGTGAGCTCCTGAGGCTGCGTCATTGCCAGATATTGCGCTAATATTACCGTCCTAAGGTTCATTTTTCGTTCGCCTTCTACAGTGCGCATGTCCTCTTTTTCTCTCGTCTGTTGTCCCGTTTGGTCGCACTGGAATTTTTCCTACGACGTTTTTATCATGCATAGTCGCTTCTGGAGACGACGTCAGAAAATTTTTTATCGCCACCGTGATGTCGATGACACAAACGACGGCCAATGCAGACTGCATTTAATAGCAAGATACGTCATATGTACGCTTGATTTTATTGCAGAACAGAATAATGGCTATTATTTTACCTAACCCTTTCAGACGCCACCTGTAAAGAAATGTCTGTAAATACGTCAAATCAATAGAACGTTGTTTCAAGGCACTCGACATTTTATTGCCACAAAAATCATGCATAATACGTTAATTTATATGTGTTATAGTAATTGCTCGTAAATACGTTGTAATTAAATATATATTTATTCTGAAGTCATTCATGCTCTGTTTTTTATTTAAATGGAACGAAATTTCAGGCTAGAAATATGGTGCAAATCTTTTTTCTGGTTATGTCCGTGTAGAGCAAAGAAAAGTTACACTTTTGTCGTGACCCACGGCAAGCAGCGCATCGAACGACTCGTCGAACGTGATAGTGCCTTCAGCAAAGTGATCATATGCAACAGCACACTGCAGAATGAAGTTTAATGAAGAAATATTTTTATGCAGGAGATTCATTTCATCCAAAGCTCAATGTATCTTGCTCTTTCTTAGCCCCCAGTCGATAAAAATAACTAAAACAAGCAGTGCACACAATTGTGTATATAGCGCGTCAAAGGGTTAGTGCGAGATGGTCATGGTACAGAAAATTCTCTCCAATGACATGTACGGTGAGGTACCTCCCCTTATCCACATTGGCGTGAATGTGCCAAAATAAATCAACAAAATTAATACATTAAACTTGATTCTACAGAATCATTAAGGCGAAAGTATTAAATGCCTCATAAAGCGCCAGAAGTGAGCGTCGGCGTCAACACAAGGGACGCAGAAAATCCTAATCTCCTGATGATGTCACCGCATGACATCACCATGGCCTCAAATATCGCCTAAATGTTTTACGTCATCATCACGTCACTACGACGCCACGTAACGGGACTTTACATTATGTCGTCATCACATGACACTGTCGCCTGCTCATAGGTGAGCCGATCCCGGAGGCACAGCAAAAGAGCGTTAGGTGAAAAATGCTTCCAGCGCCTCCGATCCCGGAGGCAGTGCAAAACCAGGCCGGGTGCTGAAAGCTTTCAGGGGAAAGAGGTGGGGAGAATCATTACAGTCGTCTGAGAAGATAAAGAAAGTGGCTTTTGTCTTCGAGTTGTCTGAAGCAAATGCACCAGGACCTATGTGATTATTTGTATTTTGATGTAAGCCTTTCTGTTCTTTTTTTCCGCCGACTTCATAACAAAAGAGTCATTAGTTTCTAGGCGAAATGACAACGAGTGTTCAGAGGAATGACCCAGCAATTGCTGACGCACATAGTGAATGATTTATGTTTATCTGTCGTGCATTCATTTCGCGTAAGCACAGAACAAATTTCATCACTGAGCAAAAACTTGCAGAATCCACATGAATAGCAGAGCGCAATTTTCACGCGCGTCACCGGAGTCCGTGGCAGGGAGTTCAGATAAGTGATTAGAAAACCTGCATGCTCGGACCACGCAATGATTGTTCAGTAGTGCAAAAGATGAAACTGGGATGTCACAGAAAGCGTCTGCAGCAGAAAGGCTCTTGGGGTCCTCTAGGTCACTGCGAGATGTAGCGCTAAAAGTGGCTAAACTCGGGGCATTGCCACAGCATGTGTGGTAAGTTACATCGCGGTATGCCGCATCCACGGAAGTGTGAAATTTTTATTCAATTTTCGATCCACGTATGGAAAAACCTATTTATTCGTGGCATATATACCTAACGATAACATATCTGGCGTCTAGCGGCGGACATCCTCGCTGGACGTCTTCGTCGGTATCACTGCTCGGACTCGCCTCGTCACCGCTGCTCGGGTCATCCGCTGATCGGGTCATCGGCACGTTCATGTATCCAATAGTCCTCAGTGCCGGCCATGGCATTGGAAATCCCGGTGACCTATTGCCATCTGGTGGCTCCCGCGAAATGCGCCGTACGTGAGACACGGTGACGCTGCCGTTTGCTGGCGCAATTTTTTTTTTGTTTTTTTTTTCAAAATTTGGAGTGCCAAGTTGGCGGGAGCAGCCTTTCCACGAGCGCGGCCCTTAGTCGAGTGTACACGGTATTGCAGAATCGCTAGCATCATACTCCGCGTTTTTTTTTTTTCGTTTTTTTTTTGGGGGGGGGGGGGAGGCGCTACACCTGCCAACAGTGCTTCTGACAGGAGCCAAAACAGTCATTGCAGCCGAGGGGAAAAACGAGAGAAAATGCAAGGCAGGTGCGTCACTGGGGACCCCGCATGCTCAGATGTGGTCTATCTTAAACCACGCGTTATCTGTAGATGGTGCCGTCCCAAGCGTGATGCTCCGGTGTTCTAGACAACCACGTCGATCTCTGTACTAGTTCGTTTGCTCCCTTAACTTCTGCAAAGAAATTTTCAGGTTTTGGATGTTCTTTTATCCTATCTCAATGCAGGGTTTTGGGGACAGAACGAGGTGTACAAGATGTGTGTCAGCAGCAGCTGCGCCGAGATGAAGTGCGGATGAAGAGTGCGCCGTTTATGTGCACCGCAGATTGCCGGAGTGGCTGTTTTTGCAGAGATGGATATTACAGGAATCGATGGGGCCAGTGCGTGAGTGAGTGGCAGTGCGAGTATAACCCATGGAACCCCTGGAATCCATGGTACCCATAGAATCCAGTTTTCACAGCACGCCCGTCTACATATCCCGCAACCTACGGCACAGGACAGTATGGCTAAAGCGGTTTCCAAAAGCAATGAGAAAAACGTGACAACAGTGATATTGTACCTCTGGTATCTAATAATAATAATAATAATAATAATAATAATAATAATAATAATAATAATAATAATAATAATAATAATAATAATAATAATAATAATAATAATAATAATAATAATAATAATAATAATAATAATAATAATAATAATAATAATAATAATAATAATAAAGAAACTCGGAGGATGCTTGCGTTTTGCTTTCAAGAGTAGATTGCGATAGCGTTATTGGACCGTGTTCGCATCGCCTTCCCAATATCAAGCCTGGCTTCGCTTCTCGGTCGTCATCTAAACTGTGCGGCAAGGAAAGCCAAAGTGCTGAAGCGCGCCTGCTCCTGTATCCATCCGTGCGGCGCCACAGAACAGGGAAAGCGCGCGCGGGGGCGCCCACGAGTTTTCTATGAAGCCGCTGAAGAACCTCCGACATGTGCGTACTAGCAAAGCTAAATGATGTATATAAATAGCTCGCCGTTGGTATACTAGAGGATGTATGTTTGCTGGCCGAGCGGCTAAACGCATCGCGTGACGGAGCGAAAGGTTGCCAGTTCGAATCCCCCATCGCACTCGCACCGAACATTTTTTTCATTTATTCGCATCTACCTCAAATTTTCGCTCTCAGACAACGCTTATTTTTCGCACACAACTAAAAACGCCGACACCGGAATTTCTGCGAAACGCGCTGTTTAACGCTATAGCGTTAATATACGGCCCATCTAAATACTCCTCGAAGATGGTCTTACAACGTGAATCCGTCTATGCGTTGCGATCGCCTTGCGGCGACTCCTCCTTGCCGTGTTGCCTAGGCTTCGCAACTTCACATTTCGGAGTCCGCGGTTCCCTCTGGCTAATTGGCTCAGCTTCGCGAGCTCGCCGTGCGGAGTCGTCGGCTCTGTAGTGTCGCTTGGCGTCCGCTTCGCGAGCTCTCAACGGCTAGCACGGCGAGGTCTATACGCGCGAGTCTATACAATTTCTCTAGCGAGATCACGTGATCTCATCGATTCGCCGCTAGATTTGAAATGCGCACACTTATACCTGACTGGTCAAACGACATCACGTGACCTGGCGGCTCAGTTAACGAAGTTCCTTAGAAGGAAAAAAATGGATACGCTCAAACTATAGACAAGGACGCAGAACACACCCTTGTCCATATTTGCGCGCATCGATTTTTTCCTTGTAAGTATATGAACCAACTCGCCCAGCAGCAAGTTTTACTGAACGAAGTTCCGGCGGATGCCTCGTGATGTCGTGAATCCACAGCTATATTCTAAATGCGCGCGCTTACACCTAATTTGTGAAAGGGAGATGCCGTGACCTGTCTGCTTGACCAGTGAGTTTTCGGCGGACGCCAACTACAACTACGACACAGCCTAGCCTGAGTCAGCTTCGCGGTAAGGGGACTACCAGTGTCCACGTCACCGCTCAAACTTTTGGCAGTAGAAGAGTCGTTAGGAATATTCGTCATGAAGAAAATTCCAGAAATATCCACATAAAAACACTAAATGACCAACCAACAATCCATAAATTCATCGGTCTATAGACGAGCTTGTAAAGGGGTCACGAAACTGCATACAGAAAAAAGCATGTATGCTTAAAGGTGTTGCCACGCAACTTCCAAGATCCTTATAAGCAAAATAGAGGCGCCGATGAATGCAAACTGCAGCCGCCTTGAGCCGACGTGTAGCGTCGTCGTGAAAAACGCAGACTTCACGCTCACTGTTTGCTGGGTCAGTCGTAACGGCGAGCGATATCAGAATTTTTTTTTTCGTGTTCTGTGAATGGACCTCCATGAACTCTGCCTCGCTGCTCTTTTACCTATTTTTATTTTCATTGCCGTGAGTTTCACATATCCTATTATCTGTGAAAAGGAGCAGCCGGCGCAATACGAATCGCCAAGATCTCCTAAATATCAAACAATAAAAAAAAATCGGTCCAAAAGTCTGAAAGCGTGGTTCCTGTCATACGCGGCGAGATGCTATATGCACGCGGCAACTGCATTGTTCAATGTGTATCCGCGTTACGCTCAGTCCAGCCTCCATTCTTCATAATACGCTTATTCTGCGCAGTGCAGCGATCCATCTGTGCTGGAAGACTGCACTTTTTAACCTCAGGGATAGCGCTCATGGGATAGGGCGTTCACTATGGCAGCTTCGTGTAAAAATTGTCTCTGAACTTCGCACATACATTAGTTACACTCAATAATACTTGCAGACGAATACTGCACATATCTTCCCTGTACACTAGTGGTTTCAAACTCAGCTCAGCGAGCGGGCCGCAGTAACGAAATTGCGTTTCCCGCAAGGGCCGGGACAGTGAAAAAGGCTGGAGTGTGGGCGAATAAAATGTCACATAGCGTTGCCCATTTGAAAGAACGCTTTTCCCACATCTCATACATAGGTCCTCTCTGAAGGGGATTTGACGTCAGGTTTAGAGGAACATATCGATACTGTTCTCAAGGGCCATTGAAATCTGGGCGCCGATTCTGGAATATAGGTTTTGTTCCCCGGTTATGTTTTACCACATCATGACGCTATGGTGCGCCTCACGAACAGAAATTCTTCAGAACAGACACGTCTGCGTAGCTGATGAACGTACTCATGAAGAAAATAAAATAAAAATATGACACGAGGACAGTCATGTGCGGGCCGGGCCGGTATAGCGAGAGGTCCGGCGGCCGCTTGCTTGAGACCCCGTCTGTATACGATTCTACATTTTGCAGCGCTGATGGAACACAATTCTTAGCCGATTCCCCACTCGTAATACATCAAATAGGTGATCGTGCGTTAGCAGCTGTATCGTTTCTGCATTCTTGCGCTTTGTCCTCAGGAAGCGCTGTCTCGTTCCTGTCGAGCGATCGAAGTGTTGCGTGAAAAACGCCGCTGCAACTGATAACACGTGTTCCGAAAGAAGTTACATGTAGTTGCGGGCCATGGAAAGCGTAACAAGCTTTGTTGTTAGTGTCACAATTCCATGAAAAGCATCACAAACTTTTTTTGGTGTCTTCACTTCGTTTGCGGGCGTTCAGCGCCATACCCATTTCCCTAGCGTAATGAATAAGTAACCAACGTGCCTTGTTGAATTCCGTCAACTCGTCCCAGCGAAGCCAACGCGGTGCTGTCGGGCCCCTTACAAACCTAAATTCCTTACGCAGCAGATTTAGGCGAAAAAAAGATTGGGTTCTCACCTTGCCGTCGTGAACTGAATGAGGTGATAGCGCAACAGGGCCGCGTCAAGAGTTCAATTGACACAAATCGAAGCTCGAGACACCGCATTTCCCACACCTGACAGAGGAACAAACGTGGCTCACATATGCATGTAACTGCTGGTTGGCGTGCCTGGCTCGCAGTCTTGCTTGGCATGGTGACGGTGAAGAAGGCGCTCGACTTTACTTGCAAATGTGCAGCTTCTACTCCGTGGTACACGTGGGGGTGTACATAAACCCCTACATGTCTACAAGTAGCGCAAAATGTGAAGTAAAACACCAGAAATATGACAGTGAGCATAGTTTTTTGCAGCGCCACCGCACGGGATTCAACAAGAATACAAAGTATGGCCTCTGAGAGTCTTGCGAATAGGAGACTCGAAACGAATATCACATTTACCGTTACTTTTTGTAGCAATACGTATCAAGAGAAGGTAGTTTTAAGAAACAAAAGAAAACCACGACAGCTATAGAAGGTGACACTAAAAATATAACCCAAAAAAGTACATCTGCGATTCTAACCCGGGCCTTTTGAGTGGGAAGCCAGCATTCTACCCCTGCACCACTTTGGCGGAGCCGCACGCAACTCTTAAACGACAACACCTTGCAGACTACTGATCGCAGCGCCACAAGCGGATTTAGCCTGTTCAGGCATCACTTTCAGTACGTTGGTGCTGCGGCTGTTCCGAGCACTACCCTGTTCTAGTACAATGTAGTTATGCTCATTCCCATCATGCTCATACTGATTTGCGCTAGAACAATGCAAGAATATAGCGCTGCGTGCGTGCGCATGCGCAGATAAATTTTTGTGTCTTCTTTCTTTTCCGTCGCAGTTCGCTGTGCGCTCTTTCAGTGTTTAGTCGGGACTTGTTGTTGCTCTGATCTCTTTTTGCGTCCGTATCTGCAAGTCAAGTTCTTTTATCGTGACATTCTCCCGCGTTCCTTGAATGCCTCACGAAGTGGAGCGTCGGGCCCGTTAGATAACCAGAGTCAGACGCACTGGGTAAGTGATGTTTAACCATTACTCACAATTAACAGGCGCACTAACACCGTAGCGGTAACTGCCGGTGGATTCACGATTCGAGACCCCACCACAGCGACAATTAGCAATTCAATCGCTGCGAATTGGTGACGTGGTCAGGTGTGTGCAAACGACCACAAATTGCAGGGCTGATTCGGTGCGAATTCGCTGCCCCATTAGGCAGCTCAGGTTCTAGAGTTGACTCGCGGTAGACTAGTGGTTACGGTGCTCGATTGCTGTCCCGAAGGTCGCGGAATCATATGCCGGCCGCGGCGGCCGCATTTCGGTGGAGGCGAAATGCTAGAGGCCCGTGTGCTTATATTTACGTTCACGTTAAGGAACACCAGGGTGTCAAAATTTTCGGAGCTCTTGACTATACGGCCTCCCTCAATCACGTCGGGGTTCTTGGACGCAAAACCCCAACAATTCTTGTATTAAAGTTAAAATGGCTAATTCTTGACCTCAAGCCAGAGCGCTATGGCAGCTCGGAAGTATTGGTGAAAGCACATCGATATGCGACCGCAGTCAATAAAAGCTACATCGAACGGGACGCGCACGTGCTCGGGCTACAGCGCGATTCGCAAGTTATTTCAAGCTGATGTGCACTGTATCTGTTGTTTATCGGTTGCTAACAGGGCAATAATTATGGTGGGCATGGAAAAATAAGCAAAAAAGATAAGTTGCCCCAGCCCGCACCACAACGCTACTAAAGGAACAGATGATGGCTACTACAACCCATGCATGACTTGGCGCTCACACAAAAAAAAGAAGAAAAGAAAAGGCGACAGAAAGAAGTGCCCACACACTTCCAAAAGATGACGCGTTGCGACTGATAATACGCGCCTGACACAATCGCAACGTGTTATCGAGGCGCGTGTTATCAGTCGCAACGCGTCATCTTTTGAAATCGAGGGGCCGAGAGCGCCCTGAGGGAGCGTGCATCTTCGGTTAAACAAGTGCACTTTTCAACGTTTCCACTCGTGCAGAGCACGTCTGCATGTCTCTAAGGGCCCGCTCACGCTAGCGGCACGGCAGCTCGCCGTTTGCCGTTTTCCGTTCTCAGGCTGCCGTGCGCAAGCGATTTCGTTCGCGCACGTCAGCCGTTCTTTGCCGTCCGAAGAATAGGTCCGAGACCCATTTTCTCGCCGTCCTCCGTCTGCCGCAGAGCGACGTGGCCAATGAGCGACGGAGGAGCGGTTGCCATGACTACGGCGTGCCATGTCGTCTGCTTTTGGCTTTCCGTGTCGTGTGCGTCTGCCGCGGGACGCTTCGAGCTGCTTGCTTTTTTTCTGCGCTTTTCACGCTAGAAGTGCGTATGTCGTCCGTGTCGTTTCCAGGCATGGTTTCAGCAGTCAATAAAGCGTTTTAGTCTGTCCGGCATTAAGAAAGCGTCGCGTAAGACCAAATAAAGTGTCCTCAATCTGGCGCCAGGTCAAGTGGCGCCAGCTACGGAGGACTAGAAACTAGATGCTGCCATCTAGAACAAGCCAGGCGAAGCTGGTGACAGCGTGTGCTCGAGGTGGTGCGCGTGGCGCGTGGCTTGGCTCCTAGGCTAGAACGCCATTTGGAATAAACCTGTGTCCACGTAACTCAGCCTCCTGCCTTCTCGCTCGTCCCTGACGACTTCAACATGGTGTCAGAAGAACAGGTCCTACCAGTGAACATCGGCTTCTAGTCATCATCCTTGCGAAGGACGCCGCAAGCAGAGTGACCTTGTAACGTTCTAGGTCATGGCGTCATTCGTTATTCAACCGCCGGACGCCTTCAACTTTTCGTCGCCGAACGAGTGGACGAAGTGGAAACAGCGTTTTGAACGTTTCCGAACCTCTTCAGGCTTGTCCGTGAAGCCCGAGCAACATCAAGTAGACGCCCTACTCTACATCATGGGTGAGCAAGCCGAGGAAATCTACGCCACCTTCGCTTTATCTGAAGAGAACTCCAAGAAATTCGACGCCGTCGTGGAGCAGTTCGACAAGTATTTTATTCCGCGACGCAACGTAATCTTCGAACGAGCCAGATTCAACACCAGACTGCAAAAAGATGGTGAGTCGGCCGAAGATTTCGTCACTGCGCTTCACACGCTTTCGAAAGATTGCGAGTTCGGTGCTCTTCGAGAGGAGTTCGTGCGCGACCGCCTCGTGGTTGGGATAAAAGACAAGCAGCTATCCGCCAGGTTACAGCTCGACGCAGGGCTCACACTACAAAAGGCTCTCGATTCCGTCCGCCAGATCGAGAGTGTCCGTCAGCAACAAGCGGAGCTCCACCAGGAACTGCCATCTTTGAACAAAGTTGCATCCGGTGCGCAGACCAGTCGACGTGCTTCAATGAAAGACAAAAGCGGCAGTTATCTACGCGGGGCAAGCAAGCCATCTTCACCCTCCGGTAAAAACAGAGAGCAGAAACCGTGCCGTTGGTGTGGTCAAGAGCGTCACTCTCGCACTCTCTGCCCAGCACGCTCGGAAGTCTGCAGGAATTGCCGGAAGAAAGGTCACTATGCCTCCGTATGCATGTCACGACGCCTCGATTGTGTCGAAACCGAGCACGGAACTTTAGAAGCAGGATTTCTTGGAGCAGTCTAGACGACGGATGCGGGAAACTGGGAAGCAACAGTCTTGGTTCAAGGCCAGCCAGTAGACTTCAAAATTGACACTGGTGCCGACGAAACCGTCCTCCCGACGCACGTATTCCAGACGCTCAAGGACAGGCCGCTTCTATCAGCTCCTGCTCGTCAGCTGCATGGCCCAGATGGAAAGCTTCTTCCAGCAGCAGGAGTGGCACAACTCCAGCTCGTCTACCGCAACCACGCGACTACTCAGGATATATACGTCCTAGATCAGATCTGCACTCCGTTGCTAGGCAAGCCAGCCATCAAAAAGCTACAGATGCTGACCTTCGTAAACGCCACTGCCGACAAAGTGAACCCGAAAGAAGAATTTCCAGCGGTGTTCCAATGACTCGGCAAGCTGCTCAAAGAACACAGGATTCAGCTTCAACCAGGAGCAAAACCTTTCGCACTCAGCTCCCCGAGGCGCATCCCAATTCCATTGTACGAGAAGACAAAGCTGGAACTTCAAAGGATGCAGAAACTCGGTGTCATATCACCTGTTGATGAGCCGACCGAGTGGTGTGCGCCAATGGTAGTCGTCCCAAAGCCCTCCGGAGACGTGAGAATATGCGTCGACTTTACAGAGCTGAACCGCTACGCTCTCAGAGAATGGCATCCTATTCCTTCCGTGGAGCATACTCTCGGACTTCTTCATGGAGCTAAGGTGTTCTCCAAACTCGATGCCAACTCTGGATTTTGGCAAATTCCACTTTGTGAAGAATCAAGGAAACTCACCACCTTCATCTCACCTTTTGGGCGCTTCTACTTCAACCGACTACCATTTGGCATTGCGTCAGCTCCTGAACACTTCCAGAAGCAGATGGCGTACATTTTACAAGGCATCAGTCGAGTTGTCTGTCACATGGACGACATCCTCATCTGGGGTTCCAACAGCCATGAGCACAATGAGACACTCCGAAACGTGCTGCAGGCACTTGCAAAGGCTGGAGTGACACTGAACGACAGCAAGTGCGTGTTTAATGTTCAACGCCTTACATTCCTTGGACACTGGCTCGATGAAGACGGAATAAGACCCGACGAAAAGAAGGTTGAAGCCATACTGAAAATGGAGATTCCCAAAAACAGGACCGAGCTGCAGAGAGTTCTCGGAATGGCAACATACCTTGCGAGATTCGTTCCCAATCTCTCTGATATTCTGCAGCCACTCACACTCCTACTGTCAAAAAAGCAAGAATTCGCTTGGGGTGCTCTACAAGAGCAGGCATTCAACAGGCGGAAGTCGGTGCTCTCATCTCGTCCTGTCCTTGGAGTCTACGACCCATCAAAAGAAACAGTCGTCACCGCCGACGCATCATCCTTCGGACTGGGAGCATTAATCCGGCAGAAGCAAACGAATGGCAAGTTTTCTGTCATCGCTTATGCCTCGAGGTTGCTCTCAGAAACCGAGAAGCGCTACGCTCAATTGAAAAAGAGGCTCTTGCTTTAGTCTGGGCATGCGATAAATTCAGCGATTACCTTGTTGGCAAGCTGTTCAAGCTAGAGACGGATCACAAGCCGTTGGTTCCAATCTTCACTTCGAAGAGTCTTGACGACTTGACGCCTAGATTGCAGCGGCTAAAGATGAGAATGATGCGATATCGATACGAGGTTGCATACGTTCCAGGCAAAGAACTTCTAGCCGCAGATGCACTTTCGAGAGCGCCTCTGCGAGAGACGGGAGACAGCGAGCTCGAAGAAAGCGTTGAAGCTTTCCTGTGCTCTATGACAACTTCTATTCCGATAAAGCAACATTGCTTACAATGGTTAAAGGCATCCCAACAAGCAGACCCTATTTGCACACAACTTCGTCTGCTGTGCGAGAAAGAATGGCCCTCCAGGAGAGACTTAGCACTTAACCTAAAACCCTTCAACGACCACCGACACCAGCTCACTGTCGAAAATGATTTGCTCCTCTGCGCCTCGCGAGTTGTCGTCCCCGGCTCATGCCGAAAAGAAATCCTACGACTCTTGCACGAAGGACACTTTGGCATAACAAAGACATTTGCTCGAGCCAGAGACTGTGTCTGGTGGCCCACCATAGGATCTGACGTCTCGTCCCTGGTGAAGCGATGTCAGCAATGCACCGAAACAAGAGTCAACAGGAAAATGCCCCTAATACGCTCCGAATTCCCTGAGAGGCCTTGGCAACGCATTGCGATGGATTTCTTTCACCTCAAGAACCAGTGGTGGTTGATAGCTACAGACTATTATTCAAGATACCCCGAACTAGTTCGACTTGAGAAGCTCACTTCCGCAGCCGTAGTCAACCACTGCAAGTCAATTTTTGCACGCCACGGAATTCCCGAGGAAGTGGTTTCCGACAATGGTCCGCAGTTTTCGTCGACTGAGTTTTCACTCTTCGCCCAAGACTATGGTTTCAAGCACATTACAGCTAGCCCTCACTATCCTCAAAGTAATTGACTTGCAGAGGCTGCAGTGAAAATCATCAAGACATCCAAGACGAAGACCAATGACCCTTACCTGACACTTCTAGCTTACAGGTCGACTCCATTGAAGAATGGATATAGCCCTGCCGAACTGCTCATGGGTCGTCGGCTGAGATCCAGGCTTCCTCTTTGTCCCACCAAGCTGACACCCCAATTGCCAGATCAAGACAGCCTTCGGAATTTTGAGGAGAGATACAGAAAACGTCAAAGGAAAGACTTCGACAGACGTCACGGAGTCCGCGACTTGCCAGAACTTCTTTATGGAGATGCCGTGTGGGTGACAGACCTCAAGAACAAAGGGACAGTACAAGCCCCAGCCGATGAGCCTCCATCTTATTGGGTCAACACCGACACTGGTGCTGTACGCAGAAACCGGACGCAGCTAGTTCCATATTCCCGAAGTCACAACAACGCAGATAGCGCCAGTACCAGTGATTGTGCTATAGAGACTCGCCCGCGTTGCCAGGACACTTCCCACGGGCATACCAGAAGTGGCAGGTGCGTGAAGCCGCCTGCTGCAGCGAACTTCGCTTGATTGCATTGGGAGATGTTGTAGATGCTGCCATCTAGAACAAGCCAGGCGAAGCTGGTGACAGCGTGTGCTCGAGGTGCGCGTGGCGCGTGGCTTGGCTCCTAGGCTAAAACGCCGTTTGGAATAAACCTGTGTCCACGTAACTCAGCCTCCTGCCTTCTCGCTCGTCCCTGACGACTTCAACACTAACCAACGCGTAATCTATGTCCTCCGAGCATTCGGAAGCGCCCATCTCGACTCGCTAAGCCTACAGCATCGATTATTTGAGTACGGCTCTCCAAAACGAGGCCGAATCGGTACGAATACTTTGCTGTCGAAGCTTAAGGACATGAATATAAAGCAAATGGAAGCATCAGTTCGGAGCTTACGCGCTACAGAGCGCACGGTGGCCACTTGACGGATTTCAGGCGGACGAGAACCGCTTTTAGCAGTGCGGCCATGTTTTTCGGAGGCTCGACGGCGAAGCTTGCCGTGCAAGTAGGACAGCTCTCGCGCGTGCGGCGACGGCCGACGTTGTGCGGCACCGCGCCGTTGCGGCAGGCTTACCGCTAGCGTGAGCGGGCCCTAAGGCCACGCATGCTCCTAGGCACACCACGTCAGAGGCCGCAACTGCCTCAAGGTGTCGCCCCGCAGAAAGCGGCCGGCTGCTCGCGCGCCATACACAGATGTGGCCAGGGGGAGGTTACTCCGTATACCTCCCATAGGACGCCTTAATTCATGACGTCAGCGCTGGCAGCGCCAAACGTCCCTTCAGTTACTATCCTGGCGGCTGGGATTCAAAGACTCGAACGGCAGAATGGCGGCGCACACGGTATGCGTCGTCATGGCAACACTAACACCAGGCGCGCCTCCTCTCCTAGCTCCCTCGCGCGCGCCCGGTTTTTTTCTTTTTGTTTTGTTTGCGTGCGCGGGCTCCCTCTCCCTTTCTTTTATAACCCCCCCCCCCTCGTCCGCGTGCTGCGCCGTGCAGCGCGCCGGGCGCTTTTTTTTTTTTTTTGCATCCGCGGCGCGTACTGCGCCGCGCGTTCGTTGCTCGTTTGAATGTGCGCAATTTGCAATCAGGCATTCTGCAAACACTGCAGTCGTGCAGCATGTGCCAGAACGCAAAAGAATGAATTGCACTCACAACACAAAATATCTTTGGTCTCGTTTTATTGTGCTCGTTTCCGAAAATCAACATTTTCATCAAATGTGGTGCGATACAGGCTCAGGAGATTAACAGAAGTTATCAACAGCAGATTAACATACACGTGTTCATGATCACTGAACAACACGAAAGTGCTCGGCAAAGTTAAGAACTTAAAGAACAGTGGATATATGCGCGCGATATTGCACAAAATTATCATAACTAACAAAATTGAACATTCCTAGAAAGCAAAAACAATGAAAGCAGTTGAAATACCTAAAAATAGAATAATAATGTAAATATCATTTTAAATATGTCAAAATGAACTCCACATATAACACAACTAATATTGGCCGCACTTTATTGACTACATTTCCAAAAACGTTGATTTTCATATAACTAGTGATGATAAACGCGGAGAAAATGAACGACTGATATCGGATGATTCATGGCATCTCTTCTTGAAGTGCGGCGATTCTGCAATTCTTCAGCTTTTCTCTGGGCGCACCGATCAGCTGTGTTGCGTTCCGAAATACACCCTGAAGAAAAGGGCAAGTTTCAATCAGATAAAGAGCACCAGTCGACTCGTGCAAAAGTGAACTCGTTTGTTCGTCTCAGAGCAGTACAAGTTTTCATACATCTACCTAATGTCTCAGAAACGGGGTTATAGGCGATGGCGAGTAAATAACCGGAGACAAATGCAAAGCACGTACTCAAACACGCGGTTCTGTGCGAGTTGTAAACCTGTAACTATAGTTACGTCGCATGGGCTCTATGTCCGCTGCTTGTTCGTATAACGATTTAAACGCAGCGTCGTGCCCTTTTCAAATCAGTCATTTTTGAAAACATTAACTAAAGCCCCACTATGGACGTGAATTCAAGTTGACACAATGAAGACCGCGACTCAAAGGGCACGCTCACCTGTCGTTCTTTTGCGGGCCGGCATATATATTCCGAGACTTGTTCTGGAAGTATTCGAGCAACAAAGCACTATGCACGAACAGCGCGAGTCGTAAAACATCGCGTCGCACAAGCACACAGCGAGCGAGCACCATGAAACGGACGCGCGACGGCTAACACATGCCTTACCAACGCCAGACACGAAACTTTCTAACAGATTTCAAAGTAGGCGGCGCCAGCAAGGCGGCGGAAAGCGCACCCGAGCGCGCTTCCCGCAGGAAAGGGAGTTGATCCCACCAGAGAGGGGGTTGAAGAGAGTTCGGAGGAAAGAGACGGAACGCAGATTTTAACTTTGATCCCAGACAATGGATGGCGCCTCAATTTGCCATACCGGTCACGTGGGTTTCTTTCACTAGCCTGATGTGGCCGCGGCTGTACAAACATCAGCTGGAGTTTAACTTTTAAAGACGATAGTCTTTCTTGGGATACTTAAACGGAGAAATTTTGGTCTGTCTTTCTGTTTGTCGGCACGTCACTCGATTCAGCCACCCGGCCAAAGTTGAACCACTTGCTTACCGCCCGCCCAGCTTGAACTGGTACGGCTGTTCATATTTGTGAAGGTTGTCGATCAAAAAGTAAATATTACGCATATCTGAGGCGGAACATCACTAGGTAAGTATTAGGTGGTGTGTTCCTTTAATAGAAAATGCATACATACGTAATTCTAAACACCCTAGTTTCTTAAGCTGCGCTGAAAATGCGACTGCGCTGAAACTTGCCTTCCTCCGTGCCCTCTGCACGAGCTCATTGTTGTGTTTCGGTTTCGGTTCTGTATTGCACTGTGGGGCGTCGCTCTGGCATTCCTGTTTTACACAGGCGACGTGTACATAAAAGAGTGTGTGGAGAGTACTCGTTGAGTGCGTACGTTTCTTCTGCTTCAGCGCTTTGCGCCAAACCGCGTGTTCGGGCTGGCTGGCGCCCCCGCCGGTCGCGTTGGTCGCTGCCGGTCTTCGCCTGCTGCTGCGCCGGGACTACCAGCCCGCGACACAGCACTCATGTTTCCCGACGTATTGCCAGATGGCGTCCATATCTCACGCAGCGCCTCTTCTATCGTCTTTAGATGACATCTGCAGCGAAGCACGCAGATACGCGGCCAATTTTTTATGATACTCGCTTCACTTGCGACTGACACCGCGCTGAAAGTTGGCCGCTTACTCATTGAACGGATCACACGTAATTGGAGTGATGAAGTGAGCTTTATTCAGTCAACAGTAGACGCGAGTAAACTGAATGACACCTGGCTCG
This sequence comes from Rhipicephalus sanguineus, assembly GCF_013339695.2. NCBI lineage: Eukaryota > Metazoa > Arthropoda > Arachnida > Ixodida > Ixodidae > Rhipicephalus > Rhipicephalus sanguineus. The sequence continues at coordinate 157,125,540 of NC_051182.1, forward strand.
ACCCACACGTGGATCATAGGTAAAACATGACGGCCATCTCGCGGCCATTCTGGGCTGCCAAGTATTTGAGAGGTCTGGTCCTGGGTCTTTTAAAGCGTAATCATTTCCCGTTGAGTGAAAAGTGAACCGGCAGAGGTGCCGCCCCGCTGGACATGCTCGAAGTCCGCGAAATCACCATACATGGGGCATTCCGGGCATGGAAACTGTTCAGTGTAGCGTGATTTGTTGCGTTTGCGAAGCTTTCCACCCGTGAAAAAAACTTCGATGCCTCATATTCGTGGCGTGCCGTGGACCAGCTCGAGCCAAAGTGGCGGGTTTACATAGTAGATGTGCTTTCCGAAGCATGACGCTCGAGAACGGTACTACCCAGCCAATGCCACCTAGAAAAATATTCTAGAGGGCGCTGACCCAGCTCAGGGTTAAAGGGTGCTCTTCAGCACCACATTCGAAGCTTCCCCTGGGCAAGGTAATGCCCTCATAGAATGGACAGTCTTTAGATTCGCTTACCTGTGATTTCTATGACAACATTGTCGAGAGTTTGGCCTTTTTGTGCATGACTGACAGAGAAAAAAACAGGAGTAAACACAACGGACTCAGAAAAAGAAGGCAACAGAGCAAAGCTTGTCCAGCTTTGTCCTAAGCTTGTCCAGCTTTGTCCTGTCGCCAGGGGCGTAGCCAGAAATTTTTTTCGGGGGGGGTTCAACCATACATTATGTATGTTCGTGCGTGCGTTTGTATGTGTGCGTGTATATATACCAAGCAAAATTGAAAAATTTCGGGGGGGGTTTGAACCCCCCCAACCCCCCCCCCCTTGGCTACGCCCCTGCCTGTCGCCTTCTTTTGTGTAATAAATCTATAATACTAGCGAAAACGCACTACAGACATCTGTATTGTCTGTAATGTGCGCCCGTTAATATTGTGTATTCATTAAGAGTCGGTACCAACTAGCCTAGCTAAATGCATTAACGAGCCTTCTTTTTCTATGTCTTTTATATTTATAACTGGGTCCTTTTTTCAATAGTTTCTATAATTGCTACTAGAAACGGAAGACGAGCTTCATGAAGGGAAGCTCCAAGGATCTGTGCGGTCACCTCACACTATCAGTTGATGTTCACTTACTCAACGTATTCAGCCGTCTGATCCTGCTGTGTAATGTCCCAAATTTAATTGATTTAATTGCATAGGTTACTTAGTGTGATCAGGTTTTGTCATGACAATTTTTATATAAAGTCACATTTGTTCACCCGTAATGCTACCCCCCTACCTACGATTAGGTTTGCAATGACCTCACTGAAACCTCGATGCTGGAGCACCGTATCGTGGGACGCGAAGTTTGTGATGCGCATTCGTATCGTCAATAGATTCCATGCGGGTTATTTCGTTTGATGCACATAGGCCGATAACGTTTTAGCTGCGTCATTATCACATTTAGGCAGGCTAACCAGAAGGTTATTATACCGCGTTTACGCCGTCAAAGCCGCCGTTTAGTCGTGCCAGTACATCAAGAAGCTGCATCCATGACGTCACGTGCAAGCTTTATATTACACTAGGAGCCTTTAGTGGCAAACGGAGGATAATGATGGAGAGGAACTGAAAGGATACTATAAAGGGCTGATTTAAGAGTTCGCCCCAATGGCTTCAACACCATGCTTTCACACTTGTCACTTCCGTTGTAATTGTAACGTGACGTGATTTTTCAAAACAGTGGGGTTCAAGGACAGTGGAAGCAAAATAGACTAAGCAGGGCCAAATGACAGAAGAGGTTATCTGAGTGTTAGCTAAAATCATGTAAGGAGTGAAATTTAGTCTTTCACATCATAGAGTTAGTACTAGGGTAAGGCGGGACAAAATGAGACGCGGGGCAAAACGCGACATTTTGACATTGCCGCCCTCTACAACTAATACAAAAAGTACATTTTCTTTGTTTCTTTATTTCATTGATAGGTGCCGGTAGTTTTCGACGTTTTTTGTGTAAAAAGTGATGATTGCTCACAGCGTTCGCGCGGGAAAAAATGCGCGGCTGATGTCAGTGTGTTCGTGACCCGCCAAAAAGGGCCGAAATTCTGCTCGGCCAAATTATCGGATCCGTGCATGAAGCTACTCCGGCGTCAGTACAACAACGTAAGTATTTATATTGTTACTTTATACTACTAGCTACATTCCACCAAAAGTTTAGTTCATTTGGTGCCGTGGGCCAAAGGGCATTTTTTTTAATTCGGGCATGTGAGAGGGGCAAAACTGCGACAAAAAGACATTGAATTGCTTTAGAAAGTTTCTTATTAAGTGAACCATTTATTTACGCTCATTATATATAATATTGTTTTTGCTTAAGATGGTACGGTCGTACAGTAGAATATCGTCTAGACTTTCCTGGGAGGAAAACGACATGAAAAATGCACTGAATGCTTTTCAGGAGTTTCGGAGCAAAACAACGTCGGGTTCTGTTTGGATTAAATGCGTGGAGTGCAAAGACTGGGCTCATGAAGACTGCGTGGGGGCCCATGGAGTGAATCTGAAGTGCTTCTACTGCAAGAACTCCATAGATAAAATTTTTTCACGCTTTCTCTTTCTGCCTCACGCAGCGTCTCGTTTTGCCCCGCAGGTTGGGGCAAAATGAGACATCTGGAACATTTCTTGTTTCTTTTTTAAATAATATTTTAAACCGTCGCAGCATGACCACATTTACGTAGCACATACCTTGTACCCAAAAGAAAGTTCCTGCATTATATTTTATGGTAACAAGTGAAAGAAAATAAAATATTCGCTATTTTCAAATTTTTGTCGCATTTTGCCCCGCCCTACCCTACATTATGAGTCCCGGCTAGGCAGCGTGACCAGCCGCCCAGGTCAAATGGGTAGAGCCCCATCCATTCATCTATTGTCGAGTCTGTGGAGTTTCGATGTTACTTAGGTGTTTTCGGCAGGTTACGTGTTTTGTTCGATGCTCTATTTCGGGGCTGTTTCTGGCATGGTGAAGTTTCACTTTATTAATGTTCGTAGTCTCAGATACAACATGTTGGTTTGTCCTTTCTTTTCTCGCCACTTTTTTTTTCTCAATTCCGCAATAGCATCACTGAAGGAGTCGGTGGCGAAGGATCCAACATGCGTCTTTCAGTCGTAGGCGCTGTCGTTTTCAGGATACCCTTCGCAGATGAGTCGTGGGCAGCACCTCGGATATCGGCCCTTGCCCTTTCGGATTCTGCACGGGGATGGCCTCGGTCGTGGCGTTTGGCAGCTGGTAGCAAGAAATTACATAGCAGAGCCCCGTTGCAAATTACAACAAAATACCACGATAGAAAATGTCTGATGTTTTATCGTATGTTGGGAGATAGCACGCTGTTGCTACCCTGTTGTCTGTCGCTAAGGTATCTTGGGAGTCGGTCCTGTCAAAGGGTTTCTATAGTGCTACAAAATCTTTTCGTGTTACTTCAGCGACATTTCTTCTGTGACAACCAATTTTCTGCGGTACTAGAAATAATTGTTTTAGTACTTTAGCTCTCTGATGCAACAATTCTCACGCGTCAGAATTCATGTATGTTATGACGGCAAAATATGTCTGTAGAACCATAGAGTTTCCTACAATACTTTCTAGAGGGAACTCTGGCGCTAGTGTCTATGGGAGCTGCAACGCACGGCGCTTCAACCAGCATGGGAATGACGTGTAGTACACGGATTTGTCTAAACTTCGTTCTTTCGGCTCCCTTTGGCTTCGCGTCCGTCGCCTGTTCCGCTTTGTCACAAAACAAAGTTCAGCAAAAGTCAACAGTTCCACTTCACCAATTTAACATTTTAGGCTCACCAGTTCAAATCTGGTCGCGAAGTTCACAACGATTCATTCTTTTATCCGAAAGAACACCAAGACACAGCAGTAAACAAAGGCACAAGTGCTTCTGATGCCCGCAAGTACGAAGGCTAGGCAAATCCGTGTACTACCCATCATTCCCATGGTGGCTGAACGATCGCATGCGCCAGAGTCCCCTCTAGGTAATTTTAGGAAATGTATGTGTAGAACAACAAAAAAGTATGTGGATGCATCACAAGTCTGTAGTAACTACAGATAAATCCTGTTGTAAAAACGATTTGTTTTGTCCCAGTGGCAAGTTCTGATATCCTTTTCAACTGGGAGCATTACATCGGGCGAGTTGGTGCATAGGTTAACGTTATATTATGTTTCTCTATTCTTTTCCTCCTGTTCCCCCTCCCCCGTGTAGGGTAGCAAATCGAGTGCAACCTGGTTAACCTCCCTGCCTTTCCATGGCCTCTATCTCTCTCTAAGGGGCGAACTGGGAACCATGTGAAATACAAAATGATAGGTAGGGCAGCACACGCTCAACCATTTATTTTCAGCACATCCCCAAAATATGCTTACAGAAATGTGCACGCTGAGAGGGCGCAACGCATCGAAAATATCTCACGGAACTATCAACGAAGTAAACTATCTCACAGCGCCTATCAAAGAATCTCTGTGTGTATCTAAAATAACACAGTGCCTGTAATAACGTGCACGTTACGCTAGCAATTTTATCCAACTACAAGCAATTATAGCAGTGAAACTTACGCCTCTCGTTGAAGGAAGCCATGTGTATAGTTGATGGACGAGCAGTGCACTCGTTCGCAGGGAATACTCCAGCTGAAGTCTAGGTCTCTGTCAATTACTTTTCCTTTGTAAATGCACCCTCCTTGATGCCGGAAAAAAAAGAGAGCATATGGCTATCAGTTTCTCCTTTTGTATAATTTGAGTGACAATCATCTGTGAGTTTCTTAACGTGACTGTTTACTGAGGCGCCCACCGAAGACAACAACTAATATAGTTATCATAATCACGCTGGTCCGCGCCTTGATATCGTCCTATTGCCCTTTCGTTATCTGCCGACCTGCCTGGTGATCACGTCCGCCATCATAATCAATTTTCCTATGTATTAAACATCATGTACCCCCATGGGCACAAGAAGCCTGTCTTACAGCTAGAATTTTCTTTTTGAAAAGGTAAGGTACGATATTTGACGCCGACAGCAGTCTGTTCTTTTTTTTTTTTTTGCAACATTTTTTGTCACGTAAACGCAGCAACTGCGACCGAAGGTAGAAATCTTTATTAAATATTGAAAAGGTTTCTTATGTGGCTGAAGTGCTTGAAACTTGTAAAGGCGCTTCATAAAATTTCGAAATCTCACGGCGTCAAATATGGTTGAACAACAAACAATGGTCGAATAACTTGATAACGGTCGCAGTTGTAACGATGTTATCAACAAGGTTCGAACTAGTTGAGCCAAAATGTTACAAATCACATTTAAAAACAATTTGTTGTTTTTTCACTGAATAGTTTTTTTTAATCAATTACGCTTTAATGTATAAATGCCCGTCAAGAAATGCGAAGAAAAGTCATTATTCCGTCAAAAGCATGAACTAGTAAGAAACTGGTCGGAGAATCTTGTATTACCGAAGGTTGCTTGAGCTGTTCCCTTTCGCATAATAATTTTCCCCCCTCGCGAGTACTTGCGAGTATCAAAACGACCATTTATTTATTTATTTATTTGATTTGTATACATACAAGCGCAAGGACACTGAGAAAAGAGGGAGAGAGCAAGCTGGCAACTGCCACCAAGAGGGGCACAACGCCTGCCTGCTCTTTCGGGAGGAGGGAAGAGACAGAGGAAAGGAAGTTAGGAGGAGAAAAAGAGGAAAGGAGATAGGAAAGTGAAGAAATAAATTGAAGAAGACTTGGACAAAAATAGGTAAACACACACACACACACACACACAAAAAAAAACAGGAACGCTTATAGACGGGTGGCCAGATCTGTTTGGTCCATAAAGGTCAGCAGAGCTCTATGGGCCTGGTCGCGTCTAGATACACAACCTCTGGAAAAGAGGTAATCGTCGATGGTCGCGCATTTAAGTCCAATTCGCTCATTATTAATGCATACAATTATACTTTGAAAAAGAAAGGACCTGGTAACGCAGAGTTAAGCTGAAAGTTTTACGACCAGATACTAGACGCCACGCTGTCTAAACAGTAATGGACAGACTTACCGTCACTGGCGAGAGGAACAATTATTGGTTCTTTCCATGCTTCGGAATCTACGAAGAACTGTGCCACCAACACAGAGAGGATGGCTAGAGGGCAAAGCATATCAGAAGGCTTGGCTGCAAGCAGCCTGCAACCGTGCAAGGCAATCTCCGCCGGAACTACGGATGGTGTCAGTATGGCTACGAATATAGGCCTATTCCAGCATATGTTTATAGCGCGCGAGCTCTTATGAGTTCTGCTTCTTTCAGTCTTTTTTTTTTGTGTCTATGTGCAATAATATTAAACTTTGCTCGGCTTTGTTACGAGCTGCCACACTAGAGGCTAATTTGTGTTGGAAGTAGCAATATCTGCAAAGGCTAGCAATAATGGTGGGTTTAGTCTATGAGCCCTTCATTCTGGTGCATCAGAGCTGTCAAAGCATCCTTCAAGCAGAGGGTGACATCATCAAACTCGCGTTAGATAACTGCTTGAGGTACGATACCCAGGATGGCAGGTCCTTTAAAGCGCGGGTTTAGAATAACGAGACATCGAAATAACTTTTCTTGCGCTTTAGCAAATAATTAATCATAAGAGAGAAATCTGTTTGATGCAATATCAATGTAGCCGCAAGGAATGAGAACCTTTCTGGCGACTGCCTTAAAAACTGGGGAGTGTTTTCAGGCGTTCGTGCCCGAATCTCTTCAAGTTTCTGAGCCTTCAGAGAACTTAGTAGTTCTACATACTTTCTAGCTTTACAGAAGAAAGATGTTAGAAACTTATCACCTCAGTGTACAGTAACTAAATATCAATATACTCTACAATCTTCGTATTTTATGACATCAAAGATTTGAAAAGCTGTCCATCAAGTGCGAACCTTTGGAGCACCATAGCTTGTTATCCTCCATCTAAGTGGACTGAGGTGCATTTGAGACTTCGACATAATCCGTACTGAATATATCCTAAATCCTCTTCAAACTCACATGATCAAGATCGAGAGGTATTCGGAAATGCCGACGCTCTCAATAAGTGGAGCTTTTCTTCAATGACACCATATCACTTCATTCGTGCGCTCACATTAAAGTACCTTAAGTGACTTTATTATTGAGGCACGTTCACGTCACTTTAGCAGTATAGTTCATGTAGTGCAATTATATTATTTCGCACCGCATTTTGCTGTCAGACAACATTACATATCTGGTAATTGGGGCTTAGCGAATGTCGTTTTACTTGACGAAGCTCTAATAAGCCTATATAATAACCTTGACCCATTGATATAAATCTCTTAGGACAAGGGCCGCAAGCGCAAAATACATTTGTGTGTGACAAATACGACAGCTCGAAGACGACAATCATAATGTGTACACATGCAGCGACTAAATGTTTGCCCGAGATGTTTTTACCGACATATGGCAAGTATGACTTGAAGTCGCTCTGCCACTTTCCATGTTATTCGGCTGATTCTAGAGCTACTCTTTAACGAAAATTATTAACATAAGCAATCCAATATGTCCATTTTTTCCGCTGAGGCGGCTACCAAAGTGTTAACTTCCTTAGCTATCTTAGTGCACAGTCCAACCCACTGAAGCTTTCTGTCTCATAGCAGATGGCAACACAAAGCTCACAGGGGTCCCTTACGCATTCGCCTGCCTCGACAGCGAAAGCCATAATCTTTCTTTTTCTTTTCAACCGATTTCATTGATCCCCCGCCCCAGAAAGCTTTCGGAACCTAGCATGATTACGCAGTGCTGCCGGGATTGGAGACATTGCAAGCTTTCTGCAACGCAAGTGCCTCCGGGATCAGCCTGCCTATGACCAAGCTACGATGTCACGTGATAACGTTACCATGTGACTCCACGTTGATGCCATAATGACGTCACTTTACGTCCGTGATGACGTCACAAATGTTAACAATAAGTATGACGTCATCACATTTTGACGAATTTTCGCTTCAGTAGTGTTGACGGCGACGGCCACTTTTTCGTGGTTCATAGGGGCATCTAAGGCTTTCGCCTTTATAAAGTATTCTCGTACGATCCAATGGGCACGTAAAGTGATTCTTTGTTGACTATTAGTGGAATCACTAAGTTCTCTGCTGTAATAATTTGCAAAAACAAAACAAAATATTTCCTTGTCCTTCGAAAATGGAGTCCTAGTTTAAGTTACACCAAAGGTGTATAATTCACTTTTGTGAAGCAGAACGAAAGACCAATTTTGGAATGACCGATGATGGAATGTTTATTCGCAAATGGCGCATAACTTTACATTTCCTTTTAAAACTAACGCAAGAAATCCAAAACCAGAAAGGCTACGCTTCATTATTACTACTAACAATAAAAACTGGAAGAAAATTTCTCAACGCCGTATGCATTATGTACTTAGTCACCGAATCACGTGTTCATTTAAATGAGTCTTCTTTCAGCAACGTACCGCAGCATATTCATTTCAGACTGAAAAAAAAACGTGGCAGTGGGTCGGTTTATTTTGAGAAGCCGACGTGGTTGAAAGCGCATACTTCATATGCAGCTGCGAACTCGTTCGTTTCTATATTTACCGATGCTTGAAGCAGGGCAGATTTCTCGCACAGCTGCATGTAGCGAAAAGCCTATACACACACCGAACGCATTGAAGAACATCTCACGAGCTCTCCAGGGAAAGGTGCAAAAGAATTAATCTCGGGTTTTAGGCTTCATTGTGGCAGTCACTATATTTGCTTCATTGAATACTTTTAGCTAGATTAGTTTCTCGTTTAGAAAAGTACGCAGCTATCAATTCGAATAGCAGTTGATAATTTAAAGAGACGGACACAGTTTACTACGTTTATCAGACTCTGATTGTGTGCAAACTTTTACGGGGAAATATTTCTGGACTGAAGTTGTGGAAAATATCAGTGATGTATGTAAATAAAAGAGCAACACAGCGCACATACTGGAAACGTTTGTTAAAGAAGTCAAGGCTGTTTTCATAAACACTATTTCAACCGCGCTTCTGTATATAGACAGATTGAAAATGATGGCGTATTTTTGAGAGTTCATATGTCACACACACGAAAGTAGTTCATGATACTTTTCAGTAGAGATCAAGGAACGCAACTGCCTGCCCAAACAAGTGTGACAAGGCGTCATGATGATGTCAGGAGGTGACACTGTCACATGATTTGTTGCGTCACTCTTATTTACGCTGACGGTCGCTTTCTGCGCTTCATGAGGCATTTAGGGCTTTCGCCTTAATGCGCGACATGATGACTGCTGGCCTCGAGCAAGTATAACACACCCGTTATGTTTTGGCCATGAAGCAGGGCAGGGAACGCTCAAGCTAGAAATTCAGACATATTTTATTAGCATATATTTTCGTTGGGGGCACAATTTTTTTTCATTCTGGCTTGCTTGAGTTGCTTGTGGTGCCATCTGTCGACGTATGAGTCGGTAGAAATGTGCTGTTTGAGACTACCGTGACGTTTTCGGCGTTGTCAGGGCAGTGTTCGTGAAGGCAACACGCCGGGTATTTGCCCAAACTTCTCATAAGCCAACAAGAGTGCTTTGCGTCGGCGGCTGTCGGGCAGCTGAAAAAATCACAGCATATCCACGGAGTGAATGACGATGAGTGGGCGAAGCTGCGGAGGTTCATCGGTAAACCGTGAATCTTCCGTGAATTCTGCCCAGTACATCATCACCGACGTGAGATCGGGCGCGTTTATACTAAAGGTTCGATGAGTTATGACGACTTGCAGCTCACTTTAATTTTACATGTACGCTGTGAATTTTCATTGTTTAGAAAACCATTGCTTTAGAAAACATCTGGCGTCTTTCGTTAAGCAGCTGGCGTCTTTTCGTTTTGCTTTAGAAACATCTGGCGTTCTTTCGTTTTGCTTTTAGAAAACATCTGGCGTCTTTCGTTGGTTTATTTCATCAATCAACGGCGTTTTGAACAAAATTTTTATTGTTTAATCACACACAGGAGAGATCTCACCAGGCACTACCTTGGAGGTAAACAATGGCTGCTAATGGGAATGAGAGACAGAAGAAGTCGGCTTTTAGCTAACACTTACACTTCTACTTCTACTAACGTTTCCTACTGGAACATGCCAATGGCTGCTAATGGGGAATGAGAGACAGAATAATTCGGCTTTTAGTTAACGCGCATGCTGCGAATTTTTTATTGTTCAACAACGCACAGGAAAAATCTCCCACCGGCACCACCAAGATCTGGTACTAGCGTTACGACTGGTTACGCACTACGACTACGACAACTACAAGGGACGAACGGGTGCCGCCTTAAGGAGCTTCGCCCCTAAAATGGGAGTTCCTTGATTATGAAATATCGCTCCTGCCGTAGCTCGCAAGGTGAAGACATGGTCATGAACTTCCTTTCATTAGCGTCCGCATAAATGAATCCACGGTAAGAAGTCCGACGTTAATCGGGTTAGAACTTTCTTTCCAAGTTTCTTTGTATGTATTCAAGGTTCGTTCAAGTAGCCGACGTTTGTTTAAAAATTGATGAAGACAACATTCTGTTGCGTATTGGCTAAAGTGAATGATTAATTATCTCTTCAAACAGGCTTTAGTCAACCTAGTCAATATTTTCATCATTTCCTATTTCATGAATAAATTATTAGCAAATCACGAATAAACTGGACTAACCCATAGCGAAGCAGATATCCATCCGTGTTATTGATCTTGTCCGCACAGACCCATTGCTCGCAAGGGTACTCCAGGTGGAGAGTCTCATTTTGAAGGATAAAATGTCCGTGAAATGTCCGTGATAAAGGCAGTCTCCTTGGATAATTCTAAAAAGACAGGGCGTGCAAACAAGGACACAAGAAAGAAGTCAGGACACCACAAACGCCTTGGATAAAGGCGTTTTATCCTTGGATAAAACATGTTACGTGAATGTATGCATGGATGCTTATGAACTATTTTTTTTCTAGCATAGGCTACGGTTGCCTCGTCGTGAGCTAATGACGGAATTTCGACGCATACGGAATGGACTTAGCTTCTCCGTTTATGAGGACACGTGTACGATATTAAGACGTACTTATAATTGTTCGAGATGTACGCTTCACTTCGTGTAACCTTTGCCACTTTTGTAAGAACAATGCCTGGTTACTCTCGTGTTTTCTTTTTTTTTGCGTACATTGGATTAGTGACTTAGAGAAGGCATAATGAATGCCTACATGAATTACAGCTTGCATAAAAAGAACGGCCAGGCTCCGCTTATACTGTTACTCCACACTGTTGCTCGGACTATACAACTATTGAAATGGAGTGGGAAAGACATTAGAATGAGAGAAATAGAGAGGAGCTAATTACTTGAATACAGACTACATGCAGGCCATTTCAACTGACTGCTCCCACGTTACTCAAAATATACAGGAAGTGGATGAGGCTTAAGTAATTCGGAGTACAGTGAGAGGAAACGAAATGAAAATAAAAACCAGTGATAAACCGATATTGATGGCTTTTTTTTGTTTTTTTCATTCATATACCATATAGGCGCCCTTGACGGAGATTACATAGGGAGGGGGGGTTACAGTTACACTGATGTACACTCATTAACAGCAGCATAAATGAAGGAGACAAAAATAGCACATACAAAATATATTACAAGGGTTAGACATACGGATTAAAATAAAATTATTAAGCGATGTTAAGCGAGCTATTTGACATTTGTACAAGTGCGTCGTGGTTTATTATAGACACAACATCGTGCGATAGATCATTCAAATGACGGATGGCGCACAAAGCCGCATGTACTTCCCACCACCACACAAATCACTCAACCGCGAGACGGCTGTTGCCTGGCGGCAGCTTCAGACTAATTCATTCCCCTGCCTTTACATCCTTCATCTCTTCCACCCCACACAATATCCCTCATACTGTCCCTATTGTGGAGCGAAGCCCACGGTGTATCACTGCACCTGGGAATGTCCACAACCACCGGGCTGCCGCCCTATTCCTTCACCCTCACAATCCTCTTGGGAGACTGCGCTGACCAGCTCAGAGCCGCAGGAGCAGCGTCGGCTGATCCAGCGGGCACGTTGTGTGGCGCGAGCCAATGGGGCCCTGAACTAAGGGCTCCACCCAACGAGGATAATCCTTGAGGCCTTCACAAATAAAAGTTTTCTCTCTCTCTCTATTGAAGAGGTAAGTACGCGCATACGGAACTAAAGCTTTGAAGGGGTGATCTAGGCGCGGGAAAATGTGATGCGCAGACAATATGTAAGAGGTACCAAATGAAAAGCGATTATGATAAAGCTTGTGAAAATGAGATAGCAGTGCCAGCGTCTTCTTTTCTCCAGTCATCGGGGGTTCAGTGGTGTTTTGATATTAGTGACGCTCGAATGGCGTAAGTAGTTTCTAATTATAAATCAGACAGCTAGTTACAAATAATTTTGGATAGGCTCTAGTTTATGAATTAGGTATATTCGACGTGGGCTTTAAATGAAATTTGTAGAGATGAATATGGTGAAAAAACTTATCGCGCTCTCTAGAATATCAAGTAAACCAGGCATCTGTCGAGCTATTTAAGAACGAGAGCTATTTCTTGCGAACCAGAAGCAAATGGTCTCAGCGTGAACTCGATACAAGGAAAGAAGAAGACACAAAGATGACACACACGCAGCGCTACTAGCAACAACAATAATTGCCTTGCAGATATGGAGTTCGCACTGCAACCATTTACTTCAAGTAGCCAATAAACAAGCCCACCTCGCGACTACAGAAGCAAAGTTGAGCTGAAGATTCAACGAGTACTCACCGCCGTAATCTACGGTGACAATTACCCGATGGGGATTTTCTGCGGGCAACTGAGCGAGACTGGTGAACGCAATCGCTAATAATGCGACAGGAGAACGCATCACGTATATAATGTGCGCGTTGCCTTCACTCAAGCAAAAATTGCCTCCGCATTATTGGCTTGTCGTCTTCACACTGCTGTATGCCTACCAGCAGAAACGCATAATGTTTTTATATGTTGTCCTCTTGTTATACCCTGCCAAGCAAAAATAAGTGGTTTTGAAACTGTTGCTCGCTGAACAGATACAATGACTTTGTCCTTCTTTTTATTTCAACTTGGCTTTCCACAAACTACAAATAGTGGCTGCCTTTTCATTTGTCCATGAAGCCCAGTTATATACACAGCAAACTCTCCCCCCAAAAAGTTTAGGTGAGAATAAACAATTTCAGAAAAAGGGATAATAGCATACTAACGTTGATGAACAGTCTGTGCACTTTATGTTTACTGAGGATGTCATAGACGTGCAGTAAGCAACCCTTCTATAGCATGAACAATCAGTGCCTGTACTTCAAATCGTTGATTAAGGAAAGAATAACTGTTTACATATTGTATTCAATACAAACATAATGAAGCATTTCGAAACAGCTGCAATCTCTTTAATTCAAAAACGCGAGGACTGACAGCTCGCGTTTCAAGTTCAGCGGGAAATCTACAATTATTTTTTTCGGAAAAGCATACTTCCAGAGCAGCTCGACATTGCGCGAACCTGAATCTCTTAGAATGTAGTTTCCTGATCGTCATGTTAGTCTTGGAACGTGAATATAACATATTATGTCCATGCGTGTCTTGCGTCTTCGCTATACAAACGCTCATAAACCTATTAATGTGCTATTCTGACAACGTGGACTAATTGCTGAGATTGCTTCGAATAATGCACAAGTAGCTTTAAATATCAGTTATACAGCGAAAATTAACTTTTGAAAAAACGCCAGGCCTGCGCGGAAAGCGCAGCACAGTCACAGCGAAAGCTGGAAGAGCGGCATTTCTAGAGCCCGTTATAAACTCTCCTGTGGCTACTAATGCAGGTACATTAGCAACGTACCCACTACGCCACAAAGCGTAATTTTTGGGAAGTTGGGAAGCACCCAGCACGACATTATTCGTTGTTCTGCGGAAAAGCGAGGTACCATATGTAAGCGATTATGTGCAGTTTGTTGATGCGGCGGTTGATGACGATGAATAATTATGGTTGCGCCCTTTGTAATGGGCTGGAAGCTTCAAATGACCCACTAGTTACGTAATGCACATTGTGTGACGCCCGGTCGTTATTTAACTGTCCCACCACGCTTTACAACACACTTTAACCGGAGAAACGCAGAGCGGGAGAGAGAGAGAATTGACTTTATTGAGACCCTGAGGAAATGGATCATGGGAGCCTTATGGGCTTCGTTGGCAACCAACAGAAGTGCACTTGCGAGGAACCCACTACGCTATAAATCATTGTAATTTTCGAGGAGTAGGGCAGTCACTGTGCCATTTTTCGTCATTCTACAGACAGCCGTGGTACCTGCTAAACGCATGTAAGGCATTATGCGCACTTTGTTGATGCTTTGCGTGATGACGATGAAGAATTATGGCAGAGCTCTTTGTAATGGGTTGGAAGCATTCAACAACCTACTCGTTGCGCAATTCGCATTGTGTGACGCCTGGTTACAGAATTCGCGTTGTGCGACGCTTGGTGCTTATTCTACTCTTTTACAACGCTATATTGCATATGCTAATGTAGTTCCTTCCCGACATGAAGCCTGTATAGGACCTTTTTGCAAAGCAGTTTCAAGCACCGGCATGGCTCAGAGGTTGAATACTGGGCTCCCACGCAGAGGGCCCAGGTTCGAACCTCGTTCCATCCTGGAATTTTTTTCTTATTTAGTTTTTTTTTCTTATTTCGAGCGATACTGGTTACGGACACCGGCGGCGGCGGCGGCGGACAACTACGGCACCAATAACGGCCGGTGAAATGATCTCATAACAGCTTTCGCTGTAAAAATTTAGACGCTTCGTCCGTTATCAGAGGGGCAAGTTTCGGCTTTTCTTTGTGGAAATTACTTATAAACATCGATTTATTGAAGGGCCAGCACCAACCCCGTGGTCCAAAGTTTGTGGTGAAGAGAGAACTGCGAATAACTGTTGTAGTCGTGAAGTTGCACGGTATCCCCAACATTTATTATTTTTGGGTAATGTCATTCGAACAATCTAAAAGCATGCTTCTTATTGATATGCTTCTATAGCTACAGTACTGTTTTAGCGCCACTTCTTTAATGATTACTTTCCGGTGCTGACCTCTTTATTACTAGCCGGTCAAGATTTTCTGCGCAGTGCCGTTCACGATAATTAAATCGCCTATTTAGCGATGCTGTAGAGCGATGAAGGGTCGACCTTAGAATAACTGTGAATTGTACTAATAAATGAACGTCATAAGATTTTATTTGTTTGTTTATGTGTTTATTTATTTACCTCTATCAGTGCAAGCACGAGTCGTAATCCAATGAAGACTTACCTATACTGTTTTCATAAAAAGATTGCGTCAAATGGAAGGGCACACGCCGTCGATGTCTTCTAATGACGACATTGATTTCCTTCGTGTCATGAGATAAGCACGATGCTGTCCACCATTACAGTTAAATATAGGGCAACTTGAACATGGTCAGGACAAGAACCTCTATATCGGTTATAACAGTAAGGACAAATTTGCGTGGCTAGATAATGTATGTAAGCTGACCGGTGCAAATGGTTACCAAGGAACTTCAGGCTTTGCGGGGCCAAAGTAAATCTTATAGACTGGGCTAGTTGTTATGGAAGTAGTAACGTGCTGCGCAACTGCAAAAGTAAGGACAGGAGAACAAGCAGCGAGTTGCTATTACAGCGAAGCTGTGTTAGTCGGCCGTGTTCCAATATAGCCGGTGATAGCATTCGCTAGTCACGTGACCTTCGGGGGGAGATTGAGGCTCGGGGGTAAGGGGAAGAAGGTTGCGCCTCGCCGAGAGTGGCAAGAGAGGGGCTTCCTCGGATGGGCAGAAAGTGTCACGTGACCTGAGGGGCGAGATAGAGGCTCGGCGGAAAGGGGAAAGCTCTGCGCCTTACCAAAAGTGGACACAGAGATGCTCGCTCGAAGGGGAGAAGCTGTCACGTGACCTGAGGGCCAAGAGTGAGGCTCTGCGGAAAAGGAAAAGGTTGGCATTTTGTCGAGAGTGGCTAGAGGTTTGTTCGAATGCGGAGAAGGTGAGGAGTGTCGTTGTGCGCTAGCTAGAATGAGGAAAAGGTGTGGGAATGAGCATGAGAGATGAACGCTCGCATTTCAATTCTAGCGGCCCACTTATACTACGTGATCTCGCAAGAAATCCACTGACACGAGTCGTTTACTGAAACTCCACTGCCAGGGCCGGCAGTTCACATGATCTCGCTTTTACCAATCAGGTCTAAGGGCGCGCATTTCAAATCTAGCGACGAATATGCGACACCGCGTGATCTCGCTAGCCGGTGACATGCACCAACGCCCTTACAGCATCACTGTCCGACTGTTTTTACGGCGTGTAACTGAACGATCTTTTTTTTTCGGTGTCGCAAGCTCTTAAATTATTGTATTACAGGCACGTGTCCTCTGTCCTTTGCTTTTTGTTCTCAATGTAGTGCACATACGTAAAAATTATTTTCTTTTTATTTTGTAGCACATGAAACAAATATTTCGGGAAATGTTAAAATTTATTTTAAAATCAAAATGCTTACATAAAATTTATTAGGAGTTTGAAATTGTGAAATTTTACGATGGTGTGATTCACGATAGTCATCGTGTTCTGGCTTTGCTTTATATAACAAGACCTACAATATGTTCTATTTTAAACATGCATAAAGGAATTTATTTTGCTTAGCTGAACTCGTGCTCGAATCTTCGTAACTCATGCACTGTTCGAATGTATTGTTTTCACATCTGGTGTCCCGCTGGGTGACTCATTTTATGCAATTTTTCTTTTTTTGTGTGTTTTTATGTTTCGTTGCCTAAGCCACCGTAAAGGCGCCAACCTCTCTTACGCATAAATGCATTTTGCGAGCGTTTGTTTTGAAATTTGAAACTTGAAAGTTGTAGCACTACCAGCCATCAACGCCAACGTCATGGCTAGTACGACTGCATTAGTTCGTGTTATAGTGACGTCGTCGTCATTCCCCTAAAGGACACACCGAACATCAAGTACGTTTTTGTAACACAGGTTTATTGACTAAGCCAACAGCGGGAAGTGCTCACTCATTATAGAACGGTGTCTCGAAAACCTCAAAGTGGTTAAATAGGTGTCCTATTTCCTAGCCATCGTACCATGCTGCAATCCTCGCCGGAAAAAAATTGCGACAAAATAGGGGCTGTATATATGTATTGTCACCGTTACTATACTAATAAACCTTCACAGTCAACTTCAGGTGGATTATATAGCCATATATCTGTTTTCCAGTGCCGCAGGTATTACTCGGCGCTGTCAACTCAATTTATTTGTGGAAACAAAAGAAGAATAGTATATCCAGCTCTTTCGTTTTTAGAAAACACGCAGCAGTGTTTTCTAAAAGAGAAACGAATATCTGCGTTGCCGGCACTGCATACTGACACCACAATGCCTCGCGCGATACAGGCGCGTTAGAATGAGGGCATATATTGTGTAGTTGTCTTGCCACAAGCTCATGGTCCCGACCTGGGCAGTACTCCCGGAATTAAGGAACGTTGCACAACGTTTTACGGTTTACACGCTAGCCTCCTGCCATACGTACGGCCGAATAGAAAAACGGAATTACGCTCAATTTAAAACAAAGCCAAAACGACTGCGCTCCATTCCAAAGAGCGAGAAAGCGGCAGCTGAAGAGAAGTGTCCTGAAAGTCGAAATGACTCGTACAACGCTTACTATCCTCGCACTCCTTGTGCTCATAACGACTTTCGCGGTCGACTCCTTATAGCGATTTGTTTTACTATCCTACAACCTGGCCATCTTGGAATCCATTGCTGAGCTGGTATCGTAAGTACGGTTATTTTTTTGTTATATTTAAATTTTACAGAAGCACAGCAGCAATTGCTTAATTATTGGCTTCTGCCACACGTTGCATCTCTTGTGTGTTCTTGGTGACAGCCCTGCTGTGAGCCATTCATGCTACAGTCCGTAAAAACTGTCCGTTTTTATTATTCCTAACTGAAACGACAGCGTTTACAAGAACTCACTGAGACATTCAGGATCGTGCTGGCAGAGGCGCAAGCAGGACAGATGCTAGCACTCAGCGATAGAGTCCCTACGTAAGACACCTTGGTCCTGGTCTACAGGCTCCGTACTTAGACAGCTGAGCGTTCATAGAGCAGACACAAGACTGATATACGTAGCCTATGAAGAAGGTAGTTCCATGCACGCTCGTTTTTGTATTTCTATGTACCCGGTCCGTTACTCGTATAGCCACTGCCCTTCGCAAACCGCACCCGAATCGGGGGGCGGAAACTCCCTATACCTTCCACGGGACGCGCTCTCGCATGCTGATATGCTGAGGAAGCAGCCAGGTATCTAACTAGAAATAAAAACACAACAAAAGATTTCTATCATGACAATAGTGGTGAGGTCAGTAAATAGAGGGAAAGGGCGCGAAACCTAGAGGAGGAGGGTTGCCGCGGAAGCTCTCCTTTCCCACTTCGCATGCATGTGGAATATTCGTGTTCTCTTGCAGGTCCGCAATTTAGTTAACTTAGTTAAGTTCGTTCGTGTGTTGTGAAGTAGAGAAACTAAAATGATCTATTTCTCAACAAGACAAAACTATACACACAAGAAAAATTTAAAATTTTTAATGACACATTTCGTACTAAAAAACAGAGACATACACGTAGTGTGAAAGTGTCAATTTGCAAAAGCAGCTTTTATTCAAAACACAAATACGCACATAATGAGCAAACATTGAACCCAGAATATCCGAACTAATGCGAAAATTACTAACAATTACAAGCAGGCCGCGTCGTACTTGACTCAATCACGTCTGTTTTGACGGCGCGCATATTTTTCTTACAGAACTGAGTACCAACAAAAGCAGAAGTTCAGGGAAAGATGGAGGCGTGAAGCGATGAGAAATCGTTGAACAGGAAATGCCGCTGGAGACAATGTTTTTGCAAGTTGCCTTGTCTTCGTCAGGGCAGCAGCATTGCCATGACAAAGAAAAGAGCACTTGTCAAAACGTTGGCTCCAGCGACATACCCTGCTAAAAATTTCTCAAAGCATCAATAAGTCCATTAGATGTATTGCAGTGGCAGTATTAGAAGTAAAGGCTCACACTGTTTCAAACTGCCTACATGCATTTACATTAGCAGGAATGAGCATATAATTGATTCACATCGTTTAACAACATGCCAAAAGTAAGAGATGAACAAACTGTATAGCCGAACCAACACTCATTCAAGACTTTCATTAAACTTATTTTACCGGACAACAGGTAGGCTGTTGTGAAGAATTAGTCTAGTGACACTACACTTATGTCAGCCCAGTGAGGCTTGCAGAGAACTGGGTTTACTCATATACTCATGAGAAATGAATACGTGCTAAAATAGTGAACCCAAATACTTGTGCTAACCCGTTATCACTAAGAAACCTGAAAACCCATCGCGGAACTGGAAATCCCCGTGAGTTAACACGCCACAGAGCCGCGCAAAACATGTGATACCCCGATTTAGCCATCTTCGTCTAATGCATGGTCACAGCGACCTGCTCGACGTGGCTCACTGCTGCTTCTGTTCGCTGCACGCCACATCAAATGTCTTATCTTTCCCGTAGTCATAGTTGGCACGCCAACCAAGCGAGATAACCGAGCGCGATCCAACTTGTGATATCGCTGAGCGAGTGGCAAGGGGGAACGGAGGAAAGCGCTACAACACATGTCAGCCAGTTCCTGCGCTTTGCCTGATTTTAAATTATCAAAATAAGCAATAAAAAAGGCAGATAAACAAAACAAGACTTCTTTGCAGTTCAATCAAATTTGTTTATTTGTAAAAACTCGTGAGAGAAAGTAAATGCGAACAATCAAATCAGCCTCACTTCGTTCAACCAGATCTTAGGATACCCGGCAACCGCTACGAGCACACGTGTTCTTTGAGACCAAAACTGGCGTTCAGTTTCCGGGGCCTGCCCGAATGTCTCGGAAGCTTATAGATGGTTTTAAACCTTCTGATAGGCTTGAGCACGCCGGCGCGAACAGTTGAGTTTCTTTTGGAACTATACTCGGGGACAACTTTCTGTGGCCATGAAGGGAAAGCTACGGGGCGGAGCGTCTGCACATGTACTGCTACGCGAAGTAGTCCGGTTTGGCGCGCGTCGCGTAACGCCGTGGAAAGTGATGGCTAGCGTTGCATCCATCAAGGTACGGGTAAAAGGCGCGACATTTTCACGCACGCAAAAACGCAAAGTGACAACGTATAATGTAAAAGAAATACAAATATCTCGCTTGTGTGCGCTGCGTTTCGTCTCAAAAAGCTACATGTAGAAAATTAAGGAGTATTTTATATATCTCCCGCAGAAAATACGGACGCAATTGTGGGACTACATTTATTAGCGGTAGCATACGTGCATTGTGGCTCTGTAGCTTTCCATGCATTGCCACAGAAAGTTGTCCCCGAGTATAGGGCTTCCACCAGCGATAAGACTGGAATGTTAGATGCTACATGTATAAATGCCGGCGCGTATAAGCGCTGTGCTCGCGGCTATCAGCGTACAGCTTGAATTGCTCGTACTCTGCTCCTTTCATTTTCCGGGCCCAGGTTCACCCAAATAAATACTTTTCATCTTGAACACGCCGACTGCTGCCTTCGCGTCAACGGGACGACCACGTGCCAATAGCATCGTTCAGAAGCGAGAAGTACAAACGTTTCTGGGGCAAGCTGAAAACTCGGAAACGCCCAGATCATTCGGTACCTAGCCTATACGGCGCAAGGCAGCATCCACCTGTGCAGCCCCTCTCCCCCCTCTGCGGAGTCTAGGATGTTTCCGCGCCCATCGCCTAAGAAATGTCTGCGTTACCTATGTGCAAGAGCCTATTATGGAAAACCAGCAGATAATATACCGAAGAAAGGTATAAGGGGCGTTGGTTGTACGCTTTATGGGTATTGTTGAAATTGTGACGTAGACGTGAAGAAAGTAAATGGATAAAAAGGCAACTTGCCGCCGGCAGGGACCGAACCTGCAGCCTTCGGATAACGCGCCTGACGCTCTACCCATTGACCTGCGGCGGAGGTCGTCCTCTCGTCCACTTTATCGGCTATTTATGTGCGTGCATGCACATAATAGCCAAAAAAGTGGACGAGGGGATGACCGCCGCATGCACATAAATACCTGCTCAAGTGGACGAAAGTATGCTCGCCCCCGTATTTCCAGCATCGGGCGCGTTATCCGAAGGTTGCAAGTTCGGTCCCTGCCGGCGGCAAGTTGTTTTTTCGTCCACTTTACTTTGTTTATGTCTACATCCCAATTACTGCAATACAGTTAAAACAGTACAATTAACGCCCTCTATACCTTCCTTGGCTACATTATCTCCTGTCTGAATTAAGGTTGTGTCACGCAAAGAAACGAGACATAAAAGCTTCCCTTCTTTCATGCAAGAACCTGTAGTAATACACTGAAAAACTGACATTTTCGGGCGAGTTGGACGTGGTTATGGATGTTGAGTAGTTGAGAGCGAAACGAACGAGGCCAGATGCAGAGAAAGGACACAGCGCTGGAGTTTGTGTCCCTTCTTTGCATATCTCCTTGTTTGTTTCGCGCTGAACCGCTCAACATATTTAGCCCATAGTAAGCTTCCTGCCCATCTTAATCGAGACGCAGCTCTTTAGGATTACGCGCAATTTGATTTGAGTGAAGTTATTTTCATTATCTAAATGTTAATGCTCATTTTTCTGTAATTCCGTTATCTAACTGCACAGCCGCCTGCATAGACGTCTTTTGCGTTATCTCACTATGCATGTTTGCTAGTTTCCCAGTGTCCCTATCACTTCGAATATGGTAGCAAAGCGGATGCTACGCCCGATAAGTTCCTTGCCTTTCTCCTTCTTTCGTTCATCACTTTTAAACTGTCGAAATGACAGTGAGGCATTAAAAAACGCAATAGTGTAGAACGTAAGAATACCGTTTACCATTTGACAGGTCTGTTCCTTAATCTGGGTGCACTGTAGTCAGTTACAATATAAGAATAAATACACAAGCTCCGCCCCCTGAACTGCGCCACACCTGCCATTCCTCTGTGTAAAAGAGTCGTGCTAGGTGGCTTCCGTTCTAGCCGTTTAGTACTTTTTCTCTGCTAATGTAAATACTACGCATATGAAGAATTAAGTTTGCCGTTCCTACTTAAAACGTTACGTTGGGCTGAGCGATGATGTCGCAACCTTTGCTAAAATTTGCCAGGAAGTGCAATTTTGCGATCAAAAACCAGTAACACGAACATATGTTTAAATGGCAAAATCAGTTACCTGAAGCAAGTGAAAGGTGTTTGACGTCACCTAAATGAGCAAATGAAATTGGTTTTGGCACCTCCGTAAATTCCTTTGGGATGGGACAGCGAGAGCTGCGGGCGGAGCTTACATTTATTCTCAGGTTTTACTCGACGATAGTATTTTCTTTTTTAACAACGAAGCTTTAACCTGGGCGTATTGCGTCCGACCATATTTCGAAAAATAAGCAGGTATGTACCACAGAAATTAGGTAAATCCCACTACTCACCATTGGTTCAATAAAAAGAAGGCAATAATAAGCCCAACACTAGGAAATGGGAAAGGCAACGGTGGCTACGAGAAGACCCCGTTAGCGATGGTAGGCCTACGATAACGACGACGTGACAGTTAACCTGTGAGAGATGCAAACGATCGGTTCTGGCGCAAGTTTCTGTGTCTAGAGTTTCGACACCCGTGTTTTGTCTGTGACTGTCTGTGGTTTAAATCGAACCTCTCTGCGCTGAGAATCAACGTAGAAACAACCTAGCATCACCTAGCTAAAGCCTAGCAACGACCTAGAAGCCGCCTAGAAACAACCCTCATCACCTAGCTGAGGCCTACAAGCAACCTAGAAACAATCAGATCAGTCTTCAGAATCGTCCAGTTTCGCTGTTTCAAGGCTTGCGCGTCTTAGTGCTTAGCGCAAGCTTCGCGATTTTTTTTTGTCCTCCACTCATATTCTGCTAAGCCTAAGAACACAACATTTCCAGAAGCAACGCGATCGGCCTTATTTGGACCTATACACTCCACCATTCAATTTAGCTCGCCGTTCCATTCACATTCGTAATGTCACTTTTCTTCATCAATTCGAACGGAGAAACCCACAGAAAACGAGTTCTCCAACAAGCGAGCATGTCTCAGAAAGAAACTTCCGCAATGACAGCATAACAGCAATCATGGCGATTTCTCAGAAAAATTTTCCCGACAGGCACAGCGACATGTGTTAGTATAGTGTTACTCCTTCCCGTGACCCGAACGCATAACAAGTGCCAATGCACGCAGCGTCCGACAGACGCCGTCTCATCGCTACTAACGACACGCTCAATACGACGATGTCAGCCGCGACTCTCTGAAATTTACTTGGCCTGCGTTGCCTTTTGCCGTTTTGGTAGGTGGACGGAGCTTTGCGGAGTGATCCGGGACAGCCGGAATCGCCAGAATCAAAGCCTCCGAGATCCAATTCACAGCGTTTCGCGGTTTTTCGGCTAGGGGAAGGGTACATGTGCCTCAATAACATTTGCTGGCAGGCTAGTTGGTGATGCATAGTTCATGGGTAAAATACAGCACAAACCAGACGATTAACACAAGGAAGACACGGGACAGAGTGCTGACTTCAACTAACCTTAGTTGTTAGTTGAAGTCAGCAGGTCAGGTTAGTTGAAGTCAGCACTCTGTCCCGTGTCTTCCTTGTGTTAATCGTCTGGTTTGTGCTGTATTTTACCCATGAACTGTACATGTGCCATAGCACCGTGAAAAAGGTGGATTGGTGTCCCTTGACCAGGCTCGGCGATTTTCATTATTCAATGGGGCCCTGGTAAAGGGGCTCCGCACCCAGTAAACAAGAGGTCTTGGTTTTGTTCTCGCGATTTCTCGCGATCAGTTCTCGCAATTTCTTGTAGGCACTGTGACCCAAGGCCCACTAAAAGCTTGATGATGCTCTATACAGGTTGCCGAGTGGGCGAAATATTCACGGAGTGTCAGAGTAGCGACTGCGGTGAGTCGATGTGCTGGCAACTCCTGGGCTGGGAACAGTACACTGAGCATCGATGTAAACTCGACTGCGTGTCCAAGTGCTTCTGCCGTCCTGGCTTGTACAGAAACCGCAGGGGGCAGTGCGTGAAGCCCTGGCAGTGCCCGCAGTACAAGCACCGCGTGGTGTTCAACTGGAAAGCTGTTGTCTGAAGAAATGAAGATGTGGTGAAGATGTTTTCCTTTTACAATAAAATGTTTCCTTGTACAACGCAACAAGTTGATGCATCAGTTTGCGTATGATTCGTTTTGTCATGCATTGTTTAAGGAGAAGCATTTATAGGAAGTGAACGAAAATTCCAAAGGCCGTTTTTCAGTCAACTCAACATTAAGAAAGCCATACTCTGAGCCCTATTTGTAAAAAAGGCAATCTGAATTAGTGGTAATAAGAAAATACGAACTATTCCATAAAAATATTTTCTAATACAACATATACACTGCAGCATTGCGATTTAAGAAAAAGAGGTATAATGTGGCGAATCACTTCTGCAGAATCTCGCAAGAAGAAAGACGAGTTATGAATGGAAATTTCGTATCCACCAGTTTGTAGCACAAAGCTACAAGCCAATTCGTGCGAATTTGTCATCAAGTAAAGCTTCGTAGTTGATGGAAGAATTCATATGTTTAACGTTAAGCGCAGTACTGAATTGACGAGGACGGGACAGGGAGTGACACACACACAAGCGCTAACTTTCAACACTGATTTTATTGTGAGCCGGATCACTGCATAAATACATGAAAATTGCGGACATCAGGCATGCGCAAATGTGGAGGATCTAGGAATGACAATTCTTTTCTGGACAATGATAATGAAGGTGCGCTGACACAATCTTGGCCGAACTCGCGTATGGTTGCTGATTCAACTATCAACCGCGTGGTTTCATCATTGTGCATGCGTACGACAGAGCCCTCATGAAAAACAGGCGAACACCCACACGTGCTGCAATGCGCAGATAACAACCCATCACCACCCGTCTTTACATTGTTCTTGTGTTCTCTAAGCCTGTCGTTAAGGCAGCGCCCCGTCTGCCCCTCGTAGAATTTCCCACATGAAAGGGGGAGCTTGTACACTACCCCTTCTTTGCATTGCACGTGGCGAGTTCTGTGATTTTTGACACAGCCGCGCGCTTTGTGAGCAGTTGGGTTGCTGAGCCTGCACAACTTTCCCAACTTGTTTGGAGCCGTAAAAGCGACGCCAATGTTTGAATTCATACTCGTCCGGTGATCAAGCCTGGGACCTATCCGAAGCGGTCGCTCTACCAATTGAGCTAACCAGTAGGCTAGCACCTGGCAGAGCGAGGGCGCATTATTCGGCAATGCGTATGTCTTCCTCCAGCTTGCAGCATACCGAAGAACCTATTTGCTGTACTCAGTGTCCATGGGCTTCGAGTTGACCACCTTGCCCTCCCGCTGCCATTTGCTAGCCTTTTGGTAATTCTCGATTGGTATAGCGACCGCCCAGTTGGTCTTGGGTTCGATCGCCGGACCAGGATGAATTTACCGTCATTTAGGAAGTTTTGCTTTCTGAGAAATTGGTGTCGATTTCCTGGTAGCTTGGTGCTACAGAAGCTTAGATGCCAATTTTTGCCTTTCATAAGCACATAGTTCATGTGAAGCCGACATACTACATTTACTTATATACTACCATCTCCGGCAAACGTTGGCTGACAGTAGAGGTATATTGACGGGTGGACATGACGGGGAAGAAGGAAGCAGTCGGGCTGTTAAGGAAGAAACTCTTTATTGTGCGAACTTGCGTTTAGGAAATAAAAAAAATGCGGGAAGTTTGCACTAAGTCGCGCAAAGCTTGGCACAGTGAAGCACGGACCCGTCGCTGCTCGGTGAGCAACCTATTTCTCTATTTCTCTATATTTCTCTATAGAGCTGGGCGGCCTTCTTTTGTTTATCTTTAGTTTTTTTCTTTATATCTCCTTCTCTTTATTTTCTCACTTCTTTCAACCTTTTCTGTCTTTTTTTGTCTCTGTTTATTGCTACTTCTTTCTCTCTTTTCTGTTTCTATCTTTCTTTTCCTTTCCTATCACTGTCTCACTTTCTCTCTGTTTTGTTTCTCGCTTGCTTGATGTTTCTTTCTATCTTTTTTTCTCTCCCTCTATTTATTTGTTTCTCTTTCTTTCATTCTCTCTCTCTTCTTTCTCTTTCAGCATTTCTCTCTATTTCCCTCTGCCTCATTCTTTATATGCTGTGCTTTACTCTCTCCCTCCTCACCCTCACTTCCCTATTCTACTCCCTTGCTATCAGATACCATGCGAGGCTATGCCATGTTCTGTCAGCGTGCCTGGATAGCCGAGTGGTTAAGACGTTCCCCTTCAGGTCATGGGTACGCGGGTTCGAATTCCGCCGCCTCATGAGGAATTTTTTTCGCCATGATTCTCTCTTTCTTTATGTCTTTCATCCTTTTGTCTCTGTTTTTTTCTCTCTTTCTTTCTTCTCATTTCTCCTCACCCTCACATTTCTCCCTCCTTTTGTGCTTCACCCTTGCTATACGCCGGACCAATCGGCGCACGTATTCTGGGAGCGATGCATAAGAGGACAAAGAGAGCGCGCGCAGGTTCATGATGATGATGATTTTTGGTCACGACGTATTACGCCTCTCTAGAACAGCTTCGATGTTAAAAGTACAAGCAATAAACGCTTTACACTGATAGCAGCAATCACAGTCGTCGGCCGTCAGCAATCAGATCATCGGCGGAAAGCGTCGTCTTTTACAGATCAGTGATCGAACCTTCCAGCGTTATCCCTGGAAGCTCGCGTAAGCACTGAATAAACTTCATAGTCGCGTCATGCGCGTAATCTGAACGGAACAATCTGAAACAATCGCGAAGCTTCGAAGACAGTGCTGCGCGGCCTGCGCCGGTCAGTGCTAAAGGCTCGTAACACATGCGAATAGTACCGGTCTGGCAACCAAGTTAGTCGCAGAGCGACTGCATTGGCTCAGGCGCTCGCTGTTCGATTTTTCAGTCGCGCGAGTGCAGTCGCTAACGTATGAACCAATCAATTCAATTCGGCAATCAGGTGCGCGAGTACAGGACATCAGCTTATTTTACGGAGCAATGACAATGCGAGATATATGGGAGCAGTCGCGAATTCTGTGTGGTGACAAGTGTAAGTCGCACGCAGATGGGAACATTCGTCACTTTAAGTTGCTTTTTGGTCGTAAGTCGCAAATAGTCGCGCGACCGCTGTTAATCGCAGGCGTGAAGGAGCCATAACAGTTTTGTTTTTTTTTGCGAGTGAAACCCGATCACGTCAAAATAAAGAAATAAGGTCGCGTGGCGATATTGGCTAGTTAGTTGATGGCTGACGCTATCTACCGTTGACCAATGATGGCTACTGTCAGCTCATTTGGCTAACTTTTACCTCTTATATCAATGTCACTCTTCTCTCTTATAACAACATAACTATTCACTCTTGTAACAATGCAATGAATACGCGTGTATTTGCACTGCCGTGCATCTTGTCCAGTGAATTTCTTCGCACTGTACTGCAGGCTCGGATACTTAAGTTAACCCCGTTCTTTAAATTATTATTTACAGCAGTCGTTGCGACATAGTGTTCTTGCTCTACGCGGGTGAGTTTCGTGTTGTGGCTATTCCCAATTGTACATCATCACAGAGAACTTAACGAGCTATATTCGAATGGTTATGTGTCGCATAAATATTACCGATTGTTAAAACAAGCTCTCCAGTGATAATTTTTCAGTGGTTTTCCGGTGAAGCAGGGCAAAAAATTTCCTGCATGGCCAAAGTTACCAACGCACAGCTGCAGAAGTTTCTTATAGCCTTTGTTTTCCACGAGAGAAACATTGTTGCAGAATTCTTATACGTCAGGCACCTTTTCAGAAAAACTGGAAGAATCGGCTATTGTTCTGTCGTGTGCTGTCCTACAGGCATTGCTTAAAGGCGCAGGCGAGTGGCTTAACCCTTTGCGACACGGCGCCCTCGTTTGGGGACGCGAACTTCGGAGGCGCGTCCCACAACGCGTGCTTCTTCATATGGCCTGAAACCAAGTGTGCGCATTCGTGGACGCTTCCTGATTGGACAACTAGCGGTCATTTAACTTCATTGTCCTGCGTATTGCTGCAGAGGATCACTTTGCTGGAGACACCACCATGTGAAACGATCGTTAGACGTGCCGCGTTCCAGGACCAACATCAAGAGTATTTTTTTTCTCCACTCGAAACGAATACAACCAAAAAAAGAAGGTGTGCATGCTTTTCGGGCCTAACAGTTGATTCTTTTTATGCAAGTATTGAAGCTGACTGATGGAAGAATATTTAGATAATTAGTTACACGTTAGTCAACAATAATTACTGAAACTCCCACAAAACAACGCATTCCTTCGTTTCCTTTCTTGGATTGTAATACTGAATGCCATCGAATGATGCCATGCGAATTTGACGCATTTGCAGACAGTGCATCATAATGCGTGTCTGAAGGGGTTAAAAACAGGACCGAGCGCTGGACTATACTCCATCTCTCAAGGTGGTTGTAGCACTGTGGAAGCTACGGAGTAGTTCCGCATACTTTCTAGCTTTACACAAGAAAGGAATTAGAAACTTATCAGTCAGCGTACA
The DNA here is from genome assembly GCF_013339695.2 of Rhipicephalus sanguineus. Lineage (NCBI taxonomy): Eukaryota > Metazoa > Arthropoda > Arachnida > Ixodida > Ixodidae > Rhipicephalus > Rhipicephalus sanguineus. The sequence continues at coordinate 157,154,157 of NC_051182.1, forward strand.
GCAAATAAATGCAGAGAAATACTCTAAATGTTCGACATTTATGATGTTATCAAAGTTGTTTCAAAAGCTGTATTACAAGCCTGCATTAACACTCTATATCAGTTCATGTCCACGAAGTGCGAAATTTTGCAGCACCATAGCTTTTTATCATCCATCTAAGTGGCCTGAGTTGCATTTGGAACTTCGACACAAGCCGTCCTGAATATGCCCTAAACCCTTTTCCAACCATCGCATGCTCAACGTCAAGGGGTATGTGGAAATACTGACGCTCTCAATAGATGGAGCATTCCTTCAATGACGCCATATCACTTCATTCGTGCGCTCACTTTGAAGTACCTTAATTGACTTTATTATTGAGGCACGTTCACATCAATTTAGCAATATAGTTCTTGTAGTGCAATTATATTATTTAGCAGCGCATTTTGCTGTCAGGTAACTTTACATATCCGATATTTGGGGGCTTAGCGAATGTCGTTTTACTTGACGAAACTCTGATGAGCCTATAAAATAACCTTGACCCATTGATATAAATCTATTAGGACAAGGGCAGCAAGCGCAAAATATATGTAGGTGTGAAAAATACGGCTGCTCGAAGACGACAATCATAATGTGTACACATGCAGCGACGAATCATTTGCCCGAGATGTTTTTACCGACATATGGCAAGTATGACTTGAAGTCGCTCTGTCATTTTCCATGTTATTCGGCTGATTGTAGAGCTACCCATTAACAAACATTATTAACCTAGTCAGTCCAATACATCCGTTTTATCCGCTCAAGCAGCCAGCAATGTTTTAACTTCGTTAGCCCTCGTAGTGCACAATCCAACCCACTGAAGCTTTCTGTCTCATAGCAGATGGCGACCCAATGATCGCAGGGGTTCCTTATGCATTCGCGTGCCTCGACGGCAAAATCCACCATCTTTCTTTTTCAATCGATTTCATTGGTCCCCCTGCCCCAAAAGCTTTCTGAATCAAGCATGATTTCGCAGTGCTTCCGGGATCGGAGACATTGCAAGCTTTCTGCAACGCATGTGCCTCCAGCATCTCCCGTCTATGATCAAGCGACGATGGCATGTGATAATGCCACCATGCGACGCCACGCTATCTGACGCCACAATGACGTCACTATACTTGACGATGGCGTCACAAATTTTAACAATCTGTGACGTCATCACATTTTGACGATTTTTTCCTTCACTAGTGTTGACGCCGACGGGCACTATTCGTGGTTGATGAGGCATCTAAGACTTTCGCCCCTATTAAGCATTCTCACACGAACCAATGCGAGCGCAACGTGACTCTTGCTTGACTGTTCGTGGAATCACAAACTCTTTCCTGTAATAATTTGCAAAAAGAAAACAAAATACTTCCTAGTCCGTCGAAAACGCAGTGCTAGTTTGGGCCACAAAAAAGGTGTATAATACAGTTTTATGAACCACAACGAAATACTGATTCTGGAATGAGCAATGATGGAATATTTATACACAATTAGTAGATAACTTAAGAATTTCATATAAAATTATCGGAAGAAATCCAAAACCCTCCATGAATACGTAATCCGCATTATGTAATCCTTCGCCAAATCACGTATTCATGTAATTGGGTCTTGTTCCAACAACGGACCGCAGCATTTTCATCTCATATTATATGAAAAAAGACGTGAGCAATGGGTCGGTATATTATGAGAAACTGACACGGCTGAAAGCTGCATACTTCATCCGCAGCTGCGAACTCGTTCGTTTCTCTATTTACTGATGCTTGAAGCAGGGCAGGTTTCCCGCACAGCTGTATGAAGCGAAAAGCCTGGACACACGCCTAACACGTTGACAATCATCTGACAGCTCTCCAGCGAAAGGTGCAAAAGAATGCATCTCGGTCGTTTAGGCTTCAACGTTGCAGTTACTCTTAGTTTCATTGAATTCTTTTAGCTCGGTTAGTTTCTCATTTCTCGACGAAATACGTAGCTGTCAATTTGAATACCAGTTGATAATTTAAAGAGAAGCACACTTTTTACTACGCTTATCACACTGTGATTGTGTGTTAACTTTTACGGATAAATATGTCATGGGTTTACTTAAACACAGCGCACATACTGGGGACATTTGTTAAAGAAGTCAAGGCCGTTTTCGTAAGCACAATTTCTACCGGTCTGCTGTATATAGGCAGGAAGAAAATGATTGCGTATTCTTGAGGGACGGATATATCACACATAGGAAAGTAGTTCATGATAATTTTAAGAAGAGTTCAATGAACAACTACCTGCTGCCCGAACGAAACTGGCAAGTCATCACTATGAAGTCCGGAAGTGACACCATGACATGATTTTTTGCATCACTCGCGTCTACGCCGACGGTCACATTCCGCGCTTGGTGAGGTATTTAAGGTTTCCGCCTTAATGTGAGACACGGTGACTGCTGGCGTCCAGCAAGTCTAACACATGCGTTATGTTTTGGCCAAGAAGCATGGCAGTGAATGCTCAAGCTAAATATTCAGGCATACTTTATTAGGATACAAACTGTGCATGCTACAATATACAGCGACATTTTTAGCACACTTACTGCAAAGAATGCAACGGGTCCTGCCGGCAATGGTTCATTCGCGTGACTGGTTCTTGTTGCACGACAATGCACCATGCCACAAAGCAATTGAAGTACAGACATTTTTTGGCAAAGAAACAGGTGACGTGTTTCAACCATCCACCCCATTCACCTGACCTTGCCCCAGCGGACTATTTTCTTTTACCAGAAGTCAAATTGACGTCAACAGGAAAATATTTCGACTTAATTTCGGTCTGTGACGAAGGAACTCAACACTGTCGGGCAATAGGACTTCCAGAAAAGAAATCCAGAATCACTACAACCGTCATATTGCTTGTATACAACAAGGATGGTCATATATTGAAGATTACCAGCCAACCAGAACAAATCTCTTCTTTATTATTTTTTTATTACACCAGTCTCGAAGTTCGGTAGACACACTGTATGTATTTTCGGTGGAGGCGCAATTTTTTTTTCATCCTGGCTTGCTTGAGTGGCTTGTGGTGCCGTCTGTCGATGTACGAGTCGGCGGAAATGTGCTGTTTGGGACCACTGTGACGTTTCCTCGCTCGTCAGGGCAGTGTTCGTGAAGGCAACAGGCCGGGTATTTGCCCGAATTTTTCATAAACCAACAAGGGTGCTTTGCGTCGGCGGCTGTCGGGCAGCTGAAAAATGGGAGTTCCTTGATTATGATACATCGCTTCGGCTGTAACTCGTAAGGTGAAGAAATGGTCATGAACTTCCTTTTATTAGCGTCCGCATAAATGAATGTACGGTAATAAATCTGAAGTTAATCGCGTAAAAACTTTCTGTCCAAATTTATGTTTGTATGTATACAAGGTTCGTTCAAGTAGTCGACACTTGTTGAAAAATTGACGAAGACGACATTGTGCTGCGTATTAGCTAAAGTGAATGATCATTTATCTCTTCAAAGCATACTTTATTCAACTTAGAGAATATTTTTCATCATTTCCTATTTGATTAATAAATTATTAGAGCAAAATTATGAATACACTGGACTAACCCATAGCGAAGCAGATATCCGTCCGTGTCATTGATCTTCCCCGCACAGACCCACCGCTCGCAAGGGTACTCCAGGTGGAGAGTCTCATTTTGAAGGATAAAATGTCCGTGATAAAGGCAGTCTCCTTGAATGAAACTTGTTACGTAAATGTATACATAGATGCTTATGAACTATTTTTTTCTAGTACAAGCTACGGTTGCCCCGTCGTGAGCTCATAACGAGATTTCGACACATTCGGAATAGACTTAACTTGTGCGTTTATTGGGAACATGTTTACAATCTTATGACGTACTTATAATTGTTCGCAATGTACACTTCACTTCGTGTAACCTCTGCCACTTTTTGTAACGTGAATGTCTCTTTACTCTGATGCTTTTTTTTCTCGTGTACATTGAATTAGTTACATAGAAGAGGCATAATGAATGCCCACATGAATCACTACTTCCATAAAGAGAACGTCCGGGCTCCGCTTATAGTGTTATTGCACACTACTGCTCGGACTATACTACTTAAATGGAATGTGAAAGGCAAGAGAAAAAGATAGAGGAGCTCATTATTTGAATGTACAGATGCGTGCAGTTATTGCGGCTGGCTCTTTCCACGCTACTCTAAATATAGAGGACGAGGATTAGGGCAAAGAGCTTCAGAGGAGCGTGAGAGGGAACGAAATAAAAAATAAAGATATTGATAAACTTGGTAGTGATGTTTGTACAGACGAAGATGATGAAAAACATAAGCTTCTATAGAATATCAATTTAACCGGGCATATGCCAAGCTGTTTAAGAACGTGAGTTATTTCATGCGAACCAGAAGCAAATGCTTGCACTACGATCTCAACACAAAGACAAAAGAAGATACAAAGACGATACACATGCAGCGTGTTCCGTCCGGCTCTGGAATGCGTCGTCGCAAGCACCATTGCGTTTACTGCTGTTGGCCGCACTCGGTCGCTGCTTGGAGGAAGCCACCGATCGCGGCATTTCTCGGAAGTATGCGCGACCTTGGAGCGCAGCAGACGGGGTTCGACAGGAAACGAAGAGTTTCGTTCGCTTTCTCCTGGCGTGGTGCTGTTTGCCTGGGATTCGTCCTGAAAACCGTTACGTGATCTTGACACCAGAGCGAGGGGGAACGGACCGTCTCTCCCTCGAGGTCAGCGACACTACTCTTCCCTTCCACACTCCGGACTCTCGTCCTCGCCGCCGGGTCGTCGAGCCATCCGATTGGCGGGAGCTGCGGACACGGGGTGCCTGGGGGTTGCCCGACGGGTGGCTAGGGAAGCTGAAAACTGTTACACAACTCTCTCTTCTTCTCGATCCTCTTGAGTGTGGAACGAAATAAACCTCCGTCTGTGGAGAACGGGTGCGTTTTCTCTCTGCTAACGGGATGGGTCCGGTGACGAGAGCACGCTACCAATCGTGACCCGTGACCGGCCGGACCTAGGTCCCACCAAACTGGATGGCAGCGGTGGGATCGAGCCGATCGACCTGACGGAAATGCTGAGACCTGCTACCCGGAGGACCTAACGTTGAACGACGGCTCCTCGTGGCACTACTGACATCTGCGGAAGGAACGTGCCCGGATACATGACTGCGGAGGGTGAGTGCATGACTTTTCTTCCCTGAGATATCACTTGGCTTTGCGTAGCATTGTGGTACAAAGCAGTGATTTAGAGTAACCGTTGACGGAAGATTGAGAGTACGTCAAGGTTGCGTTAAGGGAAGTTAGCAGCACTAAGGGCAGCCATGAATTTGAAGGGGCTTAAAAAGCCGCAGTTGTTAGAGTTGGCCCGTGAGTTGGGCCTCCAAATTGCCGAGACGAGAAGAAAGCCGGAGATCATTGATGAGATCGAGGGACTCGGGGCAAACGAGGAGGAACTCAGGGAATGCTTGGATGCCATTGAGCTTAGAAAAGAGGAGCTCCGGGAGGAAAGGGAAAGAGAGGAACAGAAGCGCCGTGAGGAAAGAGAGGAAAGGGAACGCATGGAACGGCATGCTATCGAAATGAAACGCCTAGAAGTTGAGCTGGTGAAGGCTCAATCCTCGAACGGAGCTAGTGCAGTGGCGCGAGAGAAAGAGCGCCGAATGACAGACTTGATGCCATCCTACGCAGTAGGAGGGGACATGGGTCTTTTTCTTGTGCACTTTGAGCGCACGTGTGAGCGGGAAAAATTCGCCAAAGACACGTGGCCGCAGCGCTTACTTACGCTGCTGCCATGTGAAGTAGCTGACATTATAGCCCGCATGGGGAAGGAAGACGCAGATGACTACGATAGGGTGAAGGCGAGTCTGCTCAAAAAGTACAGATTGTCGGCAGAAGCGTTCAGGCGAAAATTCCGAGAGGTCGAGAAATTTAAAGATGAGTCCTACCCCGAGTTCGCGTACACCTTAAAGGTAAACCTGGAGGAATGGCTGAGGGAGGAGGGTGCGCTCGGCGACGCGGAAAAGACTCTGCAGTGCTTTGCGTTAGAGCAGTTCTTCCGTCGGCTACCTGAAGACATTCGGTATTGGGTTCAAGATAGGCCAGGCGTAGATACTATCACGAGAGCCGCAGAGCTAGCCGAGGAGTATGTAACTCGTCGTGTTGTCGTAGGCAAAGAAGCCCCCAGGAAGGAGATGAGTAAATACCGACCAGACAAGCCGCCGCAATGGGCTAAGTCGAGTCAGTATAGACTGAAGGAGAGGTCAGAGTCCGCGGGAGGTAGTGACGAGAACGCTAGGGGAAAGCAAGAGGCGCCCGAAAAGGGGGCTGAAGGGCAACAGAAAAAGGCGTTCGAGGCCAAGAGGCCAATAGTTTGCTTCAGGTGCCAACAGACAGGGCATATCGCTTTGGGATGCAAGAACCCCAAAGTCGTGTTGATGTCTCTATGTAGTAACGACGAGAACCTGAAATTGCTAGAACCGTACATCCGTGACCTCGTCGTCAATGGCCAACCGTGCCGCGTGCTTCGCGACTCGGCCGCCACAATGGATGTGGTGCACCCGTCTTACGTCGAGGAAAGTCAGTTCACGGGAGAATGTGCGTGGATAAAACAGGCAGTAGAGGCTAACAGTGCCTGTCTCCCAGTAGCAAAAGTCCGGATTGAGGGCCCTTTCGGAGTTTTAGATACTGAAGCCGCCGTGTCGGCACATCTCCCGGCGCAGTACCCGTATTTGTTTTCCAACAAGTCAGAGGATATGCTGCGACAAAGAGGAATTGGGTTCAGTGAGGGTATCGTACAAGCCCTAACTCGCTCCAAGGCGAGGGAACTCGCGGCTCAGACAGTTTGTAAACATCCTGTGGCGGAGGAAACAGCTGTGGCGGAACCATCCTTATCCAGCACCAAACCGGAGAGCCCCGTAGAAGCGGCTGAAAACACGCTTACTAAGAAACGGTGCAGGAAACAGGACGAACCTGGGGCATCTCGAGAGGTGGAATGCACCAGAAAGCTGCTAGGGGTAAGTCCTGCCACTCTGAAAGGAGAGCAGAAAAAGGACTCTACTCTCCGTAACTTAACGCCAGACGCAAAGGAAGGTGTGGCTAAGCAGAACATTCAGTTCATCAAGAGGGGAGGTGTCCTCTACAGAAAATACAGGAGTCGGAAAGGAGTTCAGTTTGATCAACTCGTCGTACCTTATCCTTACCGCAGCGAGCTGCTGCATCTGGTCCACGGAGGTCTTTGGTCAGGGCACCTAGGAATCAGAAAAACAAAAGACTGTTTGTTACGGGAGTTTTACTGGCCCGGCTGCTTCCGAGAGGTGGAGGCATTTGTGAGGACCTGTGACACCTGCCAACGTATTGGCAAGCCAGGGGATAAGGCTAAAGCACCGATGAAGCTCGTCCCCATTATCACTGAACCTTTTCGCAGGCTAGTTATAGACACAGTGGGTCCGCTTCCTGTAACGCAGTCCGGGTATCGGCATATACTCACGGTGCCCTGCCCAGCCACGAAATTCCCGGAGGCAGTACCGCTTAAGGAACTGAGCTCGGAGGAGATAGTAAAGGCGCTCTTGTCGATCTTCGCGCGCGTGGGCTTCCCCGCAGAAATTCAGTCTGATCAGGGATCTGTTTTTACAAGTGCTCTGACCTCGACATTTCTAGAAAAGTGTGGGGTAAAAATCATCCACAGTTCTGTATACCACCCCCAGTCAAATGCCGTAGAAAAAGTGCATTCAGTTATGAAACGGCTGCTGCGAGCCCTTTGTCATGAGCACAAAGGAGATTGGGAGGTTTGTTTGCCGGCAGCTATGTTTGCACTTCGAATCGCTCCTCACGAATCAACGGGCTTTTCACCTGCGGAGCTTGTTTACGGGCGTGCTCTGCGATCCCCTCTTCGCATTATTCGAGAATCCTGGGGGGGCCGGGAGGACGACCCGTCGGTCGTGGCATACGTGCTTGAGCAGTTGGACAGACTTTACACCGCTCAGGAACTAGCTGGGCAGGAAATGCGCATTGCTCAAAGCAACGCTAAGCGCTACTATGACAAAACGGCCCGAACGCGAAGCTTTGGAGTAGGTGACAAAGTGATGATACTGAGGCCATCACCGAAAAATAAGCTTCAGGTTCAGTGGGAGGGACCAGTTGAAGTTCTTCAGAAGTTATCGGATACAAATTACTTGGTTGCTGTGCCGGGAAGGCGGAAAACACAAGCGTACCACAGTAATCTACTCAAACCCTACCAGCAAAGGCAAGCCATAGTGAACATGTCACTCAACCAACCGGAGGAAATGCCTGTTGACTTCCCGGAGTTGACAAGAGAAAAAAATGATATCCATAGGACTATTGGTAACCTGGTAGAGAAGGCGGAGTTGAAGCCAGATCAGAAGGCCGAACTGACCGAACTGTTGTTTGAATTTAAAGATGTATTTTCAGACACACCCGGCAGAACCAAAGCCTTAGTTCATGATATTGAGCTGACTTCCTCAGAACCAGTTCGCTCAAAGGCTTACCGTGTTTCACCTCGACAACGTGAAATATTGGCCGCGGAGATAGGCAGGATGCTGGAGTTAGGGGTGATAGAGCCAGGAGAGAGTGATTATACGTCGCCTCTTATCTTGGTCGAGGTCCCCGGAAAGGAGCCGCGACCGTGTATTGACTACCGCAGACTCAACTTAATTACAAAGGACCAGACCTACCCTATACCGCATATTGAGGAGAGGCTTGAGCGGGTGAGCAGTGCCAATTTCATCTCGACTTTGGATTTGGTCAGAGGCTACTGGCAGGTGCCTTTAACTGAGAGGGCTAGTAGGCTTGCGGCGTTTATTTCCCCGATGGGAACATTTCGGCCAAAGGTCCTTAGCTTTGGTTTAAAGAATGCACCCTATTGTTTCTCTGGCCTGATGGACAAGGTGCTACAGGGTATGGAGGACTTCGCACTCCCTTATCTAGATGACATTGCTATATTTTCTTCTTCATGGGTCGACCATGTGAAACACTTGCGAGCCGTGCTATGTCGTCTGCGTGAGGCCAACTTGACAGTAAAGGCTGCGAAATGCCAATTGGGACGCGCTGAGGTGGCTTATCTAGGGCATGTGATAGGTCAAGGCTACCGCAGGCCGTCAGAGGTCAAACTGGCCGCCATCGACAATTTCCCTCAGCCTCGAACGAAGAGGGACATACGGTCATTTCTTGGTTTGGCCGGTTATTACCAGAGGTATATTCCGCGTTACTCCGAGATTGCTAGTCCGTTGACTGATGCTTTAAGGAAAACGGAACCCCAGATGGTAAAGTGGGATGAGGCCAAAGAGCACGCATTTTCTACGCTGAAGAAAGCACTAATGAGTCAGCCGGTGTTGAGCGCGCCTGACTACTCTAAGCCATTCATTCTCCAGTGTGATGCCAGCGACCGGGGTATGGGTGTCGTGCTTTGTCAAAGGGGAGAAAACGACCATGAACACCCGGTACTGTATGCCAGTCGAAAGCTTTCGGTTCGCGAGGAAGCATACAGTGCATCAGAAAAGGAGTGTGCCTGCGTTGTTTGGGCGGTGCAGAAGCTAGCTTGTTACATCGCTAGTTCAAGGTTCACTATAGAAACTGACCACTGTCCTCTGACGTGGCTACAGTCCATGTCTTCCAAAAACGGCCGTCTCTTGCGCTGGAGCTTGGCTCTTCAACAGTACACTTTTGATATTCATTACAAGAAGGGTAGGCTCAACGGTAATGCAGATGGTCTGAGTCGTTGCCCCTAGTGCACCGAAGCCTTCAAAATGATTTCCTGTTTTCTATTTTCACAATAACCTTTTGTTAGTGTTAATGTAATCATTTGTCTGTGTCTTGATTATAATGTGGTACGTGGAGTAGTGGTTGCTTTTGGTGTTGATACAGGAGGGAAATAAAATTCAAAGTAGAACATGGGGAAGCGAACACCGTGAGGAAGGCAAAGCCCGGGGAATCTCGGTGGAGAATTGCCATGCGCTTGCTTGTTTGTGGTTGTGTGTTCGGCGCGATTTCATTCCAGTCCTTAGGCCTTCAGGTGCTGGTTCAGCGAGGCAGACGGCCACCTTACGGGGCATGGCCTTCGGAGAGTGCTGTCGGAGGAAGATATGCCGTTCCTGCAGGCGTTGCTCCTTGTGTGCCGGCGGTGATGTGATCATCGAATCCTTGGTGTTCCGGCGTGGAGTAGTGGAGGACGAGTTGCGATTCGGATCCCTCTGCACAGTACCTGCTGGTCATTGTACTTCGGGATCTTCTTCCCCGGCGGAGAAGCTGTTCCGTCCGGCTCTGGAATGCGTCGTCGCAAGCACCATTGCGTTTACTGCTGTTGGCCGCGCTCGGTCGCTGCTTGGAGGAAGCCACCGATCGCGGCATTTCTCGGAAGTATGCGCGACCTTGGAGCGCAGCAGACGGGGTTCGACAGGAAACGAAGAGTTTCGTTCGCTTTCTCCTGGCGTGGTGCTGTTTGCCTGGGATTCGTCCTGAAAACCGTTACGTGATCTTGACACCAGAGCGAGGGGGAACGGACCGTCTCTCCCTCGAGGTCAGCGACACTACTCTTCCCTTCCACACTCCGGACTCTCGTCCTCGCCGCCGGGTCGTCGAGCCATCCGATTGGCGGGAGCTGCGGACACGGGGTGCCTGGGGGTTGCCCGACGGGTGGCTAGGGAAGCTGAAAACTGTTACACAACTCTCTCTTCTTCTCGATCCTCTTGAGTGTGGAACGAAATAAACCTCCGTCTGTGGAGAACGGGTGCGTTTTCTCTCTGCTAACGGGATGGGTCCGGTGACGAGAGCACGCTACCAATCGTGACCCGTGACCGGCCGGACCTAGGTCCCAACAAGCGCTACTAGCAACAACTACATTTGCATTGCAAAGATTGAGTTTGCACTGCAACCACTTACTTCTAATGATCGACCAACAAACCCACCTTACACTCTAGAAGCAAAGTTCTACTGAAATCTAAAAGAGTACTCACCGCCGTAATTAACGGTGACAATTACCCGATGGGGTTTATCTGCGAGCGAATGAGCGAAATTGGTGAACAGAAACGATAGGAATAAGAGAGAAGAATTCATCACATATATGACGTGCGCGTTTCCTTCACTCAAACGAAGTTGGCCTCCGCATTATTCGCTTGTGCACGGTACTTTATACTGCTCCAGGCCTACCAGCAGAAACAAAGAATGCTCGTATATGTTGTGCTGTTGTTACATCTTGCCCAGCAAAACTATACATAGTGAAATGAAATTGTTGCTCACGCCGAACAAACACATTTCATTTTTTTTAATTCCAACTTGGTTACCAACGAGCTGCAACTAGCCGCTGCTTTTGGGTTTCTTCATTAAGCCCAGTTTATATACATAACCAACAGTCTGCACTCCCCAAAAAAGTAAATCAGAAGAAACAAATGTAAAAAAATGAGTAAGATGGTATTAACGTTGATGAAAAATCTGTGTACTTCATGTTTATCGAGGGCGTCGTAAAAGTGAACTAAGCAACCCTTCTGCAGCATGAACAATCAGTGTCTGTGCTGCGAATCGTTGAATAAAGATAAAAAAACATTGGCATATTGTACTCAATAAAAACATAATAAAGCGTTTTTAAACCGCTGCAGTTTGTTCAATTCAATAACACAAAGACTGACAGCTCGTATTTCTAGTGCAGCGGCGAATCTGCCATTATTTGTTTCGGAAAAGCATATTTCCAGCGCAGCTGGATATTGCGTAAAGCTTTAACTCTTACAATGTAGTTTCCTGATCATCATGTTAGCCTTGGAACGTGAATATAAAATAATATACCCATGCATGTCTTGCGTCCTCGCTGTACATATGCCCCTAAAGCTACGAATGCGCTATACTGACAACCTGGACTATTTACTTAGATTGTTTGGAAGGGTGCACAAGTAGCTTTAAATGTCAGTCATAGACCGAAAATTAAATTTGAAATAATTTAAGCGTTTCATCCTTCATGAGTGAGGCAAGGTTTCGGCTTTTATGGGTGGCAATCACTTAAACGTTGGTTTAACAAAGGGCCAGTAAACAACCCTTCGGTTCGAAATTCGCGATAACTACGCACTTGCCAGATGTGAACATGCATCCCCAACAATTTTGCGAGTAGGTGCTATTGCAACGAAGTTGCATGGGACAGAACAATCATTTCCCGCAGATTTCAATTTCTCGCTCGACATTGCCATCCACTTGTCTCTCAGAGAAATAGGCTAGCCCGTCGTCGTGACTACGCCCGCATTGGCGCCGTATATCACATCAGCAATTGCCTCATCGGCTCGCAACCAACGACGGAGCAAGGCTTCCTCCACGTATTGGTCGTAGCAGTTGCTCGCAGGCCGCTCAACAGTGAGGAAGCGCTGTGCTAGGCAAACAAACACGTCCTGTTGGGTGTGTTCGTTTTTCGGCGTCGTTTTTTCTTTCTTTTTTTTTCGCGCGGCTTCGAGTTATTTGCAAGATGGACCGCCTCACACAAAACCAACAAGTTGTTGTGAACGCGCGAAACAGCATCACCGAAACGGCCAAGGCGCCATTTCGTAAGGCAGAGAACCAATGAACGAGTTCAGTGCTATGTAAAGTTGCCCATGGGCACTTTAGTCATTTGGCGGAAGAAGACCGGGGAGACGCCCAGACGACCGAAGAGCGGCAGCCGTTCGCCTGCGCGACTAAACAAATAGTCCCGCTCATGCATTCGGCAATGCTCTCCTTAAGGCGGGGTCACCGGCCGCCCTGCTCATGACGTCCCGCTGGAGTGCGTGTCCGTTGGTGCAAGCATTGTGTGCATCCGCCTTTGAGAAGAAAATGCCGCGGACTTCAAACATTTTATGTAGTCAGGCGCAGAAAAGCGGCACGGGATTTTTTTTTTTTTTTTTTTTTTTTTGCAATTCAGGCATCTGCGTGGTGCTCAGCGCTGTGATACTCGCGAAATATGATTGTCCAGGCCTTCTACACGAATAAGCGGACTTGTTTAAGGTGTAAAAAAAGGTCGGAACCTGTCACCCCCCCCCCTCCCAGGAGGGGCGTGTTTTACCGAAAATAAGTGGTGAAAATAGGTGTTTTTCTCAAACAGTCATTGCCTTCAGCAACTGCACCCTCCCCTCCTGGAAAAAGTTTCCTTGCTGCGGGACTGACACGGACACAGCATATGCTGTAATCCCGCGCAAAGATTACTTCAACAAGCACATAATAAACACTGGTGCTCGGTACGTACCCGTTCAAAGCGTCGTCATTTGAGGAGAGAAAAGCCAAGGTGTACGCTCCCAAGTAATAGGTTAACCTGCGCCTGTGCTCATGCATGTACCACACAGCAGTTCAGGAACGCGAGAGGCAGAGTTCGTAACTTTAGATGTGAACGCGGGAAGGCGTTCTGCTTACCGCTGCACGGAAAGCTGAAACTACGAAAGTTCTCAATGTCGGCGCTCGTTAGTGTCATGACGTGGCCTCCGAGAATCGCTCCGACAATGCCCCGTTGCTCATGCCCGCGGAGCTCAGGCCGTTCCATTCGCACGAGGAGAGCGTAATCAGCGCAAGCAGTGTGACGCCCAGAAGACTGCCACTGGTTGGACACTGAGCTTGGGCCACGGTCGCCATCCCGAGGAATGTTAAACTGTTAGCATAAAACATGGCCGGGCTAGACACGCGAGGGTGAACGCGACGTGGGTCGTGTCTCCCCTCTAGGCTTGCGGCGATTTCTCACAGGGCAAGCGGGGAAGCAACAGCACGTTGCCGGAGCTAATATCGGAGGCCGTGGTTCTGAGGCAGTACTTCACCAATCCCAGAAGGCGACACCGCCGCCCCCCCCCTCCGCAGCCAACGTTACCGGGAAAGAGAAAAGGTGTAGGAGAGATATAAGGCGCGCTTGTGGAGCTACATGCATGAGCGTCGGTGGTGAAATGGTTAGAGCATTCGGATTCTATCGTCGCGCACCGAAACGTCATGGGTTCGACTTCCAGGTCATCTAAATTACCGAAACTTTTCCATTTTGTCACCTGTATTTTGCTACGTATATCTGTGACGGAAATACGTCACTGAAGTCTTGGTGGACCCCGGCATAAAACACTTTCGTGTTAATTAAAGTTATGTCCACCAGCGTGCCGAGGGATCCATAAGTAGCAACGTCGTTGGAATCGTTCATCCGAAACTTCCGTATACGTATTCCGTAGTTATATGAAATCGTTGTAAAGAAGGCAAAGGGATGCCTTTTGTAAACAAGTAATTCTCGAGGTTTCATAACTTACAGTAAAGGGCTCAGGGGTAAAGGTCTTATAGCTGTACTGGCGAGAGAGTACCCCTCTCGGAGGGGGAGAAGGTGTCACTTGACCTGAAGGGCAAGAGTTAGGCTCGGCGGAAAGGGGAAAGAGCTGCGTCTTGCCGAGAGCGGCGAGAGTTGCTCGGATGGGGCCAAGGCAGGGCGAAGGTGAGGAGCATCGTCGCACGCTCGCTAGGATGGGGAAAAGGTGCGGGCGTGAGGATGACGTGCAAGCGCGCGCATTTCAAATCTAGCGGCGCATGTACACTAGGTGATATCTCAAGTGACGCGAGCCGTTCGCTGAAACTCCATTGCCTGGACCAGCAGGTCACATGATCTCGCTTTGGCCAATCACGTGTAAGGGCGCGCATTTCAAATCTGGCGACGGATATGTGACACCACGGGATCTCGCTAGGCAATCACATACACTCACGCGCTTACAACATTGCTAGTCCGGCGGATTTCACGGCATGGAAAATCGGTCAATTTTTCTCATTGTGAACCAACTCAACAATATCTACAAGAAAGTTTTTACAGCCGCGCGTCGGCCTTGCTTGCTATACAGCGGTTTCCAAATATTCCACGTAAAAACCCTTCCTCCTGTTTTACATTATTGCAAAACATTCACATTTCTCGAGAAAACTTCCGCGGATTGTGACTCAGGCGTCATGTTGTTCACTTTCTTCTTCCGCTGTGAACGCAGCAGTGTTGCTAAACAAACCGTTTTCTTCAGCCGATTAGTTCGTAAGGAAATAAAAATCGTATCTCAAAAGTAGTAGCACGCAACGCGGCACGAAGGAAAAGCTAATAAATGTTTTTCCTCTCGGCACGTGTGCTTTCTTTGCTTTTGTGTGCTTGAATATTTGCGCTACAAACCTATTTTTCAAACAATGTAGCCCCTATATGCAAACATTTCATTTCTTTTATTTCAAACGAAAGAAATATGTTAGGAAAATGTTAAAGTTAACTTTATTTTAAAAGCCAAATGCGTTGCGTGAATGCTAAGTGTTCAGAATAGTGCAATTTTGTCATGGCGTGTTTTACATAAGTAATTTTTCTCTGGCTTTCTTGTGTATTACGAGCCATATAAAATATTCAAATTTAAGCATGCGCATAGCGATTTATCTGGCTTACCGGAACTCGTGCACGAATCTTTGTAACTCATGCACTGTTGGAATGCATTTTTTCACATCTGGTGTTCCACTGGGTGATACATGTTATGCCACTTAACTCGATAGCGTTAAAGAGCTCGTTATGCAGAAATTGCGGTGTCGGTGTCAGCGTCGGTGTCGGCGTCGACGGTTGTGAGCGAAAAATCATCTTCTTCGTGACTGAAAAATCGAGAAACATGCAATTAAAATAAATAATAAAAATTGTCGGATACGAGTGACAATGGAATCCAGGCCATCTGCGTAGCAAGCAGGTGTTGTATCACAGGGTGATGCTATTTCTTGAAACTGTTTGAAACAAAAAAGCTATATGAATGTCGTGTAGTGGAAGGAATCTCCTTTAAGGGCCCCTCACCACCCCGCGTTCAAAGACGAGGGAGTGGTTTCCTCCTCGCCTTCGCTACCCTTTCTACAGGCCATACCTCCCCCTCGCCACTTATTTCTTAAAGGGACACTAAAGAGGAACAATGAATTGGTTTAGATTGATAAAGTGTGCTCGGGGAACTATTGTGTAGTTTAATTCACAACCATATGTTTATTAGTAGAGGAGAAAACCAAGTTCAAAGTTTCATATTTAAATTTCGCGCCGAACTTTGTAATTCGTGACGTAAAGGATTTCAAAGAGCATTTAACGTATTTTGGCGCCACTGGCTCGACTAAATTTCCACAAACTCGTTATGTCAAGTCCCTGGCCCCCTCAGAGGACAATGTACTTCGATTTAACCGATTAGTAACTACGTAGGCGCAAGCAGGCGCCGTCAAAATTACGTGACGTCATGGCAAATGGTGCGGGAATTTCAAGGTGGCGTCGCCACCTGTATTTCCTTTTTGCGCATTTTCTCGCTTATTAAGCGCCTTCTCGCAGCAAGCGCGGTGCTTTTGGTATCGTGGAAGACTACTTTACTAATGCGAGAAAAATCGTTTTGCTCTATAGTGTCCATTTAAAAGCACGTGTACCATGTCAGCATTAAGCATTGACCCTATCAAGATTTCGCGCTTGTCAGTTACACGCTGTTATCTCCGTTTGCGCAGTCGGAAACACAGAAAATAAAGGGATGTCAATTGATCGTGCACGATAGTTATGCGAGGCAAGGAAGAACGGGTGGGCGGCTGCATGGCAAAGCAGTGCAGGAGACAATTCACGTCTGATATTTCCCGTATATGGACCAATCGAGAGTATGTACTAAATAGACGTCACGGGAATCCCTGTTGTGCGTCACGAAGTGCGCCAGAAAGACGAGAAACGCCAGGAGAAAATATTGCTCAGAGGCAGGTGAGGGGCCCTTTAACGCGTGTAATATTGCGCGGCAGAAGCTGCTGCATCGCGCCAGGCGTCAAAACATGTCAATTGCGCAACGAGTGGGCGTTTTAAAGGCCCACCCATTACAAAGCGGTCAGACATATTTGATCATCATCATCATCAGTAAAAGCATCAACAAAGTGAACAGCTGCGTAGGTTCGCGTGTTGTCTTACAGACGGCCAGTGGGCCCTTCGCTGATTCGCAAAAGGAATAATGATGGCGTAGTGGGCACTTAATAACTGTAGTTGCAGTAGGCATTCTATACTTCGAAACGCACAATGTTACGAGCACGGTCGTTCATTTCCTTACGGCAGGGTCGAGGCATGTACTGAGAGCCGAAGGTAGGCTAGCAATTGAGAAGGCGATGCGCATGAGGCCCGATTACGCTATCGCGCTCTACTCTTGAAGGCGAACTTAAAGCGTCCTCCAAGTCTTTTCTTTCTGTATTTTATGTTTTGTTCGCTAAGCTGCCGAAAAGGCGCCCAACTCTGCTATTCATAATTTCAAAGAAAAAAAGAAAACCATGCATCCTTCTTTCAACTGAAGCTACAAAATGCATTTTCCAAGCGTGTGTTTTGAAATCTGAAACTTGAAAGTTGTAACACTATCAACGATCAACGCCAGCGTCATGGCTAGTACGACTGCATTAGTTCGTGTTACAGTGACGTAGTCGTCATTCTGCTAAAAGACACATCGAACATCAAGTACGTTTTTATAACACAGGTTTGATGACTAAGCTAAAAGCAGGAAATGCTCACTCATTATAGAACGGTGTCTCGAAAACCTCAAAGTGATTAAATAAATCTCCTACTTCATAGCCATCGTACCATGGTGAAACCCTGGACGCAAAGAATAACGACACAGTGGACACAGTGGAGGCTGTATGCACGTATTGTCCCCGTTACTATCATCTTAAACCTTTACGGTCAACTTGAGGTGGCTTATATTGTCATATTCCGGTTTTACAGTACCGCAAGCTTCTTTCAGAAGTATTATTGGGCCCCGTCTACTTTATTTGTGGAAACAAAAGAAGAATAACATATCCAACTCTTTTGTTTTGAGAAAACACGCCGCTGTGTTTTCTAAAAGAGAAACGAATATCTGCGTTGCCGGCACTGCATACTGACACCACAATGCCTCGCACGAGTCAGGCGCGTTAGAATGAGGACATATATTGTGTAGTTGTCCTTGTCACAAGCTCATGGTCCCGACCTGGGCAGTACTCCCGGAATTAAGGAACGTTGCACAACGTTTTACGGTTTACACGCTAGCCTCCTGCCATACGTAGGCCGTATAGAAAAACGGAATTACGCTCAATTTAAAACAAAGCCAAAACGACTGCGCTCCATTCCAAAGAGCCGAGAAAGCGGTAGCTGAAGAGAAGTGTCCTGAAAGTCGAAATGACTCGCACAACGCTTACTATCCTCGCACTCCTTGCGCTCATGACGATTTCGCGGTCGACTCCTTATAGCGATTTGTTTTACTATCCCACAACCTGGCCATCTTGGAATCCATTGCTGAAGCTGGTATCGTAAGTACGGTTATTTTTTTCTGTTATATATAAATTTCACAGGAGCACAGCAGCAATTGCTTAATTACTCGTTTATGCAGCGTGTTGCATCTCGTTTGTGTTCTTGGTGCCAACCCTGCTGTGAGCCACTAATGCCACAATCCGTAAAAAGTGTGCGTTTTTATCATTCGTAAGTGAAACGACAGTCTGAACAAGGACTCACTGAGACATTCAGAGTCGTGCTGGCAGAGGCGCAAGCAGGATAGAGGCTAGCACTCAGCGATAGAGTCCCTACGCAAGATACCTTGGTCCTGGTCTACAGACTCATACTTTGACAGCTGAGAGCTTCATCAAGCAGAAGTCTGGTATACGTAGACTATCAAGAAGATAGCATCGGTGACCTGTAGTTCAGTAGCGAGCACTACGAACGTCTGTGGGGCAAGCTGAGAACCAGTACTTGCAAGCCTTCAGTAGGCACCTTGACTCGACTATCTGCAATGGAACGAGATACGTCCGAGATCCAGCGTCCAGTACTATGAAACGCAGCAGTGTTCTTTAAGTTCACGCGAATTATTTGTATGCTCCCTTCTTTCTATCTCTCTATCTTTTCCTCCCTTAATCCCCTTCCCCCAGCGCAGGATAGCAAACCGGACGCGCGTCTGGTTAATCTCCCTGCCTTTCTTTCCTCTTTCTTCTCCTCCTCGGGAGAGCCCAGACCGTTCGGTACCTAGCATAATGCGGCACAAGACAACGTTCGCCTGGACAGCGCCCCCCTCCCCCTCTGCGGAGTCTAGGATGTGCCCTCGCCCATCGCCTAAGAAATGACCACGCTACCTCCCTGCAAGAGCCTACAACGAAAACCAGCTCATAATGAAGCCACGAAAGGTATAGCGGGCGGTAATTGTACTGTTTGATGTGTATTCCAGCTATTGTGGTGTAGATAAATACCCGATAAAGTGGACGAGAAGACGACCGCCGCCGTATCTCAATCGGTAGAGTATCGATCGCGCTATCCGAAGGTGGCAGGTTCGGTCCCTGCCGGCGGCAAGTTGTCTTTTCGTCCCCTTTACTTTCTTCACATCTATATCACAATTACTGCAATACAGTTAAAACAGTACAATTAATGTCATGTATACCCTCCCTGGCTACATTATCTGCTGGTCTGAATTAAGGTTGTGTCACGCAAAGAAACGAGACCGAAAAAATTCCCTTCTTCCAAGCAAGAACCTGTAGCAATACACTGCACAACTGACATTTGGGCGAGTTCATTGTCGTTGTATATGTTGAGTTGTTCAGCACAAAACAAACGAGGACCTTGATGCAGAATATGGAGCGCTTTCGTTTTCTCTGTTCACTTCCAACTTTGGTTTAATGTCGCTTTCAGCAATAGGCGGTGCGCAAAGTGAGGCCCCATGCAACAGCTAGTATTCCCTGAATTCCATCCATGCATCCGAAAGCCTTTGCTGTTGTACACTGCGCGTTCCAAATTCAATTTTCGGAGCACCGAAACACCTTAGCTACCATGCTTTGGTACCACGTTCTCGAACTCAAGTGGCTGCGGCGTCACCAGATATTCATAATTTGGCTCCGGTCGAAGGAACATAAAAGTAGCCAAGAGGTAGCCAAGTAGCCAAGACGTTTTTTCTGCCGCCACCGGCCTAAAAAAGTAGCGAAATCAGCGCAAGGTAGCCAAACCAGGCAACCCTGGCACTGGTGTTTCTGTCCCTTCTATGCCTCTCTTTTTTCGTTTCGCGCTGAACCGCTCAACATGTTTAGCCTGCAGTAAGCTTCCTGCCCATCTTAATCGGGGTGCGGTTATTTAATATTACATGCAATTTTATTTGCATGAACTATTTTCCTTTATATGTCCATGCTCAATTTTCTTTAAACCCATTATCTAAGTGCACACCGCCTACAGAGACGTCTTTTCCGCTATGTCGCTACGCATGCCTGCCAGTTTCCCAATGTACCTGTCACTTCGCATATGGTAGCAAATCGGATGCTATGCGCGATAAGCTCTTTGCGTTTTTTCCTATTTCGTTCATCACTGTCAAAGTGTCAAAGTGATAGTGGTTAATTAAGAAACGCGACAGTGTAGGACTTAAGAATACTCTTGACCACTCGGCATGCTTTGATATGTTGCCTAATCTGGGCACACTATAGTTGGTTAGAATAAATACAAGCATCGCCCCATGAACCGCAACACGCCTGTCATTCATCTGTGCAAGAGAGTCGTGCTAGGTGGTTTCCGTTCACACCTTAAGTACTTTTTCGCTACTAATATAGAAACTACGCATAGTAAAAAGTAAAAGTTCGTCGTCCCTACTTAAATATTTTCTTTGGCTGACGATGATATAGCAATCTTTGCAGAAGTGACAGGATATTCAAGTTTTCGGTCGAAAACCAGTCACACAAACATGTGTCTAAATCCGTAAGCCACTTACCTCACACAAGTGAACGCTGCTTGACGTCACCAAAACGAGCAAATCCAATTGGTTGGGGCAGTGGCAGCTGTGGGCGAGCCTTGCATTTATTCTTAGGCTGTAATAGCTTATAGTGTTTTCTTTTTTCCGCCTCCAACCAAAGTGTGCTAAGCCTAAGAAAGTGACATTGCTAGAGCCAACGTGGTGGTTCTTATTTCAAGTAATACACACTTTATGAAATTTAGCTCGACGTTCCATTCAAATTGGTAATACCACGTTTCTCAGTCAATTTTAAGAGAGAAGCATAGTTCCTTTACGCGCAACGGGCGAGTTCTCCAACAAACGTACATACGTCGGAGAAAGACACTTGCACACTGACAACACAATAGTAATCATCGCGATTTCATCCCAAAATGTTTTGCCGGAAAAACATAGCCGCCAATTTCCGCACTGTGACTCAATGGGTACACTTGAACGCATAACATAGACCAGTGCACGAAGGGTCCGGCATACGCCGTCTGGCAGCTACATAACGACATACTCAACAACTTGTCCTGGGAGACGCGACTCTCCGAACTGTACTTTGCAAGCTAATCCGCCTTCTATTGCGAAAGCAATTATATTGACTGTCGCCGTCGCCATCGCCGTCGCCACCGTCGCCGTCGCCATCATGTCCCGGATATGTATATGTATGTATATATACAAAAAAGGCACAAAAAAATAAAGCAGAAGAAAAAAGTGCCGTAGCACCCGACCGGGGATTCAAACCAGCGCTCTCTCGCTCCCCAGCGAGAGGGCGCTGGGGAGGGAGAGGATTTTCTTTCAATTGGAAAACTGCACTGGAGACGCGCACGACAAAGTGGAGCCTCTCTGTACCCACTCGTGATGTGGAACGAAAAAGAAGGAACACGTTGCCCACCTTGCGTCGGGCACACCTTGCGCAGGAGACGCAGATGGGTCACTCCACGCACCGCAGTTTAAAAGAAAAAGAAATGTCTAAAAGTGTCTGATTCTCTATTGTCGATACTTGCAGCGCGTTGCTCAAGCACAAAGATGTATACAACTGTGATAGCTGTTAGTGCACGCTTTTGCCGTGTATACCTGTGCGTTCTTTTTGGGCGTCCTTCTTTGTTGTTCAGCGGCGCGCTGTATCTGTTTGTCGTTCTTCGTGTGACATTCCAATTTTTTGCTATCGCATTCATTGCTTCGCCCTTACGGCGAAACTGTGACTTTTTTGCGCGGTGCCACGGGGAATGTGCCCTTCTTCTAGCGGAAAAGCCTCTTGATCTCGGCGGCTTTCGTTCTGGCGACACCAGTTGTCCCGGCCCCAACCAAAACCCTACCAATACGGCAAATGGTATACAGTTACATGAAAAACGCGAATTCACGACCCTTCGCAAGGCTCGTCGAGGGGCAATAACCAATAGTGCCCTGTAACAAGAACTCCGCACAGGTCACACACATTAAACAAGCTGTATTTATTTTAATTAAGTATGTGCCCTCTCTCGGGATTCCGTCTATGCACTAAGGTCTAAGTTTCCTACACACTTATAGCATGATAACGTCACATACAGGTTGCCGAGTGGGCGAAATCTTCACGGAGTGTGCAAGCAGCGATTGCGGTGAGCTGAAGTGCTGGCAACTCTTGGGCTGGGAGGAGTACACTGAGCATCGATGTAAACTCGACTGCGTGTCCAAGTGCTTCTGCCGTCCTGGCTTGTACAGAAACCGCAGGGGGCGGTGCGTGAAGCCCTGGCGTTGCCCGGAGTACAAGTACCGCGTGGTGTTCAACTGGAAAGGTGTTGTCTGAAGAAGCAAAAATGTGATGAAGATGTTTGCCTTTTACAATAAAATGCTTCCAACAAGTAGACGCATCAATTTCTGTATGATTCGATTCGTCATGCATTCTTTAAGGACACGCACTTTATATAAAGCCAACAATTTCCAAATGGCGCTTTTCAGTGAATTCAATGTTAAGAACGTTTGTCGCGTCGGTGTAGCCGTTGTGGTCGTCGGCTGCTGACCCAAAGGTCACGGGTTCGATCCCGGCCGCGGCGGTCGCATTTGGATTAAGGCGAAATGCTAGAGGCCCGTGTACTGTGCGATGTCAGCGTACGTTTAAGAACACCAGATGGTCAAAATTTCCGGAGCCCTCCACTAAGCCGTCCCTCATAACCATATCATGGGTTTGGGACGTAAATCCCCAACAGTTATCATTATTTTATAATATAGGCAACTTGAGTTGGTGCTTATTAGAAAATACGGACTGCGTCTTTAAAAAAGACGCATAATATGCCAAATCAGCTCTGCGATCTCGCAAGATGGACGACTAGTTATGAATGGGAACTTTCGCATCCACCTGCTTGTAGCACAAAGCCACAAGAAAATTCATAGGGATTTGTCAAGAAGTAAAGCTTCCTAGTGTACGGAAGAATTCATCTCGGCCCGGTGACCGAACCAGGGACCAACGTCTATCCGAAGCGGTCGCTCTACCAATTGAGCTAACCAGTAGGCTAGTAGCTGGCAGCGCGAGGGTGCATTATTCGACAGTGCGTAGGCCTTTCTCTACCTTGCAGAACCCGATGAACTGATTTGCCGTATTCACTGTCCATAGGCTTCGAGCTGGCCAATTTGCCCTCGCGCTGCCAATTGGTAGCCTTCTCGTCATTCTCTGTTGGTATAGTGACCGCCCTGATAGGCGTTGGTCTCGGGTTCGATCATCGGACCAGGACGAATTTTCCGTCATGTAGGAAGTCTTGCTTTCTGAGAAATTGGTATGGATTTCTTGGTAGCTTGCCGCTACAGACGGTTAGATGGTAATTTTCCCTTTCATAAGCACATAGTTCGTGTGAAGCCTATATACTATATTTACTTACGTGCTACCATCACCGGCAGATCTTGGCTCACAGTTGGGTTATATTCACACGTGGTCATGACGGTGAAGAAGGAAGCAGTCGGGCTGTTAAAGACGAGGCTCTTTATTGGGCGAACTTGTGCACAGAAAACAAAGAGTGAAAGTACAATGCGTGCTACATATTGATAGCAGAAATCACAGTCGTCGGCCGTCGGTAATCTGATCAGCGGCGGCACGTGTCGTCTTTTACACATCAGTGATCAAACGTTCCAGCCTTATCGCTGGTGATCGCGTAAGCTCTTGAATAAACTTCACTAGCCACGTCATGCGCGTAATCTTAAGGAAACAATGTGAAACAATCGCGAAGCTTCCCAAACATTGCTGCGCGGCCTGCGCCGAGCAGTGCTAAAGGCTCATTCAGACATGCGAATAGCACTTGTCTCGCGACTACGTTAGCCGCAAAGCGACTGGTCGCAAATGGTCTCACATGGCCACTGTGGTCGCGAAGCTGGTGCTTTGGCTCTGTCGCTCGTTGCTCGAATTTTCAGTCGCGCGACTGCAGTCGCCAACGTTTGAACCAATCAGGCGCGCGAGAACAGTGCATCAGCTTATTTTACAGGGCAATGACAATGCGAGCAATATGGGAGCAGCCGTGAATTATGTGTGGCGACAGTATAAGTCATAGGCAGATGTGAACATTCGTCACCTGGCGTCGCTTTTTGGTCGCGAGTCGCTAAGAGCCTTAACAAATTTTTGCGAGTGAAACGCGATCACATCAAAATAAAGAAATAAGGGTGCGTGGCGATATTGGCTAGTTGACGACTGACGCTATCTACTATTGAATAGTGAAGACGAATGTCAGCTTATTCGGCTAACCTTGACTGCGGTAGTAAGGAAAGCCGAGCTAGTTGGTACGAATGCATTGTGGAATAGCGCACAAAACACACAGGGACACAGGCAAGAGAGAGGACACTGTGTCGTCTCTCCTGCCTGTGTCCCTGTGTATTATTTGCACCATTCCATAGTGTAACTTTGGCTGTTCAGTCTTATAAAAATGTAATAAGTATAGTTGCACTGTACTGCATATGGTCCGGTCAAGCAAGTTCATCGCACACTGCTGCAGGTTTGAATATTAAGTTCACCACCTCCTTTAAATTATTGTTTACAAAAGTTACGACGTAGTGTGCTTTCTCGACGGGAGTGAGTTTCGTGTTGTACGTTACGGCTATTGAAATCGTACATCTTCGCAGAGAATTTAACGAGCTATATTCCGATGGTTATATGTCGCATAAATAGTACCGATTGTTAAAGCAAGCTCTTCAGTTATAATATTTCAGTGCTTTTTCGGTGAAGCAGAGGAAAAGATTTCCTGCATAGCCAAATTTACCAACGCACAACTGTAGAAATTCTGTATTGCCTTTGTTTTCCACGAGAGAAACATTGTTGCAGACTTCGTATACGTCAGGAACATTTTCGGAAAAACCGGAAGAATAGGTGATTGTTCTGTCGCGTATTGTCCTACAGGCATTGTTTAAAGGCGCAGGCGTGTCGTACTGGGCGGTATTTCTGTCTCGTATAAAAGTGTATATCTGGGTCGTATGTGTCAAGGTGCTTTAAAAATCTTGGCTATGTACATCACACGCTGGAATCGATACCCAGCACCACCACCTTTTGAATAGATATGTATTTGCTTTGAATTAGGCGCAGCGTTAAGGCCCACTGTTTACAGCACTCTATAAAAATCTTCACCGTACAAGTCTTCTGCGACGGTGTACCAAAGTGAACAGCGTGCAGGTAAAAATAAAATATTGAACGCGCCATGTTTACCTGTGCATCCTGTTTAGCTGAGCAGTTTCAGGAAAGCTTTCTGTGAACAACAAGCCCAGAAGACGCGTGAAATGTCTGTGTCTATTTTGGTGAATTGGTTAGGCCTGTGTACTCTTACATAAAGAAATGGGCAGATTGTTTAAAACTAAGAGGCACACATTTCAAAATACAGGTAATCAAGGTACTGTGTTTTCTTCGTGCAAGTATTGGTGGTGACTGATTCCGTCGATTGTTTCATTAAATGTATTTAAGGATGTGTTGGCGCTTACGTGAGGCGCTGAATTTTTGTCTTCTCCTACATGACAGCTGTGTTCGGATAATTGTCAACAGTTAAAAGAAAAGTCGAGCGAGCATATGGGAAAATATCCGCATACTCAGTTTCCGTACTACGGCATAGTTGTAGATCTGCGGCCAGCAGGAGAGTTCAGAGTATTAAGCATTCACAAAACCGAAATGACTACTCGCAACAGGACAGGCAGTTCACCAAAATTTACACACAGAATATCTTAGGCACTTACACATTTACCTTAATTTCCGCACTCCAGAGGCAACAGCCGTACATGCCGAAACAAATGCTTCAGAGGTACTAAAAAACGAGAAACGTGTAATCAATAGAGCCGGTCTATTTACTTAATTAAAGCATTTTGTTGTCATTTTGATCATTTGTTGTACTGAAGTGTATAGCTAAGCGAAGTCTCTATTTTAGTGGCCTGCAATACAGGGAACAGTGATAGATGCTATCTGTTCCGTAGCCTTCACAATCGCTGACGTGCTTGCTGTAGCAAGTCCCTTCTGAGGCGCTGAGGGAATACTGAGTGGGTCCATTCGTCACCTCATTACAACCGCCTGGTCGCTCTCTACATGTCCAGACGATGGCAGCCACATTCACAACAAGTAGCACTGCTGTGTTAAAAAACAGAAATGAATGAATTTGGAGTGTGTGAATATTTCAAACTATCAAATAACGAATGAGGTTGCCCAGAGCAGGTTCAACCAAACACATCAGACCTGTACATTCATCCGACAGAAATCGGGCAGATCTATTTGGGTTCTTTGCCAAATACCGTCGGTGTTGGTAACAATTTTAATCAAGTGGTCAGCATTGGAACTTAGAACGAAAGTGAGCAGCGGCCAAAATCACAGAGCCTGTGTTAGTGAGTAGTTTTCATTACTGGCTAACTGGCTTCGCTTATTGTCCGAGTAGAGTGTAACGCTGCTCGAGTTGGTGCATAGCGAAACGAAATATTTTTTACTCAACTGAGAACGAGGAAGAAAAAAACAGATGACAGGGTAGGGCGCCCGATCCTGCGTTTTCTCGTTTTTCTTCCTCGTTTTCAGTTGTGCCGCAAATGCTTGGTGTCGCTAAATGTATGCTTCGGATCACGGCTGGCTGAAATTTTCTCGAAAGATTAATTCTACCATAAGAAGACTTTTGTGACTTGGAGGCCCAGAAGTAAGCTTGTATAAGTCAGCATTTGTCCCTTGCATCTGAAGTTTCTATGTGAAGCGCAAGAAATCTTTGCCGTTCATAAGTAATTTCTGGTAAGCCTCTCTACAAAAGCAAAAATCAATCATGGCGCAACCAAATGCAGGCTAGCAAAGCAGAAGTTTAGTGAAAGACAAATTGAAAGATCCAGAAATGATGGCGTGTACTATTAAGAGTATTCGGTGTATTATCTTAAGAAACGTAGCGGTCGCAGCGAACAGGTCTGTTTAGTTTGGTTGGTGTTGTGACACGTCTTTCATGTAACACAAGGATCGCGCCATTTTAAAACACGGCAGATGTACCAGAAAACTTGGTAAAAATTCAGCAATATTTCAAAAGAAAAGCAGTGACACTAAATTGTTGTTTGTTTTGTTCTACTATAAGAGTATAATATTTCAAATGAGCATAATAGAAGTATCCAAGCAACCGAGAAATACCTGTGATCAGTACTGTAATTTTCATTGTTAATACTTCATTTCTTGTTGATGGGGCGATGGGGTTGTTACACTGCTCTGCGAGCAGCACAGTAACGTACATATTAACAATAATCCTATGCGGCATTCAAATTTTATCATCAATAAAGGGGCGCCTTCATAAGCAGGAGAAATATTTCTACACAATTTTCTATCCATCGATTTAATCGTTCTATAAAAATTGGAGCACACGTCAATGAACAGATTACTTGAATTATACTCCGAGCTGCTGTATAGCCATTTAGAGGGACTTCTCCTAGCTTCGTATATGGTTGCATTGCTTCGTATTGGTCTATTGCAGCCATGTTTGGCTAAACCAAATCAGATATAAGAAACAAATTTGAGAAAAGTAAGCTGAACCACCACCGAACGTACGTGGTATTCACTATGAAAGCACGGAATCAGATATAAAGCTCACAAAAGCTTATGATACCTTGCTGTCTTCGAATTACCTGAAAATATTCAACAGTGCTGTATGTTTTAATGGAGCATATGAATAAAACCTCAGTTCAAGGTTCTAGGTGGAATTTCAAAGATGCGACAAGCGAATGGCACTAGTCGCAATCCTTGCAAAATCCACAGTGATAACGGTGCTGCAAAAAACATTTCACTGTTGCTTTCTAGCCATTATTACATATTTATAAAAAATGCGAACATATTACATTGAAAAATGTTAAGGTAAATCTGCTTAGAAATAGACAACAGACAATCAAAATTAAAGAAACTTACTGCGCCAATGGACATGCTGGCATTTGAGTAAACCTCGGCCCCTATTGCGATGGCGTCTGCCCGATTAACTTCCGACACTTGATAAAATCAATTTTCGTCCTTGAATATCAACACTTTCGCAACCACTCGAAGTTATATACTTTCAAAAGCGATAGCTGCACGCAGGCTTGGCTTCAAGCACCACAGTAGACTAACCGAACGACTGAAATGGAAGCTGGATACTGTTGTAGCAGCGTCAAATAAACACCAAAAAACCAAACTATAGTGTCATCGAAGCACTAAAAACGAACTTTCTTTCGGCAGATATTACGCGCACTTCATACAGAAACTAATAACTAAAACCTCAGTTCTTTATCCGACAATACAACCAAAATAAATACGCCGATGCACGTAATGACGTTTTAGGACCGTAATATTTTCCATCGCACCATATTAAATGCGACGCTTGACCAGAGCATTTTCCCGGCATAATATACAACGTAACATGCACCTGCAGATAATGTCCCCCTCCTCACCCTCGAATGCACTGAACCCAATTAAGTGGCTTTTTTATTAGTCAATAAAATGAAACTCTGACGGACACACGAGGAAATATTAAGGTGTTGGTGTACTCTGCCTACAGCTGCATAGTCATGCTAGGTTTCTATTACAAAAAAGAAAAAGCAGCGCACTTTAACATTCACATCCATATATCTGTTGACGAAGTGTCGGCTATTTATATAAAATAACCGCATAGTATCGGAAGGCGTAAAAAAGATGTGAAAGTTTAGTTCATGTGTCAGTCACATTGCTGTTACTCTCCGATAAAGCAATGCAAGCAGTTTGTGACTTTCGTTTTTTTCTAAATATGGTTCACGGCCACTTTGATCATTCAAGTAACACTGATCCTCTGAGACTTTATTGCTCTTCGCGAAAAAAAATAGATAATGAGGTGATTTGTTCGTGCAACAACTTTGTGATATATCTTTCTGATTACGAGAGTGAAACTCGTATTAACATAATCCGCAGGTATTCTCTTCCTTTGACAGAAAGCGAGAGCACGAGAGGTTATAGATTTCACAGTGTAGCTTATAAGGAAATTTCATGGACAATAATAAATTTTATGGGTTTTTTTAACGAAAGATTAGTTTTCTGTAGCGAAATACCGTCCGGGATGTCAAGAAAGCATATTCGAAAGAGGTGCAAGCAGCTAGTAACATCGCTGTACAAAAGTTTAACTTGTTCAATTTCTTAAAGCTGGTGGGCGCTCCGCCGCTGCTTGCAACTTCCGTCTGTTAAACGCCGAAAATGGACCGCAATATTCTACGGGCGGTTTCTAGCGTGACCCGGTTGAGTCTTGCGCGAGTGAGTAACGCACTTCCATCGACAGGTTTTGACTGAAACCTTCCATCCCTATATTTATGTACTTGACGGGAACACATGCGCACGCTAATTTGGAACTATAGTAAATACTTTTATTCATTGCGGAACAGCTAAAAAAATTACAAAGCACCAGAGGAGACAGAATCAGCGCTTTTTTTTTGTCTCTTTCTCTGGCGTTTTGTCGTTTTTTTGGGCTGCTCAACAATGAACTATTACCAACTGGCCCAGCTTCCCACGCTTCTACTTCTATCCAGTCTGCCAAGTAGCGCAGCTCACCCGAAATCAAAAGAACAGCACGTTACGAATTGTTGTCTGTAGATTTACGTTTTTCTTCTACAGGAAGCAGTGAATGACGCAGGCACGTATTTTAGGGAGGGCACCCGGAGATCCCGGGCGCTGTTTTTCTCTAAATCCTACTTTTCTGCTATCCCTCCACTCGGTGGCCAGAGTTACTGATGGGCATGTCTCTTCCAACATTCTCCTTCAATCCAACGATTGGCATGAAAATAACCTTTCTATCCCTCGCCCCCCCCTCCCCTCCAGGCGAAAAAGTTCTGGCCCCGTGCCTGGATGTAGAGGATCGACCAAATGTGAGGTGAACAGCTCAATAATATTCAAGCCAGTTAAACTAGAATGTGTATTCTACAGTACGTGTGAAATGTTCCTAAATGAGGCCCAATGATGGTGTCCAGAAACACAATAATAATTTTTCTAATTATGTACTAAGTATCAGCAGCTATGATGTCTTGAATACTAATGAAATGTGCACCTTAGATGTCGACGAACCTGTACATTCTTAAGTCATGAATCCGAAACAAAATATGAATGTACCAAAGTCGTTGACACTTAGTCATGTCAAGTGCAAGGGATGGCGACAAAAGTGTAAAATGATTCTACCAGCAACATACCACTTTTATTGCAATTTCATGAAAAACAAGACAAGATTCATTCATAAAACAACCCTCTTTGAGCGAGGTTTATGTGGCAACCTATAGACATGCCAGATATATGTTACTTGGCTCCCACTTGCTTCCTTTTCCTGATAGACCTTGGCCAGATATATTATTGCGATATCAATTATATGGCCACTCTTGGCATGTCTTTCCCGTCACTGTCGACGCCGCCGTGATGTTTCGTTTAAAGTTCAAATCGGTAACATTTCACCGTGCGTCGTGTGTTCCATGTGCGAGTGAAAGCGTGCGAGCGCAGGTGATTTTGCACAGCCAGTCGCGTTCACGTGCGCTTATCTATCTCTACACGTATCAGCAGACAGCTTATACTTTTGTACGTGCTGGTATAAACGCTCGGCTTGCGATGAAGCGACAGACAGCACGAAGGTCGCATCTCTCGTTGATGCAGTTGTTTCCTTGCGCGGGCGTTTTGTTGAGTTACACGCCAGGTTGGATGCTGCGCGAGTTAGCCGCTATAGTCTTACTTCGTACACCGTTTGTTGCAATTGTATTCATTGCTTCGCCCTTACAGCGAAACTGACCTTTTTCTTTAGCCACGCTTCTCAACGCAATAGGTCACAAAGAACTCGTGATATTCCTCAGCCGCGTTTTTGTGGCGTTTGAGTCACAAAGCGGCACTCGATAGTTTTGAGGCATTGCGCTGCAAGACGAGGATAGCTGCTGCCAGGGTGTCGGAACGAAATGTTTTTTTTTTTTGTTTCGGGTTTAGTTTCCTTCCACCGCAAAAGTTCCGTTCCGTTTCTGTTCCGGAACGAAATTAAAATATTCCGTAACGCTTCGTAACAGTTTTTCTGTATCCAGAATTTGAACTTACGGTATTCATAAAAAATTACACCATCTTGCCACTCAAGGGAACCATGAGGGAATGCAAAGCAGCATTGGGGGCGCACACCAAGTTTCCATTACGTTCACTCGGCGTTTCCGTTAGTGTGTTGTTTGTATTTAGTGTTTGTGTTATCATTACGTTGTGTTTGTGCGTTGCTTTCCGTTAGCGCCTTTCGACGCTGACGCTTGGCTTCGACGTCGGCGTTCCGGACCTCGGGGTTTGCAGCTCGACGTTGCCGTTTCGTTTGCTCTTCCCTGACCCGGAATTCAGGATCACCTTGCCTGCGCAGCCGTTTGCGTTCGGCATCGCGAGCCCTGCGCTGCTACTCCGTGACAATCTCAATCTCGGCAGAGGTTGGAGTGCTGCTGCAACTGGCGCCGAAGTTTACGTTACAACTCATCTGAACGGGAGCGAAGCGAGAATGACGGAAGCCGACCGAGCGCACGCGCTTATATACACATGAAATGGGGGAGGGAGCGGATGGAGTGGGTTACAGACTCTATTTGGCTGCGGCGCGGCTGCATCACGTGGGAGGACAGGCTGCGCCGCGGCTGCAGCGCGGGGGAGGAGAGGAGAGAAGGCGACTGAAAGCCTGTGTAAAGGAGGAGAGTGGGAGAGAGAGTAGGCACATGCGCAGTGGAGTGCGGACGCCACCGCCGGACACAGCCCCGAGCAAAAGCTGCTTCGGATATAAAAAACATTGAATTTGTGATATAGTTGCTTGTCCTCCTCTTAAGAACGTGGGACAGGAGTAAAACACGTTCTTCAGAGGAACGAAAGTAACTGTACCACGAATTCCTACCAACTAGCACTAACCAGTATACCCTTCAAACTCATAGCATTGTCAAAGTATAGAGGAATAATGTTCATAGTGTTTATTTTCTCTAAATTCAATTACGATTTTTTTAGCGGGCTCAATGCTTTGTGTGAAGGGAGTGAGTACGATCTCAGAAGCAGCACGTCATTGAGCGTACTCTCTGATGTGCGAGACCGCTTTTCTGATAAAAAAAAATCACCAGGCTTGCGCAAAACACGCAGCAAAGTCACAGCGAAATCTGCAAGAGCGGCCTTTCCAGAGCCCGTTGTAGACTCTCTCGGGGCAACTAATACAAGTAAACGTGCAAGGTACTCGCTACACTCTAAATCATCGCAAATTTTCTGAAGTAGCGAAGCACCCACTGCGCCATTTTTCGTCATTCTTCGGATAATCGTGGTACCCGCTACACATCTGTAAGGCATTATCTGCACTATGTGCGGCGGCTGATTGCGATAAATTTTATGGCTGAGCTCTTTGTAACGGGTTGGAAGCATTCAACGACCGACTCGTTGCCGCGATTCGTTCTGTGTGACGCCAGGTTGTTATTTTACTTTTCTGCCACGTTATATTACATATGTTAACACGATTCCTTGCCCGACATTACGCCTGCATAGAATATTTTTGAGAAGGAGTTAGAAGCACCAGCGTGGCACCGTGGCGGAACACTCGACTGCCCCGCAGAGGGCGCGGGTTAAAATCCCATCCGATCCTAGAAATTCGTTTCTCATTTCATTTTTAACACGAAAGTGTTTTATGCCGGGGTCCACCAAGTACATCCGTCACGGATATGACGTTGATAAAATGGACGCCAACGGGTGAGAAAGAAAAACCAAGAAAAAGATCCCCCGCTGGGAACCGAACCCACGACCTTGCGGCCGTGCGGCAAGTGCCCGACGCCCTACTGACTAAGCTAACTCGGCAGTTGCAGGGCACGGCGCGAACGCGCCTTGTGCCTTTCACACATTCCCTTTCGCACGGTGCTCTCTGTTGGCGATATAGGTAGGCGGGGCTGACCGGGCCGGTGCCGCCGTCTGTGAGAGTTGAAAAGAAGTAATGGTTCACGATCGACATTTACTAGCGCTTACTCCGAGATAGCGCGATATCGGAGGTTATGGTTAAAACGTCTCGGTGTGCGTCGGTGCGCTGGCATCGCCAAGGTACCCTTCACGCAGTTCGTTCTTTGCCTGTCGCTTCGTCTTAGCGTGCGTCGGCTCATCGGAATAGTGCAGCTTCCACAAGCACCAACGGGATTTCTCCGCCGCCGACTGCTTCGATTGCGAGGGTACCGACTAACAAAACTGCTGCAATACGCGTTGCAGAAAGGACGCGATTTCGACGGGCGAATGTCATGCCTTGGTGGAGCGAGACCAGCGCCTGCGAGACAGCGGCCAGCGGGACGCACGCGTTTGCGGCTCAGGCTACGAATCCTCTGCCTCCCGTGTTGCTGAAGCGCAGTGTGTGGTAGTGCATGCACGAGCGCAGGCGTCAATCACCCATTGCTAGAAAGCGCACCCTTGCAGTTTCTCTCCTTAATTGACGACGATTTGAAGAAGTGCATACCAGGTACCACTGTTGATTATGAGATTGCTGATATCATCCTTACGCGGTATTCACGATTCGCTGTGTCCAAATATATGTTCACAACGTCAGCTACTACAACGGTTTAATCGTGATCATGAGCATTAGTCGTCGCGATAGAGACATGCCGTCAACATGCGTGCATCCACGTCAAACGGTGCTATAGTGGCCAAACACGAATAGACATTGTACAAGCTCTCATATATCACAACACAGTAAGCGCCACTTCTGTGCAGACACGTTTCACTTTCGTGTTATACCGATTCCTATGACAGAGGGATCAGCCATGTTTTTTTCTTACTTCACGCGATGGCGGACAATTATGGCGCCAAAATAGTCTGTTGTGATCTCATAACGGCTTTCGCTGTAACGAACTTTAGCGCCGACAATGTCCTTTCCACGCTGGCTTGCGTGACAGGCGCGCAAAAGTCAACTTGCGTTAATACAAACATCTCTGGTTGCCACTGTTTTCCTTTTTCGCTACAATTTCTACACATCATTGCTTTGGAATTCCTGCCTGAGGTACACGCTAATACTGTACCCTGAGATATGCATAGTTTCTCACGTTGCATGACCTCAGGTTTTTCGTATGGCCAAGTTTTCTCGTGAACCGAAAAACGATTTTAAAAACGTCGGTCTCACTCCAGAACGAAATAATAGATAAAGTTTCGGTTGCGTTTTCGTTCCGGTCAAAAATATTGTTCTTTTTTTTTTCGTTTTTCGTTTTTGGTTTTCGTTCCGTTCCGACGCCCTGGCTGCCGCATCAAAGAACCCTAGACAAGCGTGGCAGACGCGTGGCAAACTCGCTCGCACACATACACACCATAACACGAATAAGTACAGGGGACTCCTAAATTCCAAGGCATCCGCGTTCTGGCACGCACCGGCACCTGCCTTGTGTCCCAGAACAGTGGCGTCCTCACCAAAAACAGCCGCCGCAAATGTCGACTGAGCCGAGACGCTCTCGCCCATTGACGGCGACGCCACGCAGCAGGCTATATATATATATATATATATATATATATATATATATATATATATATATATATATATATATATATATATATATATATATATATATTGTACGACCGTGACAGATGCAACTATGATTGCCGATCTGTTTGCATCGCAGTTGGAGCAAAGTAGTTCTGACCAAGAGAAAGGCACGTTAGAATAGCTTTATTTGGCAAATCAGTTCTACGGAATCGCGTAAGGTGGAGGAACGTCAGTGAAAGAGAAATTATGGGTGGCAAGTTTCTTTTTCATAGCGTTCTTCGTTGGCCACAGTTAGTCGTACAGGATAGCAAGGAAGTGAAGCCATATCCATCGCAACCACTGGTGTATATGCCGTAACACTCATGGCTACTGGTGTTGAAGAAGAACAGCTGCTTTCGTGACGTCGAAGTTGGCTGTGGACATCCTTCCTTTGGCGGAGTGCAAGTGAAGCCAGAAAAGTGCTCATTCACTGCTTGCTTACGTGCCGCAACTGAGAAGTCGGTCAATGAGAATGAGGAACGAAGTGATTATGAGACAGCTCGATCTATAAAGTTGAGCTGTTTTATGCGTAAGCAATACAAGTATAGCAGCATTATTAAAACATTGTAGTAGGGCACTGATTACCACATATACATGAAGATATGTTGGTATTGCAGTCAGCCAAGTAGTTGTATTTTTGCTCGGACATGCCTATATACAATTAACCTAAGCAAACTTAAAAGGCTGTAGGCTTATTTTACCCGCTTTATTTCAAGAATACTACGCATAACCTTCTATTTAATCTTACTTCTTTCAGGTCTGTGCATCAGAATGCGGAGGGAGTAGAGCAGGTTACTTATCGAGAAAAGTGAACAATGGGAAGTAGCCCATTCTCTCTCCCTCTCTCTCTCTACACACACACACACACACACACACACACACACACACACACACACACACACACACACACACACACACACACACACACACACACACACACACACACACACACACACACACACACACACACACACACACACACACACACACACACACACACACACACACACACACACACACACACACACACACACACACACACACACACAGATATATATAGGTGTCAAAATTTTGCGGAAGATTACTCGAACGTGTACGTTAGTCTACAAGCGAGGTCACATTTATTGATGACAGTGTGCGACTTTCATTAAATTGCATCGAAGCTCGCTTGTCTCCAGATTAGTTTGACGATCACCAGGTATTGCCATCGGATATCGAAATTAATGCTGAAATATTAGCCACGACTAAGCTGAGAAATTTGTTCGACAGCCTTTTTTTTTTTTTAATCATAACTACTACAGGCCCTTCATCGCTGAACGACGCTTCATGTCCCAGGCGTCCTATGAGTGGTGTATCCTCTTATTTTTTGCATTCGATACTTCACAAAAGGAATCTTTATCTGAGACAATGATGGCGTAAAAAGAGAAGACCAGCGGGATATTGACAAAAGAATGCAGCTTACAATGGACGCTTTTGTATGAATAAAAAAAGATATATCGATACATGGACCACGGTTATATGCTTTGCTTGCTCTTCAAATGCCTCGAGTAATTTGTCCACGTTTTCACATCATACTTTATCAGAATATTTCTTAGGAAAGGTTGAAAATAGGGACACAGGACTATAAATACACTAAATACCAACTCAAGCCCGCACTGAAAGAAATTAAATAGAATTTCGAGAGCTTGGAAGCATTGATACCGTATCGTACATACAATAATCAATCAATCAATCAATCAATCAATCAATCAATCAATCAATCAATCAATCAAAGAACTTTATTTTCACCAAAAACAAGAACATTTACGGTGAAAAAAGGTGGCCGGGAAAAAAGCTGTCCAATGACAGCTTGACAAAGCCCCAGCCACCCATCGGCGGTGAAACGACAGGGTACAGCACTTGATAAAAGCGAAAAAAAAATGCTTATTAATAGTTGCTCACAATTACACATTGATACCGTAGTGCATTCACTACGGGCGCAAGTACACAAGTTTTACAAGGTTTTACAAGAAGAAAAAAAAAGTGGAAAAAAAAAGTGGGAAAAAAATGCAAGGAAATATACTAAGCACTTCAAGTACGTTAAAATGTACAATGCGCAATTATGTACAGATATGCGTGCGCATAATATACACATAGATATATATATATATATATATATATATATATATATATATATATATATATATATATATATATATATATATATATATATATATATATATATATATACATACAGCATATGAATAACGAAGGAAAACACAACTTGCGAAATACGTGTATACTCCAATATTGGAAAAGGCAAGTTTGAATTGTTACGTGAACAGACCTCTAATTTCTTTTTTTGTGTAAAATAAAACATCTGTTCCTTGCGCTTCGAAGTAGTTTAATGTTCTTGGGACGATGTCTTGGATGCGTTGCGTTCCATAGTGTGTGCGTGAGAACGGAACGTGCCAAGGCGGTTGATATCGAACATGATAGGAAATTACGTTTTGTTTAAGGTTCGCGAGTTTAAGAAATGTGTCCGATTTCCCGAGTGCTGCCTTTTTGTAGCAGCATAGCAATTTGTAAGTATATAGATCTGATATTTTCGCTATTTGGTGCTGTTTGAAAAGAGGAGCGGTATGTTCTAGAAAGGGAGCATTTGAAATAAGTCGAACCATTTTCTTTTGTAACACGCTCAGTTTTGACATATTAAGAGCTGTAGTTTTACCCCATACCAGGAAGCAGTAACATAGGTGGGAATTAAAAAGCGCGTCGTAAAGTAATCTCTTTATTGTAGCTGGCAGTATGTGTCGATTACGGCTAATTAGTCCCACACACTTAGCCAATTTCAACGTAACCGCGTTTACCTGGTCATTCCATGACATGTGCTCGTTGAAGATGATGCCAAGTATTTTAACGCATTTTTCAATGCGAACAGTGAACGGACCTAGGACAAGCTCCTTAGGTACTACAGCCAGCGCTCCGCGAGCACGATATATAACACACTTAGTTTTGGCTTCATTCAATACAAGGCTGTTTGCCTTGCACCAGTCATTCAGCTTCGAGCAGAACGCACTTGCTTCAGCTTGAATGCTACATAATTCATGGCCTTTGAAAAGACGGTGCAATCGTCGGCGTAAATGATGAAGTGACACGTGGTGTTTAATTTTATTATATCATTAATGTAAAAGAGGAAAAGTATTGGCCCTAAAATGCTGCCTTGTGGTACTCCACAAGAGATACGCCACAGACGTGACCTGTGAGTGCCTATTTCGGTAAATTGAAGTCTTTCATCTAGGTAGGAGCGAAGAAGTTGTGATGCAACTCCCCGAAAACCATAGCATTCCATTTTCTGTAAGAGAATAGCATGATTGACACGATCGAAGGCTTTGCTAAAATCGAGATATAGTCCTACTGTCAATGTCTTGTTTTCTATGTTTTCTATGAGCTCTTTTTGAAGCAAGAGTGCATCCTCCGAGGAACGATTTTTTCTAAATCCGAATTGATAGGTAGTTAAGCGAGTAAATCTTCTACTAAAGCTCTCGATGCGGGTATTAATAACTTTCTCAAGGCCTTTCGAAAAAACTGGCAATATTGAGACTGGACGGTAGTTGGAGAAGCTATTTTTGTCGCCTCCTTTATGAATTACTGTGACTCTAGCAACTCGCATGCTACTTGGAAAAACGCCACATGAGATTGCTTTGTTAAATATGTGTGCGATGACAGGGGCAATCAAATCTAGTACGTACTTAACGGGTTTGATTACTAATCCGTCAGCATCAGGGCTGTAGAAAGGCTTCTTCTTGGAGTAGTTGGTTGATACGTGTTGAAGCAAATGTACAGCAAAAAAATTAAACAAGGACACGCACAGACAAGACAGGACAAGGCACCACGGATATCATAGCACTCGTGATTGGTTGTTCTTTTTTCTTGGTCCGTGTTTCTTGGCGCTACGATGGCGTGAAATGTTCCACATGTACACTTCGCAATGTCTATGAGACTGCGTAAATTACGGCAACGTGGAGCAACCGGACGGCGTGTTGTCTAGTTGGTTAAATTTCATAATAAGTAAAGTCCTTTCTATTTGTACAACTCTCGTCTGTGTGCCTCCGCGCTTCACGGTCGTTTGAAATGGAAAGCTTGAAGAAAGCTTAAGATTTCTGTATGTTAACATCACTGTGATTTAACTGAAATACTGTTTACCATACACAAGGCAGATTACCAGAATATATATCGGCCGTATGAACTTAAGTTCCCTCTCTGTTAGTGCCGAAGAATGTGGAACTACTGCTGTTTCTGTATGCCTTTATAAAGTTTATAAAATTCTGAACCTGACTCTCACGCAAAATGTATCATTTATGCATATGACACGGGCATATGTTTTTTGTTAGCAGACAGTCGCGAACGGGAACTACAAGCCGTAAAAGGATAAAGACTGTGCAGATTCCCTTCCCTGCTCCTAAATATAGCTACAACGAAAACACACATTAAAGTAGCTGTGACTCTGCTAATATGAACGTTCCCTACCTGTAAATAAGAGTCCGAGTATCATAACTGCAATCATTGTTGCCTGCTGTTGTTATGATGACCTGAAATTGGCAATGGTATCAAAGAAAAAGTCTGAAGAGCAGCAGATTTGTTAATAATACACATTTCAGAATAATTGTTTCTTGAGTTACAGGGACATACTTACCTCAGTTTACAGAAATATGTCCCAAAGCTCAACAAAAGGCTATAGCTACACAAGATGGTGTTCAGGCTGCCGTTGCACTTGTAGTGAGGATAAAATTGAATCGATTTCTATTGCTCTTAATCGTTGTTTTTTTCAGTCAGACCACTTTATAGGAATCGTGTGGCTCTCAATAGCAAGCACAAACATGAAATACCAAACTAATAATGTCAAGTGTAGAGTGGTATAATAAAGAACCAATTTCAGTAATTTCGCTGCCGTTGCTTGATTATTAGAAAAAAAGGAGTGATACATTTTCTCTTCCAATTTTGGGGAATGCGTACGTGATGAAGTGTGGTGTAATAAATATGAAATAATTTTTCATGTCTTCGCTTTTGTGCCTTAGTTCAAACTAACAAAAATCACTGAAACGCGGCTCTCAGTTCCTAAAAAACGACATGATTCGTCTTTTTGAAATTGCGAGTAAGGGCACACAGACGCCGCCAAAGGCTATGACTTCACTGTGAGAGCAAGTGTAGGAACTTCACGGTTGTGGTCTCGCCAATTTTTCGATTCCACTCTCTCATCTGGCTTACCAGAATAACGCGAAAAACAATCTTTCTAATTGACAATCAGATGTAGGCTCGCCGGAGAGTAAACATTTGAAGTAGCGAACAGTGGTCAATGAAAGGATTTTTCTTGCTCATGGAGCCAACCTTCCGTAAACATAAGTTGACTTCAAGTATCCTTTTCATATACGGCTAGTCCCAGCATTCGACGTCCCGTGTTTGGCGTTGGTTGATAGAATTTTCAAGTATATATAGCGCCTCGTGACAAA
Organism: Rhipicephalus sanguineus; assembly: GCF_013339695.2. Lineage (NCBI taxonomy): Eukaryota > Metazoa > Arthropoda > Arachnida > Ixodida > Ixodidae > Rhipicephalus > Rhipicephalus sanguineus. The sequence goes on from NC_051182.1 coordinate 157,194,236, forward strand.
AACGTCATTTTCGCAGAGTGCCTAGGGTGACGTTAAATATTGCCACGCGCCTATGCCAGCGCAGACATAATAATCGAGCACGGAAGGCAAGAGCACCGACAAGCGCTATTCCGTCCTGTTGCCTTCCGTCTTCGTTATTTGTGTGCACTCTACGTTTTGATAATGAATTCCTACCAACTTGCCCAGCTTTCAATACTATTACAGTGCATTAATGTAGCAAGGTGTTTGTTCCCAAGTTCTGCCTCTTGAAATAATTAGTTAATAAAGTAGATGAGCACTATACTGTTTAAGCTGTGTATTGTAGTCACAATGTAAAAGTACGCTTTGCATTAGGTGAACTGAAGGTATGAACGGAGTTAGTCGACTATTAAGGAAAGCCAGTGAGCAACAACACTGCAAATATCAAGAACGCCGTACTGAAAAAAACAAGAACTTTGTTTGTTAAGCAGAGTAGGCGGACATGAGCAACGCGCACTAAAAAAACTAACCATGGTAGGGAGCTATGATTCTTGTAATATTACGCTGCAAATATTAGTTGATCGTTGGTTGATTCGTTCTTTAATTTGAACGAAGGTTGCAGAAAAACAAACCGCTTTCGATAAGGTTCTTCGTTCTGTTTATTAGGTTTAACGACCCGAAGCGACTCAGGCCATGAGAAACGCCGTAGTGGAGGGCACCGGATAATTTCGACCACGCTGGGTTCCTTGACGAGCACTAAAATCGCACAGTACATTGCGACTACCACAGCCGGGATCGAATCCGCGATTTTCGCGTCAGCAGCCGAGCACCGCAAACCCTGAGCCAAGAACGGCGAGCCGAGCTGCTTGTTAAAGCTGCATGTTGACTCGTGAATAACCCAAAAAGACAGTGGCCGTCGAAGTGCCCACTGAGCTACCATGACGGCCAATGTATTCCTTCGTAGAAAAAAACAATTCGTGGCTGCCGAAGAAGCTCACTTGGATGTATGGTAAATGAACAAAGATCGTTGTGTTTAAATATTGCAGTTCGTTGTTGTTGTTTCCCTCCGAGCATGTCTCAGCCAATGCAGCGGACTGGCCGAGTAGGGGGTGAATTTTAGATGCGAAGCATCTTATGGTGGAGTTCCGGTGGTGGTGGAGGTGGTGGTGTGCGGCGTGACCACCCTTACTGCGCATGCTTAAACCCTCTCCACACACCTCCTCTTCCCCTCTCCGCTACCCCTCCCTCTCCCCTTCCCCTTTCCTGCACAACACAGCGATGAGCGCCAGCGCACGCGCGTCCCCTCCCCCTCTCTCTCCTCTCCTTCGTTCCCCCCCTCTTCGCGCCTGTCGACCGCGTTCCCCGCTCGCCCTGTGAGAATTAATGGCCAGACTAGAGGGAAGACACGACGCGCGTAGCGTTCCCCTTCGCGTCGGTAGCATGCCCAACGAACGCCAACGAAACGCAATCGTGCAAGTGCTCCAGCTTCGCATCGCCTCATGGTCCCCTTTAGCGGGAGATGGTGTAATTTTTTCAATATTTTCTTTAGTGTGTCATTCGTAGAATCTATAACTAATTAATGTATTGAATTGATGTACAAATTATTGGTAATGAAATATTTAACACAGGCGGAATTAAGCTAGATATTCTTTTAGACTGGCTGATGAATTCCTCAATGGTATAGAAAGCATCCCTGTGGCTGTATCCCAGAGTGGTGGCCCCAAATGATATAACCAGTTGTTTACAGTTGCTTAACGATGCCAACAGCAACACAGGTGTTAGCAACACCAAACGCAGTAAGCTGATATGTAGGGCTTATATTCTTCAATACTGGATAGCGCGAATACGAATAAGAAAATGAAGCAACACAGATGGATAGGACAGGCGCTACTCGATACTAAGCTTCATACAGAAAATTTTCTCTGTATTTATGCACAGCCGAGTGGCACACGCAGGCGCACTGCACGTATGTTACAGTCACAGTTGCAGTTGTTAGAGTTGTGTTACAGTTGTTATGCTTACATTTATCCATAATGACGGAGAACGCACGCGCTTTTTACGAATCCGTGTGCTATGTATAAGGGGTTCTTGGCAGTGCTTGAAGAATTCCATCATCAACGTGATCACTGAGCACCAGCAGCTGAACAGGACTTGCTATCGGATCCGTTCGTGATCGCGGCTACGAACTGTCTAAGTGTAGTGAAGTGCGAGGTATAGTAGAGGTGGTGGAAACCGCGGATGGCTTTTACGAAGAAATGATCTATGATGCCTTCTGTCATGTACGTGGCACCGAGGTCTTGTGATGTCCTGCCCACATCCAAGCCGTCTTTCTTGCCGTCTACGAACCAGTCGTTGTTGGGTTTTAATAAATCAATGCTGAAGCCATCGGTAATCATGAGGGACATGGCCCTCTCGGGAGAGTTATTGTAGAAAGCATTGACCTCGGTTTGTGCGTAATCCACGTGGTCGACGTTGTGGACCACGTGGATGAGTGGTGGTAGCCGAGTGTCTTCATGGGGGCTCTGTCTTCAGCTCCCTAACTTTCCTTGCATCAGCCGCTGTGGTGTAGTGGTTACGGTGCTCGGCTGATGACCCGAAGGTCGCGGGTTCGATTCCGGCCGCGGCGGTCGCATTTCGATGGAGGCGAAATGCTAGACGCCCGTGTACTGTGCCATGACAGTGCAGGTTAAGGAATAGCAGATGGTTAAAACTTCCGTAGCCCTTCAGTATGGCGTCTCTCCTAATCATGTGGTTTTGGGACGTAAGACCCCAACAATCACAATTATTATCATATTTGAAGTTTTAAGGCGCGAATTAGACACGGACGAAGAATAGGAACACACACACGGAGCGCCACTTCCAACAACGATTTATTTCCACTTCCAACAAGCCCAGTCTGCCATTCTTACATAATTATTATCACTTTCCTTCCATGTCAATGGGCATGTTCGCGGTTACTGCGTTGATTGAGACTCTGCTATCACCTGTGGCACATACCCGCATAACATGAACTCTGGTATGCGGGTATGTGCCACACGTGACTGAGGGAAAGGGCTTCATGACGTACGCGAAAGGTATTTTGCGTTATCCATGTCATCACCAGTGAATCGTGTTCGTCATACACTCATCCTATGCTATGAAAATTTTGGTATATTAGAACCTATGGAGACGACCGGGAGAGCACCCAGACGTAGGCGGCTGATAGATAGATAAAAACGCCCAAAGTGCCTGAGGTTCGCTAAGAAATGCTTCGCATTTAAAAGGCATAAATTTTATCAGCAAAATAGGCGATGTGCGAGCGCCACGGCAGGGACACTTAGCATGAAATCACCCATAAACTTTCCCCAGAAATCAAAACGTAAACATCTATATGCTGCCTAGCGTCGCTAGACAGCCAAGTATTAATCATCGGTGGCCCAATTATTGTTGTTCTCTTCTTCTTGGCGGGCAACTGCTCTCTAAACCTAACTGAAGCGGAAGTCCAAAAAACGTGACATCGTAAATTTTACCTGACTTAATATGCTAATATTTTATAGTTCAACTCTTCAACATACAGAGGGCTAGCCAAAGAGCCACCACTGATGTTATATTGACTATTACTACACGATATCCGGTTTTTCTTGAGAATGTTGCTACAGCTGCGGTCGCGTTGCTATTAGGCGATAAGTACACCATAACGATACCTGTAACGGTAGGCAAGCAGCCGTCCTTTGTTATTGAGCCTCCAACACGTAGATGCTATGCACTGCGTTCAGCTGACGAGGCATATTGCTTTTGCGCATCGGTTATCACGTACATTCGAAACAATGTTCGATTCAATAGGGGTGGCAGGCTTGACGTAGGTCGCAGCACGTGTGTTTCTACTTTTATGCTCGTGTCTTTTTGCATAGATGCTCAACTTCGACACTGTCTTAGTAATGGTACGCATTCATAATTACATAAGTACGGTTACGCATTCAGCATTGATAACTTTAAAAAAATAATTATAACCATCTGTTGAAGCCGAAAAATATTTGAAGCGGAGTCTAAGTCCACACCGTTTCATGGAATAATTTCCCATGTGAGGCCATATTTAGTGACACATCCCACTATAAAGACATTTTGTTTACTGCAAGTGCCCCTACGTAGATATGTAGGAACAAAGGACTTCTTTTGCAAGGCCATCCATCTCAGCGAATGTGATGAGATTCTTTGCTATTAAAAGGACAGGTTAGAGCATGTGTTGGCAACGTGCAGTCCGTGAGGCAGTGTTATGTGGCTCCCAGCACGACGCCAAAACCAGATACCCCCCTCCCCCCGGTCCCTTTAAAAAGAGGCAGGAGCTAGGGGAAAGTGGAAGCTTGCGACGAAAAATTCGTAAACAGGGGTGTGCCCTGGAGCCGACGTTTCGACAAACTGCCTCGCCTTCTTTCAGGCTGCAACCTAGTGACATGCATGCTGAAAAGAAGCATAATTTCTATTGTACTACCTTCGCCCCCTTTGCAGTGCGGCCCCCGCTGTGTCAGCTTCAGGCAGCTTGGCACTCCGCCTCAAAAGGTTGCGACCCCTGAGTTAGAGCACAGACGCCTTAAAAACAAATATATATCTAGAATATCATTCTCTTCAGAAGAGTGGTAAGTTGGGCTAGTTGGTAATGATCCATACTTAATGTAACTGCGCAAAAAAACGGACGGAAACACGAAGGGCGAGGAAAGGACAAACAAGCGCAGACTATCAACTGAAGTTTTATTGCACGAACGAGGCAATATAAAGGGCAGAAAAAAGCGAGAGGGGGCAAGAAAAGAAGGAGACAAAAGGCACGAGGGACCAAGTCAACAAAAACATTGGCCACATCAGGCAAGGCACGCCCGTCATACAAAACCAAGATAACTTAACTCTTTATCGTGTATGGCGACAGATGGAACACTGACGCAGGACTCAGAATTCTTTTGAATATGCGCAGCCTCAATTAGTTCCCGCGCTCTTTGGTTCTTATGCCGGAACAACACAGAGGTATCACCAAAGAGCGGAGTGCAGCCGCATTTTTTACAGTGGGCTGCTAGATGTAGACCGGAGTGACCTTTCAGAGGTCGCTGCCTTAATGTTAGACTTCGAGAACATTTTAATTCTCTGAAAGGTCACTCCGGTCTACATCTAGCAGCCCACTGTAAAAAATGCGGCTGCACTCCGCTCTTTGGTGATACCTCTGTGTTGTTCCGGCATAAGAACCAAAGAGCGCGGGAACTAATTGAGGCTGCGCATATTCAAAAGAATTCTGAGTCCTGCGTCAGTGTTCCATCTGTCGCCATACACGATAAAGAGTTAAGTTATCTTGGTTTTGTATGACGGGCGTGCCTTGCCTGATGTGGCCAATGTTTTTGTTGACTTGGTCCCTCGTGCCTTTTGTCTCCTTCTTTTCTTGCCCCCTCTCGCTTTTTTCTGCCCTTTATATTGCCTCGTTCGTGCAATAAAACTTCAGTTGATAGTCTGCGCTTGTTTGTCCTTTCCTCGCCCTTCGTGTTTCCGTCCGTTTTTTTGCGCAGTTACATTAAGTATGTATCATTCTCTTTGTGATCTTGCAAATTCAAACTTCTGGCATTTTACGTGCCAAGACCACAATACAACTTCGAGGCACGGCGTAGTGGACTAGAGTTTTGACCACCTTGAGCTCTCTAACGCGCACCTAAGTTTAGGTACAAGAGTGTGGTCGCATTTTGGTCGCATTTGGTCGCATTTTGACCGTGGCCGGGAACCCAACATGCGTCCTAGAGCCTAGCAGCGCGTGTAAACTCGCAAATGGAATAGGTGAAAGAAACTTAAGTACGAAGTTTTCAACTATCCAATTTGCCAATATGTATAAAAACATGAAGTGGACAAAAACTCGTATTGTGCGCATACGCCTCCCTACTATATAGTCCAATGATTTGTTAGTAAAACCATGACCTCCAGGATTACGCGCCGCCGCGCATTCTTGGACGCCATGGTGAAACTGTCGGACTACATTTGCAATCATTGGACACGTTATACGTGAGCTGTAAACTTCGAATTCAAAGCTGTATACTTCCCAAGCTCTAACAAAGATGATCGTGCAGTACTGGACGGCTTAGTTTCGACGCCTTGTAATGCGTTTGGAAATATGGCACTTCACAATTTCTGACACTTATCAATACTTTAAAATTTTGGTAATTTTTCACAAAGCGTCGGCTCTGTAAATAATATCTAATGATGTAGTTAATAAACGTTGATGACTCAAACAGCCCCAATGCGCGAACTTATACCAGGCCGTGTAGGCTACAAAGCCTTCTAATGCATTCTGGCAGAAGCAAGGCCTTAAGAAATTACCGAAAGTACGTGGCGGTACTCAAGAATTGGATGAAGTACATAGAGCACTGGTGCCATCTGTTGTATTCGTTTCATTCCCGTCTCTAGAACCAATCAATTTCGTTCAGCATATGTGAGTAAAAGGGCAAATTTAAGATTTTAAATGAGAAGCTTTTCTTCGTGAACCAAGGGCACATTGAGCGTTTCTATCTACGTATCTATCTTTCTAGCCGACTACGTCTGGGCGCTCTCGTGATCACCTCCTACTTTGGTGTTTAGCAAGATTGGCATGGTAGGGTAAGAAAGTTTGACGAAAATGACTGCCTGGTCATGACATGAATAAGTGACAATCCTGTCGCTACTTCGTCAAACCCTTTCCTCCTTATACGTGTGGCATATACCCGTATACCACGGGCCACGGTATAACCAGTTATGCATCACAGGTGATTGACAGCTTACGCCTACCCAGGAACGGCGAGAACGTACATTGGTAAGTCAAATGCGAGGGCGTTAAGAAAAACCGACATGGACACCATTCACCCAACGAATGCAGATAATAAAGATTAGTATCCCAGCAGGAATCGAACCTAGGCATTCAGCGTGGCAGTCAGGTAATGGGCACAGAGCCACGCCAGATCTTGAAACTGCTTCGGAAAAAGACCCTGTGCAGGCCTAATGTTGGTACAACGTCAATTGTGGGTTCAGTGATGGTTATCTAATTTTATAACAAACCAATGAACATCACATATGTACTTCAATGATACAGGCATCATCTCGGGTTATCATCTGCTGTGGTTCCAGTATTGGCTCCCCTTTTATAGCAGTCTAATTGCATTTGCATTCCTATGATTAAGCACGCTATATTCAAGCGTTTTCGGACCCCGGAGAAATATGCTAACGAAAGTTACGCATGATATTCACACCATCAAGTGCACTTCGTTTCGATAATACTGACCTATGTGCTCCAGCGTGAGTGCTGGCGTTACGTCAGACTATAAGTTACCCTTGAAACGCCAGTATAGTAGACGTGCCTGGTAAGCCCGCGATGTGCACGCAACTACTACACTTACAAAAACACGTCGATCCACTTCGTAACGCTTGGCTAAGCGCAAAAAAAAAATGCTGCATAGCAACTACTCGCTGACGGCTTCGCATGAAACCGCTTTCCACGTGGGATCTGCGAGTTTTCGTTTACCAATTATTACTGATTACTCCTTTCCATCTTCGTTCTTTCAGGCGTCACAAAAATGCTTGCATTCTGAATGCCTCTAAGCGATAATGACTCGACACCGAAACCCGATGCACGAATTGTCGATTTCAAACAGTATTCATCCTATAGATACGCCGAAATATTTCGACATTGTACAAGCCCATAACAGGAATGTTGCCCCGCCACGGTGGTCTAGTGGTTACGGCGCTCGACTGCTGACCCGAAGGTCGCGGGATCGAATCCCGGCTGCGGCGGCTGCATTTTCGATGGAGGCGAAAATGTTTGAGGCCCGTGTACTTAGATTTAGGTGCACGTTAAAGAACCCCAGGTGGTCGAAATTTCCGGAGCCCTCCACTACGGCGTCTCTCATAATCATATCGTGGTTTTGGGACGTTAAACCCCAGATATTATTATTATATCATAACAGGAATGTTTATGGGTTTCCTTTACAAATGTACTACTGCCACATCTAGTTCAAGTTTGCCCATTATCAGCTTCATGTCTGAAACGTGCGGCAAAATTTCAGCGTGGTCTAATCATAAGTGCTTAAAGCGCTTCGCATAAGTCTCACGAGAAGTCAGTCTATCTCTTCATGGTAACACAAGTCTGCCGCCTGCATGCATGTTTCGCAGCACAGTGTTTGTTATCGATACCAACACCTTCAGAGACATCATTCGAAGCCACATGAATGAAATACCATATCAACAGCGTACTGCCTAGAAATACAGGCATTTTATTTGCCAGCGTAACAAATAAAAACTGTTACGAATCTTGTGCTTTAATATATCATCGACTGGGAAAGTGTAAACCACCACCCCTATGTACGTGTGCCGTTTCTTGTATTCAAATTTGGTTCTCATGTGAACTTAGCTGTCGATGGGCACGGTGCGAGTAAGGGTTTAGCCAAATGCCTAAATATGGCGACAATTGGCCCAACAAGAGAAGTGAGTGCTCCAACCGTAGCCCTCGCAGCCACTGGTTTCAACGACGAAGCAGTTATTAATCTTGTAGTCGTAGAAGTAGAGCGTCACGTTCTTCACTGATGTGGGTGGTGGGCACCCTTCAGGAGGCTCTCCGCAGGTAATTGCCTTACAGGGCTTCTCCGCCAGCAGCAGAAATCCTATGCGAACGAGAAAAGACAGAAACGTCACAGTGCGAATGGCTATAACACAGTCCCGAACACGTCACCGAAAAAAAAAGCAGCCTTACAGTTAGGTACACTTGGAGTAGGATAGCAGCCGCAGCGGTTACGGCTGCACGTATTCTTCAATAAAGTGACTTGTTATAGTAACTATGTGTAACGTCATTGTTTTTAGGGGCGAAGCTCCTTAAGGCGGCACCCGTTCGTCCCTCGTAGTCGTAGTCGTAGTAGTCGTAGTGCGTAAGCAGTCTTACGCTTTGACCTCCAAGGTGGTGCCGGGTGGGAGATTTTTCCTGTGCGTTGTTGAACAATAAAAAATTCGCAGCGTGCGCGTTAACTAAAAGCCGAATTCTTCTGTCTCTCATTCCCCATTAGCAGCCATTGGCATGTTCCAGTAGGAAACGTTAGTAGAAGTAGAAGTGTAAGTGTTAGCTAAAAGCCGACTTCTTCTGTCTCTCATTCCCATTAGCAGCCATTGTTTACCTCCAAGGTAGTGCCTGGTGAGATTTCTCCTGTGCGTGATTAAACAATAAAAAGTTTGTTCAAAACGCCGTTAATTGATGAAATAAACCAACGAAAGACGCCAGATGTTTTCTAAAAGCTAAACGAAAGAACGCCAGATGTTTCTAAAGCAAAACGAAAGACGCCAGCTGCTTAACGAAAGACGCCAGATGTTTTCTAAAGCAATGGTTTTCTAAACAATGAAAATTCACAGCGTACATGTAAAAGTAAAGTGAGCTGCATGTCGTCATAACTCATCGAACCTTTAGTATAAACGCGCCCGATCTCACGTCGGTGATGATGTACTGGGCAGAATTCACGGAAGATTCACGGTTTACCGATGAACCTCCGCAGCTTCGCCCACTCATCATCATTCACTCCGTGGATATGCTGTGATTTTTTTTCGTTACTGTGAGAGCACGAGATAAAGTTTCGCAGGCACAAACAATAGTCACACTGCTACTAAACAGCTAGTAAGAGTTTAGTAATTGTCTTTGCATAATGGTAAAAGCTCATGTTAAATTTTTTTTGCATTTACACAATTCTAGACTTTTAGAGTGATATTACATGGTTATATGACCAGCTGGGCAAGTGTGTGTGCGAACAAGTTCTCGAATTTCAAGCTATTTATCGTAGCAGTCTTTATGACGCACTGTTAACAGAAATGGCACAAATTAATTATTCATTGTCATCACGGCAGCTTTACCGTTTCCTTAAAGAATAGGTTCGTATGTCCATATCTATCAGTTGAAATCTTGATTTTACCGACGCATGTGCACGTAACGAAAGCTTCGTGTTTCTTCTGCATAGGTCATGAGGCATATCGCGTAGAGTTTCAAAGGAAAATTCCAACATTCAATTGCTAACGTGTAGACAATACCCTATATCGGTTATCAGGTTCGCAATGCGTCATCGAACATACGTTTGCTTTGATCTATGACTGACTAGCTCTTTTAGAACACCTCATACGCTAAATGCTCATAGAAAAGTATAATTCTATTAAAATAGTTTTATTCATTCTTCATTACAACGAAATGGTCAATATAAGTCTAATTTTCTCTTAATTAACTGTAGCTAGAGCAGGTTACTATGGACAAACAGGAAGGGGTTCCTGCTAAACGCTGCATATGTTTCAGCCAGCACCATGACTAGATACGCCAGAACAGGCAAAACAAAAAGAAGTCTGAACCAGAAAGGAGCTGCTGTTGTGCTTAATCTGAAGTCAACTTGAGTGAATCAACGCGTTGCTTTGTGCAAATTAACCTCGATAGCGTACGGAAAGCACATTACGCAGACCAACGATAACTGCTGCTCAATGCCTCGTTCTTGCACTGTGCACGAATAAACAGCCCTGCTTCCGTCTTCATACATGAAGCGGCAAGCAAAGATAATTCCACCCTCCAAAACCGAGTCCCCATTGTCCAAATGAACCGCTACCGACTCTCAAAGGCTCGGGGCACTTATCCTGGGAACGGATCGCGAAGCCCGTATTCGTTAGAGACAACCATGCAAAGCCTACATATAACGAGACCGAGGAAAGCAGATGGGATATGATTTGTATATTTAATTGCAGTGTATATAGCAATTATGAAGTGTATAGAAATTGAAATAAAGTGAACGAAAAAACAACTATTCGGCGCCGGTGGCGACCGCACTCGCTACCTTCGAATTGTACGTGCTACCTTTGCATTTACAGAGCGAGACTTGCCTGTTGTAACCATGTAACAGCCTTTTACATAAAGAAGTTCGCCATCACGCACCCATCAGCGCGATACCAAGTGCTGTTGTAGCCGTCTTCATGGCTTTCTGGTACGCTTGAAACAGTCCAAGCCTGTTGAAAGGAAATGCGAAAGAAGAATGAAAGAAAGATGACATAGCAAAACTATACGTTTTAGTTTCCATCACGCAATTGTAGAGAAAGACAGGTTAATTTTAACCACTCATCAACCACATCGAGACACTCATCGAAACATTTGTCTTCGTTAAGAGCACAGTGTACCGGTGGCTGTTACATCGACGGTTATGTGTGCTAATATTTATTCCGTTGCACAAACTCAAATTAGATTGTGTTCTATGAACTTGGTGGCGTTGTTGGTTCATGAGGCTCAATGGTAGCTCGGCCACTTGCTTCATAATATTTTAGTTACCCAAATATTTGCTTCTGTTGGTGTGCTCTCAAGTACGCGAGCGCGATTACGCGCCTATGTTGGTGTACAAGGTGTAAAACAGACGTAGTTGAAAACACTGTGCTTGCCTCTATCAACTTCCTCGACGACTGCAGAGATAGGCACAAATTATATTCCAAAGGACTTTTGCTTCATTGATCAACACAAGCTCACAATATGGCAAATATGACAACAGTATCAGAAGGAAACGCCAGCTTAAAAGTCGTTTTGAACCAAGAAAGACAGCCACCCTACACGACATATAGAGTACGTACCTTTCAGCAGAGTGAGACCCGTCTAATTGTGATTGCTTTGACGGTTGCCAAAGGTTACCGTCTATCATCTGTTCAGCTTATCATTATGTGGCTCCAGTTCTTGTCGTCTATCGTGTGATAGCTTGTTTCGTTTAATTCTTCGTGTCATTTTATCTGTGCCAACGACCAGTCTATCTCAAGCATTCTATATGCTGCTTATCTCTGCAGTAGGCAATTAAGGAATTGTGGGTGAAGCGCCTACGTTCATAACTGGATGAAGTGCGGCTGAGAATACTTTATCCTCGGTTAATGTTTACGATCTTTGTTTGCCCGTGCCATGCTTGCACTTAGTAATTTCTGATGATCCACATATGCAGCAACGCCGATGACATAAAGGACGACTCAGAGCACCTGCTTGATCATGTGCCAACTCCCTCCTAGTTCGGTTTAGGATGGCGCAGGTCACGTCCAGATTGATAAAACTGTCACCGTATAATTGATTGTGCAGACTACTGACTAAGAAATATCAGAGTTACGGGTATGACATTCAGAGGCGTCAATCACGTGGTGGTGGTAGAGGGCGGGGGAGAGGCGTATAGCGCACACGCCTGACTCCCTCTCCCTTTTCCCTAGTAACTGACGCCTCTGGTCCACAAAGAAATGCTAAGCCTCCCCTCTCCAGCCGAAAACATTAATCATCTCAATAACCACAGAGTATTGCTGAAAAGAACCTTGAGTACACAGACATCAGATTTTGATCCCAATGATGATACATTCAAGGCCTTCCTCAATGCGATGCTCTCTCCGTGCCGCTCCACTTCTTGTGTCACTGGCGCGTCGTTTAACACAACCTAAAGAAATAAACAGGCAATCAATCAAAGGAAAGTACAGGGGACATTACTTGCAGTTTTTAAGTGTAGCGCAGTAATTAAGACGCATATCGTAAGGAATTAAAGAGGGCGAACAAGCGCGAAGAAGGCGATGAAGCCCAGCCTACAGCCTTCGGATAACGCACAGTTAATTATGCAGACTACTGACTCGTCGTTTGAAATACTCGCTGCTGCAATTTCGCTTTACAGACAATAACGTATCCACTGCGCATATTTTTCACTACATATCATTGCATGCACTCGACAGTCGCTACCTGTGGTTGCCTTGAAGCCAAACTCCCTGTCATCTTTCACGTTTTTTCGTTACGGTATACAATTAAATTTCTCAGAATCATTGAGCGTTGCCCCCTTCTAATGAGTAACAGTTGTGTTACACCAAGGTTCGACTTTTCTATGTGATGTTGGGTGAACCGCTCGATTTAAAACTGGTTGCTTTGCAATTTTAAATTCATACCTGCGTTTTTCTGGCATTTTTTTAAATATTTTTTTTTGTTAAATGACCCCTAAACCAGTCTGAAGTTAAAGATGAGAGAGTCGCTTCTTTCTCGCCTGCACAATTTTGGTGGGTCCCTAAAAGTGTAAATACATGTACCACAAAAATAATGAAATAACCTTCAAACTGCCCATCCTACAGGCGCTATGTCCTCCTCGCCACCTATTTCTTCATAAAACGCGTGGACGGTGTCAGCACTTAGCGTTAAGCCTATTCGGATTTCGCGCTTTTCGGCACACGCTGTTATCTCCGCTTGCGCTGCCGAAAACGCACGAAACGAAGTAAAATTAGCTGATCGCACACGATAGTTACGCAAGACACGGCACAACGGGCGTGCCACTGCATGGTATGTAGCAGGGTAGGTGATAATTCGCCACTGATATTCCTCGTATATGTACCAATCGAGTCCTTATTTTCTCATGACGTCACATGAACGGACTGCTGGCGTCACGAATTGTGCCGAAAACACGGGAAATCCTAATAGCGAATAACGCGCTCGTTCTTTCAATTTTCAAAGCTTGCTTAGAGGCCCTTTAAGCAAACTGTATTACACGCACTTTTTCCGGTGTCGCTTTTATCCGCTGAAGTTGAAACAACGAAGAATACGAGAAATTATCGAAGCCACGTTCCACATATTCGAACAGTATAGTTTATTGAGTATGCGAACTTGAAGGGTGCGGGATTGTGGGCTGCATTCTCCACCCACCACTGTTAGCCTGGGACACGCAAGAGCTCTTTCAGAGGCATATGTTCCGCAGAGCTATTCACGCGTTCACGCAGCACGGGCTTGCAAAAGAATTTGCAGTGGTACAGCGTAGGCCAGCCGTACGGTCCGCAGCCACTCGTCTCGATGTCAATGCACCCTTGCCACACAGGTTCGAAGAAAAACAGTCGCACTGTTTTTTCCGGCGTCGGTAGTGGACATCCGCCTGGCGGTTGGCGGCAACTATAGGCAAAGCACACGCTGTTCGCCAGCAGCAGGAAAACTGGGTAGAAATGCATGAGATATTCAGATAGTTGTGTGAATTGTGAGAGTTTAAATTTGTTTTCTCATGACTCACATATTCACCGTTGTTCGTTGCTCTATTATTCAAAAAGTACCCGCACATGCTTGTGGTGTCACAAAAGTAAAAAAAGAAGCGTGTGGCGGACACCTTACGTGATACACTGGCATGCCAGCAGCGTCGTTTTTCTCGCTTCTTTAGGAATGTTTAAAACAAGGCCATTTTAACATCTTTGTATACAAGGGCTTGTACCACAGAACTATTTAACGTGAGAAAATAGGTACTCAATAATGAAAAAATATTGAACGTTTCTAATCTTGGCTTTGTAGAAAGATCAGTAGGTTGCCTTACATGCGCTTCTGGACTTCAAGTACAATGAAGCGACTCGTTAAAAAAGGCGACTTTTCGTTCGAGAGAAATGCCCTAAAAGCCAAGGTGGCGCCCGTTAAAGCATTAATGATCATAACATACAAGCGCGAAGCGCTTTCAAATTGTAGACATGGTTTTGTCTATGAACGTCAGGCCAAGAAATCAATCTGTTATCAGTGAAGTCACATCACGGATATATTAAACAAAAGACCTTATAGTACGACGGATTAGGCACTTAGAGGCGTAATGCGCAGTACTCTCGGTGTAGTAAACAATAATTAAGCCCTGCCTGCTTGGTTCAAGCTTGAATTTATCGCTGTGTGAAACAAAATACATTTATTTATATATATATATATATATATATATATATATATATATATATATATATATATGCATTCACATATAAATATAGCACACTGAATAAAACACGCATTGCTATGCTATGCTATCAAACAAAAGGTCAAGCGAATTACACAGAGGCTTCAATAAAATACGGAAAAGAAAACAAGTAAAAAATTGTTCATGAGGCCACATTTTTTGTAATTTGCGGCGCACTCATCCCGTACATTTTCCAATTATGTATTGTGTGTTCCGTCCCCGCAGTAGCAACGACAATGGCTTTAAGCTTCCCTTGCTTGTATGCTTTTAAAACATGCATCTATCCAAATTATGGAAGTTATACGATCGCCTCGGGAGATATGGCGTTTAGTTATAACAGTTGCCGTAGCGGAGGTCTCCAGAATACTTTAACCGCATAGGTTTCATAACGTACTCGCAAAGTATTGTGGAATGCTTACCCGCAGTAAATACAAGTGTATTACATACAAACCTACATAATCATGACTCATGCTGTAGTGGTGGCCCTGCGGATTAGTTTTGACCGTCTGGGGCTTTTTGACATTAAAGCAAGCAAAACAATACGGGTGTTCTCGCATTTTGACCCCATCAAAATACGGCCGCCGAGGACAGGAATAGAACCCGCGCCGTGTTGCTGAGCCGCTGATTGACACATCCAATGAACCTCTTACGCGGCCGGCCTGCCATTCAACAGCTTTTACGAGACGACCGCGTGTGCGTAAAGCCATCAAAAAAAATTAATAGACTTACGGCCAAACGCCACGCCGGTTAGAAACGACGCCGATTTCATGTCTCGCTGCTGCACTCGTGCAAGGGACAAGAGCATCGGAAGTCCTGTAGTAACTTAGAACAATGCCACAATGGCAATTAGAGAGCAGGTTCTATCGAAAACGATAAGATGTGCCTGTCTGACGATAAAAACGCCGGCCAGTCGTAATCGACAGATTGCCGGTGTGGATCGACATCGAATTGCCTCCTACGCGAGCGTCTCTCTTCCCCATGCACGCGTTTTCACTAGTTGTCCGGAAGAGTAATAGAAGATGTAAGCTTTTATGAACTATGAAATAACGTGAAAACTGCTGCGTTGTGTAAGTAACATGACCGTATGTCACGCGTAGAGGGTGCTTCGCTACTTCGCTATTTTGAAAAATGGGATTTTTTGCGTACTGGGTACCTCGCGACTGCACTTGGAAGTAGTCGCCTTAAGAGAGTTTACAAGGGCCTCTATGAAGACCGCAACACCAGCTTACGCTCCTGTTGTGCTGGGGCTTCTGTGCAGGCCTGACGTTTCTTGACAGCGAAGCTGTTCTTAGGCGAGGCTTTCATGTCAGGGGTCGTGGTAGCGGTGACCACGTGGCCTCGCAGTGTGGCGAGAGTGAGGCTCGGTAGGAAAGGGAGGGCTGCGTGTTCTGCTAGAGGCGAGCGCGAGGGTGGAGGATGTCGAGGGGTGAACCTTCGAGAAACGCGCCAAGATGGGCTGACGTTGAGGCGCAGTGGAGTGCAAAATAGCGTGTCAGTGGAAGTGTTCAAGAGCGTGCGCTTTCAAGATGGCGAACATTTCCCATTCTCCCGATGAAGAAGCCGCCCGACGTGAGCGTCAGCCAGAGCTGACGCGAGAACGAGCGTGTCGTTACCGAGCCAACCGCGACGTTCGCGCAAGAGAGGCCGAAGCTAAGAGCCAACGAAGGGTAGACTTGGAAAAACATAGTAGTACGATATAGCCTGATGAAAGACGGGCATAAGCTTCACTGTTTCGACAGTGTTCGTATGTGAAGCTGGCTGATTTTTTAATGTAGTATTCAGATGCGACGAAGTTTAAGCTATACGGTATACACTTACAAATCAAATGTCATTACAGCCTGAAGCACTTTCGACTGCGCGCTAGAACATTCATATTGGTGACGTAAATGCATAATAATGACTACATTTCGTATAAAGGTTACATTTGTCTGTCTCTGACACACTAAAATACAGAACGCCTTTTTAAAACTTTTCCAAGCGCAACCCGTCATGCAATTACAACCGTATCTAAAAGTGTGTGTCCTTGAATATAACGTGTTTATGACATCGGATAATTGCTTTCAACATGTGTTCTTAGAAGTCAGCATTAAATTCGGAAAAAAAAATGCATAATCACGTATTCCTTTGCAGTGAGAACGAGCCATTCAATGAATGCGGTACTTTCGTGTTCTACTCGGCCTGCTTGTCCATAATAGCGCCGCTCACAAAGTCGCAATCTGTGAAAATAAATATGAAATCACGTGACACAGGCTACAACTCATCCTCAAGAAGCAATAAATCCTCACTCGGTTTGCTGGATGGGAATATATGTAAGTTAAAGAAATGCAGAGATTTATAATATTGTTTTTTTATGAAGGAGGAAATTGGCAACCACGTGGGTGTTTGTCACGTTCCCGTTGCATAAGCCTTCCACGACTTTGTAGGATTCCCAAGAATTGATTTGCGATATACTGTTCTTTTTTTTCTCGCCAAATGCGCATAAGCATTTCATTGATATTTATTGCCTGCGGAATGTTACATAGGAAATTTCTTGCATATTGACATATTTTGAATGGAGTATATTTCGAAGTATACAACATAGTAACACTTGCCGATATTCGTCAAAATTAGCCAGCAACTTTGGCCTTGATCTAGCCACCATTGTACAATAAAGGTATATCTTGATGAAGGTAACACCGGTAAGCTAGTAAAAAAGTGTATTTCAATTATTGGCCACGGCACCTAAAATATTGCTAGCAAAAAGCAAGCATACAAATTTGCAATCTTCTTTCATAAGCGCTCAAACACGCTTTATACTTACCAAAAATGCGTTTCTTTTTCCTGCCACCTTGTGTAAAAAAGCTAGAGGACTGATCTATACAAGATGACGTGCAGCACGCTTTTTAAAGTGACGTTGAACGCCTTTTGCAGTCAGTGTTGTTTCCTGTTTATTTGCTATTCAAACAGTGTCAGTGTACATTGCTACGCCACCATATTGACTGCCAAGTTCAAAAACTACTTGTTGTAAAGAAAGGACTCTCGGTAGTAAACGCTGAGCTATTTCGTGTAGACAGCGTTTCGGTGCTTATTGAAAGACTCTGGTATGGACTATGTTATTAGCGTATTCTGTTTTATTCGCTTGGCATTTCTCGTTCTTTTATTGGCGCTGCGCTATTATAGGCACACAATACTGACTTCAATTGGAGGTGCCCATATAATTTAGCATACAGTTACAGCGCGTAAAAATATGCAGCGTCATTTTCTGGTGTATGTTCTGAAGCTAAACACACTTCGTTATAGCCGCGTTTAATATATCATTATTTAGTAATATATTAATATGTAATAATAATAATGCAGTCGTAAAATGAAGGTCAAGTTGGCCGAGTACATGAAGTTACAATACGAAAGGAGTTTTATATTCGAGACCATTGATACCCACGTCTTTGTTATTTGTTTCTAGCCGTTACGGATGTCTACACTTACAAGAGGAACGCTCGCACCTTTTACTTTAGCGTCACTGACGAAGAGCAGCAACCGCTAAAATAAGCAGCCCTTTTATGAAGCGGCTAGTCTGTTTGAATTGATCCGCCTGAACATTTACGGGCTTAAAGCTTGATGGGTATGATTTATGTGCTATACTGTGGCTTAGAGACACATGCAAAATTTGTACTTCAGTGCAGTAGCCTCATCCTTGCGCTGTAGGCCAAGGAGTGATGCGGACGAAGTGAAGCAGTGTGTAGAAGAGATTTGTCAAAATAATTATGGGAAGGCCATTGAATACCAAGGGACATCATAAGGTTCCCCTTGAATTCTTTGCCGTCAGCTAGATTCGGCAACACAACACGATGACGGCTTTGAAACAAAATGTTTCGCCAAGGCTGACCTTAACTCGGTTTCGTTTCAGAACTTCTCCTGCAGGCTAATCGCCGTTTTTCTATACCATTACCATCATCATCAACATGATCCTCGTTCTCAGCCTGCCTTAGTTTACTGCAGGACGAAGGCCTATCTCCATAAGATTTCCAGTTCCTAACCTATTCTCTGCGGGCTGATTCCATTTTATTCTTGCGAACTTCTTAATTTCGTCACTCCATCTATCTTTCTGCCTTCCTCGACTGCGTTACAGATACTATAGGTGAGCATTCTGCTGCTCTTGCTGTCCACCGGTAGTCGTCCCTGTACACATTATGTGGCCAATCCGGGTCCATTTCTTTCACTCGATGTGAGCTAAGATAGCCGGTACCTCTCTTTCTTTCTCTGACCCATTATGCCGTCCTCCGATCTCTTAGTGGTACTCCTACAATTTTTCGTTCCATTCCTGCGTGGTTCTCAGCATTTTCTCTAGTTGCTTTGTTATCCCCCACGTTTCAGTCTCGTATGTTAGAACTGGCCGTATTGCAGAAGAATTGACATTCGGGCAAGTTGTAATCTATTATGCATCTTGAAATTGGCAGCGCGAAAATGTCTCTTGGTTTTCGCGCTGCCTATTTCAAGATGCATAACTGGCAGTATCCAGTGATTGTATGCTTTTCACTTTAATGATAGTGACAAATTTCCTGACATTATATGGGAGTGCCTGACGAATGTCCTCCAGCCCACTGTTATTCGGGAATTTACTTTTCGTGATCAGGATTTTAAATTAGTACATGTCCTAGGTATGCATAATATTTTATAGATTCCAATGTACGGTTTCTAATCGTGAAGTTTCTTTCGTCAGGCTATTCAGTATGCGAAAGCAAGTGTGGTGTTCCCTGTTGCTCGACGATTTCTCGTGGTTAGTCATGGTGCTAGCAACGAACCCTGCGCGCTTCCCTCCCGACAGTCTCCCATTTGTCTGACTTCTCGCGCAAGAATTGCTTTCACGCTTACTAACACCATGTGAATGTCTGTCAAGCATAGTCTTGTTGCTGCTTGTTCATTTATAACTCCGCTTTACTAAATCTAACGCTATAATCACGGTGTGATTTTAGTTAACCTAGTTATGAGGGGTTACATGGCGCAAGACAAAATGTGGCTATGATACACCTCTGATGCCATGCGAAATTTTTCAGCTCTTTCGGTTGTACTGGCAGAGAATCAACCACAGAGTTGCTACTTATATCAATTCAGTAAGTTGACAATTTTGGTAAATTTGTAGACTCAAGCCATTAACCTCTGGCTTTGGCACTGCAAGCGAACTAGCTCGACTCCCCGACCACTAAGTGGCAATCGTGTCTGTAATGTATGGACGCCTGCGTGGAACGAATTCTCCCTAAATTCGGAGTCCCTCATTCCTTAGTCCTTAGTCTTCCCTAGTCTCCATTCTAGTTGCGCTTTAGCAATCATACACACGGCCTGCATTTTGACACAAAAGGCCAAGCCACGTTGATTAGGAGGGAAAGCCTTAGATGCTTCATAGAACTCGAAAATTTGCTATCTGCGTCAACATGAGTGACGCAAAAAATTGTCACGTAATGACGTCACAGATCGCCAAAATTTGTGACGTCGTTATGATGCCCCTGTGACCTAACATGATCAGGGTTGCCACTTACTTTCGAGTAAATGTCGCCAAACGACGAGCAGAAAGTCGCCAAAAGTCGCCATTTTTTTACGAATTTCGCCAAAAAAGTCGCCATTCTAGATATGTGCGGCAGATGCTAGTAATAAGAATTTGCACTGGTGTATAGCCCCGTAGAATACAGTGACATTCAAAGCCCTTAAAGTATATTGACATTTCTCAATACCAGGCGCATCGCCCCTTCACCATGGGAGTGCTTGGTGCACCTGGTTCTCCGACTAGCCGCAAGATGTGCGTGGAGGCGCAAGTATGAAAGGATAAAACGCTCATGATATCCTTCCATCACTGTCCGCTCGTTTCAAAGGTTTAAGTGTGGTAAACCTTGGGCGAAAGCTGCGAAGGCGTTGTTTGTAGACAGCTTTACATCCCCTCATATGAAAAAAAAAGGATTAACAGGTTAATTGAAAGTAGTAAGACAGAATTCTTACAGGTATCGTTCATTACTGAGTATTATGCCTTTCAGTGTGAACTAATATGATACCGGACGCCACGGTCCCTTTCATATATAATCACTTATATCTACCCGCATCAATCCAGTGCGTTGTAATTGAACAGGCAGACATTGTAAAATGTTATATAGGAATTGTTTTCATTGCACACGTCCGAGAGCAGTAGAAAATGCCTGAATAAATAATTTTTTATTGCACGAACACCCGCGTATCCGCCCATCTTCGCTATACGAGCTCGATTAGGGGATACTGCAGCGGTGAATAGGTCGCCAAGCTATTCAAAATAGTTGGAGCTTTGGCGGAACAAATGGCCGGAACACACGACCTACACGTCATCTAGCCCCTTCAGAAGCGAAACTTTAGCGAAGCTCTGAAGCATCTAGATGAATCTAGATGAATTGAGTTAGAAGCATCTAGATGAATTCAGGAGATGCACAGTAGTTACAGGACGGACATACAGAACGGCGCGTAATGTGCACCTCAATATCCAGAAAAATACAGAGAATAGTGCCGCTCATTCGTTGGGAAGGCACTGAGCTTAGGATGCATAACTCAGTGGAGACCTAAGCTGAAAATAGCCAAAAATTCGCCATGTCGCCATTCATAATTTTAGGTCGCCACGGGCCTCTCAAATTCGCCAATTTGGAGAAAAGTAGCCACCATTGGCAACCCTGAACATGATGAGACGTCACATGATGACGTCACCACAACGTCGTTTGATCACGGACGCAGCGCAAGTAAAGAAGAGGCTTGCAGTGGCTCCGGTCTTAGAGGCACCGCAAAACGACCTTCGGAGCGAATAAAAAAAACCCGTAAACAGGGGGTGAGTGCTCGAGCCGACGTTTCGACAAGTGGACTTGTCTTCTTCAAGGCTGGGACTGATTTGAGTTCCAGCCTTGAAGAAATGTCCACTTGTGGAAACGTCGGCTGGTGCACCCACCCCCTGTTTACGGATTTTTTTTTCATCGCAAGCTTCCATCTGCTACTTCCCACCATCTTCAGGCGCAGAAAGAGATTTCGTAGAGGAGCGAGGAGGATCGACTACGAAAAAAAGAAGGTGGCTTTCGCCTTCGAGTCGTCTTAGGCGAATACAGGAGGGTCCCTGTGGGTTGGTATTTTTGTTAGAGGAGCGCTTGAGGCTAGTGCCCACGTGCCCGACGCTGCTGGAAAGAGGCGGGAGTTTTGAAATAAGGTGTCGCCATAAGATAGCATGACTCGTCAATGGCGTAAAGGAAGTAGGGGAATCAGGCAATCGAAGCGAAAGAAGACAGGACCTATGCTGACCGAGGTAAAGCACCCAGAAAGGTAGTGACGCGACGTATTGTCTGTGTCGCATATCTCCATTTTCACGCTGTTTTTTTAAACGATAGATTTATACCGACTAGCCCAGCTAATCACGTTTCTACCATGTGTTTAGCTTGTTATTCACGGATTTATTCGACGCAGACGGCATGTCGTTTACCGCCAGCTCCTATAAACTTTTGTGCGGGCAAGTTGAATTTATTTCACAGCTCTTTATAAGACTTAGAATTCATGTCACGCGTGTAACACGTCTGGTGGCCTGTGTTAACGGGTTTATTTCCATGTTTCAGGTCCAACGGATACGACTCCTGTTTCAGACGTCAGTAAGTTTAGCGAGACACTTGACACTTAACCTTAAGTTCTTGCTCAAAAACGTACGCGTAATCTGCTGGAGTACACAAGCCATACGATAGAATAAACCTGGAAGCATAGAAATCGACTGTCAAGGATAAATTATATCCTGCTTGTCGGTAATAATTTTACAACCCCACTTTCCTAAAAAAATGCAGTTCAAAAAGAGAACGCGTTATCGTCGAGGCTGACCTGATAAAGAAAGCAGGTGATAAGTGTGTCAGCTGCCCACATTTGTTGTTGAAAGAAAATGAAATGGCTTCTCGTTCGAAGCACATTGATACACCCTAGATTTGTTTTAAATTTTATGTTTGAAGATTGACCCATGCCATCTCTTGTGGGATGATGTGAGCATACGTATCAGCTTGATGCGCGGGTATATCAAGATCTTCGTTCAAAACACCAATTGCAAGTAAAGCGCCAGTACTGTTGTATGTTTCGTCTTCGTCGTTTGCGCTTTTCAAGATTCCTCTAATGATGGACCAACTCACCCAAATCAAGGTGTTGTCGCATTTCGATTTGGGCAACATACAAGAGCACTCGTGTGCTTAGATTAATGCCCAAGTTACGGAACTCAAGGTGGTCTATATTAATCCGCAGCTCCTCACTATGGCGTGCCTCATAATCATGTCGCTGTTTTGCAACAAAGAACGACAAGAATTCATAATACTTCTGTTGCATAATAAAGAGGGGGGTGGTCGGCTGGGGACATTAAAGAAAGGTGTTGATGTATCGGTTGCACAGTTTATCTGGGTTCTAAATACAACTTATAAATCTGGGTTCTATACTCAAAGCGACAGTGGCTTACTCTTACGTGAAAAAGTGACAGCTGAGAAGGACCGTGTTCTAGGGATATATTTACGCCTTTAAATTCACAGCATCACTATATTCTTAAAGCACGACTGGGATGGCCAAGACCACCACCTGGTCTCAATACCGCTTATTTGCCATAAATAGGCCATTCATGGAATAAGTAACCAAGACTTCAACGAGAAGCCAGGACATTATCCTGGAGCTGTCATGCTCCATGCTGGTGCGGGAGACATTCAATATCAGATGTTCACCTTTCTTTAGCTGTGCCTAAAACCTGCGGCGTAGCGAAAATTGTTTTCGGGAGGGGGTTTCATCCACTCTTCATGTGTGGTCGTGCGTGTGTTTGTACGAGTTGCCTGTATATACCCATAAAAAAACGAGAGTATTCAAATTGCATATATGTAATACAGCGCATGCTTATAACAAAGAACCAACTACGTAACAACAAGTACATAGTACACAAGAGACATCAAGATTTCAGCACCCATGTTCACAAGAAAAAAAGCAGGACAGAACGATCGGAGGCAACAAATAATTTAAAAAAAGGCGATTACAGTCTTCGAGATGCTTCCTAGTAATATTGACACAAATTCGGACATAAATCCCCAAGTCAAAGGGGTGCACAGAGTATGTATGGATGGATGCAAAACTTTATTGAAAACTAATGCGGTACGCGACTCAGCTCCCTCGTTGGGACAGTCAGGCCAAGCCCAACCGCCGCATCTTGCGCCCTCTGGAAAGCCCATAGTTGAGCCTCGGCATCGGGGCTCTTGATAGCAGATAGCCCCTAGTGCTGGTTGATATGGTCCTTGCCTCGTAACGAGAGCCAACGCGACAGCATATGATCTAGGCTAGCGAAGTCATTGCAGTGCCTTCAAGAGCTACTGGGATAAGAGTACAACTTAAAATAATATTTTTAACAGTACAACGTTTGTATCATAGAAATCGGTGAAAGAAAACAAGAAATGAGTATTTTGAGTTATTTAGAAAAGAACGTATTTAAGTCTGCTCGATGTTTTCTGGATTTCTTCCAAGAGCAACTGCTTCAGGAAGCCGATTTCATTCTTCAGTGGCTACAGGAAGAAGTGATTTATTGAATGCAAGGGTCGAACCATGAAGGCGTTGAAGGCTGTTTATCAGTAATATGAAAAATAAGAGCAAAGAAAAAAATTGAAACGCAGATCATTGTGGCCGTTGATCTCCTCACTCTTTTAGCTGATAAGTGGGAATTGAATAGCTGTTCATGTTTTTATTATATTCGTGTGGTTAAGATAGCAGATTTGAGCATTTGAGCATATCCCCTTTATTTTTCAGTTCGAGCACAATGCGAACCGTACGAAACCTACGGCTGCGTTAGTAACTCAACTCAGTGCGGGGAGAACATTTGCAACCCAGCACCTGACTACAATGTGAACTGCGCGCCTCACTGCCGGAAAGGGTGCTGGTGTACGGGAGACACCTACCGCCGCTCAAGCGACAAAAAGTGTGTCCCCGAAAACGAGTGTTCGACGACACCGTAATTAGGTGATTGCCGAGATATGTCATGCTGGTATAGCTATTTTGTTGCTGGCTTCCGTCGAAGCACGAGTGCTCAAATGACACGGACGCCAATGTGGAGTGCAATCAACGCGTTCCAACAAAAAATCGTATTCGCATCCATGAGTGCCCAGTCGAATTAATCTAGAAAATGAACACACACGACACACGAGAACTACCACGCTGCGTTGTGTCGGTGGTCCCAGGTGCGTCTTTAAAAACTTGCAGAAAGCTTGGAGCTTCGCCTCCAAGAATGGAACGCGTTAGCGTAATGAGGCCCGTTCGCATCAATTTCACTGCCCCTACAGTGGAGCGAAGCCTACAGTGTATCGCTGCACCTGAGAATTTTCACATTCGCCGGGCTACCCTCCTATTCCTTCAACTACACATTCCTTCTGGGAGACTGCGCTGAAGAGGTCAGAGCCGCAGGAGCAGCGTTGGCCGATCCAGCGTGCACGTGGAGTGGCGCGAGTCAATGTGGCCCTGAACTAAGGGCTCCACGCTACGAGAAAGAGATCTTATCCTCGTACAGATGAAAGTGTTTTTCTATCTCTCTCGTTCGCTTGTCAGGCTTTGCTACTCTTGAGGACACTTCAACCGCGCCGCGATGAAAGGAAGTTCAGTGCTCGTGACATTAGCCTTTAAAAAAAAGGGAAAGAGAGAGGTGTTCGGTATTTGCAGATGCGGCCGAGCTTATTACATGCAACAGCCTCAACGTTACTCACTGTAATAGCATGCAGAAGTAGTGTGGTGCCTTTGAGTGCAAGATGACCTGCCGCCACTGCTATCAGACCGCAAATAGTGACAACACTTGTGACAGCACTTGTAAGGTGAACAGTGCGCCTACTATACCTGTCAAGGTGGTCTTGTGGTTATGGTGCTCGACTGCTGGCCCGAAGATTACGGGATCTAATCCCGGCCGCATTTGGATGGAGGCAAAATGCTAAAGGCCCGTGCACTTTTATTTATGTGCACGTTAAAGAACACCAGATGGTAAACATTTGCGGAGCCCTCCACAACGGCGTCCCTCATAGTTACATCGTTGTTTTGGGGCGTAAAACCCCGACAACTGTTTGTACTTCTATTGCTCCCGCCTTCTTTATCCGGTTGAAAGACATTGCTGAGACATGCGCGATTACTAATCTACAAAAACCCACTCTCCGGTAACACAGAATAGTCGCACGTATATTTCGTCGTCGTCGACCTGTTTACTTTTATCTGTGTTAAACTGCTTGGCTTCGTCTTTCACGAGCCAGGACAACAGGGGTTGCCCACATCAGTATATCTCTTCGTCGTGCATTTCACCTGCGGATCTATCCAAAACCGGTCATCGAGTTCCGGTCTGTAGCCGCTCATAAAACGGAGTGTCTTGACACGCCGGAAGGAGCCACGGCCAATGAACAGGTTGGGACATGCCTCAGACTCCTGGTCGTAGTCTATGTCGTAAGCGGCCAGGCTGAACACGAGGCTGCTGTCTTGGATGAATGCGGCACAAACCTAGGGTGGCACAAAAAAAAAGGTCAATAAACGACCATGAATACGACGCCTAGCATCCATCAGACAGATGCACCTTTGCCGGCATACACAATACAAGTAAACGCACCCAAGTAAAACAGACGTTCAGCGGAAGAAGGAAACAAAGTGATGAAAAATTCTTGAACAGGAGTGTCGCTAAAGCCAATGTTTCGACAGGCAGGCTTTTTTTTTTGTCAAGGCAGCAGCCTTGACACAGGAGATAACGCTGTGGATGCTTGTTTTTGTCAAGGCAGGTGCTGGCTTGACACATTACACGTCTGCTTGTCAATAAGTTCGCTCAAGCGACACCCGGGTATAAGAATTGCTCACCTCCAAGTTAACACACCAACGCAGTGTACACAGATGTTAGAGCAACATAGAGTTAACGAGCTATGTGAAGCGAAGCAATCGCAAAAATAATCAAATGCTCTAAAACCAACCGTCAGTTGCGCGACAGCCATCGACAGGTGAAACATGAAGAATAATTCTGAAAGTACAATATCTTCGGCGAACGATAACTTCAAAGCGCAATCTCGCATCGGTAAGTACGGGGCTGCAAAAGATTCTCTGAGCCCCACATTAACTGTGGCAGCCGACATCATGCTAACAATACGTGCACCTGCAAACAAAAAACGCCAGGCCTGCGCGGAAAGCGCAGCAAGTCACAGCGAAAGCTGGAAGAGCGGCATTTCTAGAGCCCGTTATAAACTCTCTTGTGGCTACTAATACACGTGCATTAGCAACGTACCCACTACGCCACAAATCATAATTTTTGGGAAGTTGGGAAGCACCCACCACGACATTATTCGTTATTCTTATTCGTTATTCTACGGAGAAGCGAGGTACCATCTGTGAGGCATTATGTGCACTTTGTTATTGCGGTGGTTGATGACGATGAAGAATTATGGCTGACCCCTTTGTAATGGGTTGGAAGCTTTAAACAACCCACTAGTTACGTAATTCATATTGTGTGACGCCCGGTCGTTATTTAACTGTCCCACCACGCTTTATAACATACGTTAACCTGAGAAACGGAGAGCGAGAGAGAGAAGAAATTAACTTTATTGAGAGCCTGAGGAAATGGATCATGGGAGCCTTATGGGCTTCCTTGGCAACCAATAGAAGTGCACTTGCCAGGAACCCACTACGCTATAAATCATCATAATTTTTGTGAAGTACGGAAGCAGCCACTATGCAATTTTTCGTCATTCTGCGGAGAATCGTGGTACTCGCTAAACACCTGTAAGGCATTATGTGCACTTTGTTGATGCTGTGGCTGATGACGATGAAGAATTATCGTAGAAGCTTTTGTAATGGGTTGGAAGCACTCAACAACCCACTCGTTGCGCAAATCGCGTTGTGTGACGCCCGGTTACAGAATATCGCGTTTGTGTGACGCCTGGTTGTTATTTTACTCTTCTACCACACTACATTACATATGTCAATGTGGTTCCTTCCCGACATGAAGCCCGTATAGGGTTTTTTTGCAACGCAGTTTCAAGCACCAGCATGACCCTGAGGTAGAACACTGGGCTCCCACGCAGAGGGCCCAGGTTCGAACCTCGTTTCATCCTGGAGTTTTTTTCTTATTTCCTTTTTTTTCCTTATTTCGTGCGATAGTGGTTACGGACACCGGCGGCGGCGGAACACTACGGCGCCAAAAACGCCCGTTGAAATGATCTCATAACAGCTTTTGCTATAAAAAACCTAAATAACATGATTTGGTTGGTACTAAGTGGTTCGTGTTTTTACCGTGCATGATTGTACGCCCTACGAAACAAGTAATTTCACTTAATGTAGAAATTGAGTCCCAACACAGGTCGAGGCCTCAAGCAAGGCGTGTATTTTGTACCGATGCTGTACAGACTTCACGAACTCTATTTTCTCGATTGAAAACGCGGGCGCACAGTGTGAGTCATTCATGAAGTCGATGACGTCACCGGAGCTGAGCAAATGTAAGTGTGGTCGCCCACTGAAGGATGGTGAGGACGAGAGCATGCGCAAAGAAGTTCGACACCCATCCACGTACACGCATTTATTTTAATATCATGTGTTGCAATGCAACGTGCCCATTGTGGACCTATTGTGCAACATTCTGGGAACATAGATGCAACATATCTGTGCAGAGTTACATTGCCATACTTTCGAGCAACAAACCCTGCTGTTTTCAACGGCGGCGTAAAACGGCGCACTAGTATACATCCACTCTGTTTACTCCAGAAAAAGGAAATGAGCGGTAACCATTGACGACGATTTTTGATGCTCGCGAATTGTCGCATGCTTCATGAAAAACAATTGCCTATATTAAATCATTGGCCTGCATGACTGCGTATAATGTTTTCATAAGGGACAATTAAGGAGCATTCGTTACGTTATTTTGTAATTTTTGTAGGAAGTAGAGCCGCTGACCAGCACATCCATAATAAAATCGCAAAGCATGTGCATCACGAGCACAAATAGCCTACGCTGGGCAATGAACGCGGCCCGAAGAACGCATCAGCTTGTGAAACGAAGTGGCACTTCACTGGTGAAAGTCACCAAACAGGTGCACCAAACGACTAGCTGTGGGGAAGATTACATCAAGAATTTCGTTCGTGAATCATATCGCGCTAGAGATATGAATTTCTCGCGCTAGATTGCACAGGTTCCATTTGGTTGCTCTGAGTATGGAACCAGCATCCGAAGCATGTGTATAGTCGATATGCGCCTCAAGAGTGAGATGCATATCAACCGCCGGTTTACAATGTCCAGTGAACGTGACTCCCACTTTTCGGCCATTCGTGCAGTGTTTGTGCTCATAAAGGTCACAAAGGTCATAAAGGTGCTCATATTAGGATCGTTATCGAAAGGGGGTGACGACCTAGTAGTCACTTGTTAGTTACAACGTTTTGCTCCTGTCGCAGCCTAGCAAAGCCTGGTGGTGTTTAAGGGAATCGAGCCTCTGATGTCATGCCGTACGACACACGTTTAATGACGGCGACTAAAGGAAACGACAAGATCAAGCAGGCGTGTAGATATGGCGGGAGGTGCTCAATCAGTGATGAAAACTATTTGCCATCCGTAAGAACGCTGTTCACATTGAAGGCTAGTACACATGCAGCGTGCCTTACAACACATATACAGATAAGCTTTTCAACCCCAATAATGTAATACCCTTTCGGAATATGTATTTGTGTAGTAGGCCTATAAAGTGTAGACGTATCACGAACGCTGTTGAAGAGATGAAACATTCGTGAGCACAGGGTGTCGTTCGAGCCAACGTTTAGACAGGCGGACTTCCTTTCTTCAAGGTTGCAACCTTGAAAAAACCTATCTTCTTCAAGCTTCCATATTCACCAGAACTACTGCATTTTTGAATTTACAATGCTATTGAAGGCACACAATGGCGCCGGGATATTTCAAGTTTAGATTTCAGACATGAAATACACACACATACTACTACGGGGATATTTCCATTGTGTGGAACGAAACGAGGCAGTCTGTGTAAGAGGAGCTAATCGACGCAACTTAATTATGCAGAATAATTATGCAGATATAACACCATAACTACAAAGGTGCAAGTCATATTACCCTTTCCTTCAGTCCTTTTTCCGAGTCGAACACAAGAATACGATTTTCTTGCGGATTGAACGTGTATTCAGCTTTCACTGTAGTGTTGTAGCTGTAGTAATTTCCGTACTGCTCCGCACAAACCTGTTGGATAAACGACATACATTATTAGCCTTAACACAGACAGAATGTGATGGGTGCATTAAAGTCTCCAGCGTTATACTTCGCTCTCGATACCAGGCAAAAACTCGAGCTAAGCTGAAAAACAAGGTTTGTTCCGCGTCATGTGACCACATGATCGGCAAAAAACGAAAATGGAAAATTGACAACTACGAAACAATTTGAATAGAAAATGGCACCGAATGTCAACATGCCAACTAATCAGCCACGTAGTGGTCACCTGGCTGTACCTCGAGCACAACGAGCATCTACTGATCACACCTGCCGTGAAAGTCGCCAGAGGTACTCTACAGGATGTTTCAATCAATCTGTCCGAAGATCCTAAAAATAAGGCAAGTGCAATGTTAAGGCGAAACCTTAAATGCTTCGCCATACACGAAATTCGACCGTCGGCATCCCACGGCGTCGGGGACGAGTGGTGCAAAAAATCATCGTCATGTGATGACGTCACAATATCGCGTCATCATGACGTCACTGATCGCCAAAATTTGTGGCTTCATCATGGCGCGTCACGAATTTTGGCGTGACGTAATGTGACGTCACATGACGCCGTCATCACATGACATTGTAGCTTCTTCAAAAGTGGGCAAATCACGGAGGCAGGGCAAAACCAGGTGAGGTGCTTAAGATCCTGGAGTCAATGCAGAACCAAGGCAGGTCCGCAAAGCTTTCGGTCGGTGGCGGGCCGGATCACATCTTCTGACAAGAAAATGGCTTTCGCCTTCGAGTCGTCTTAAGTGAATTGATAAGGGACCTTCTGAGGTTCTTGCTCGCTGCCTGCATAACTACTTTGTCTGCGGCAGCGGAAACCTCAGCACGAATAAAACCGTCAATTACCGCCTAATTATTTAAAAATTAACAATTTAGTTTTAATTAAGCATTTTATTAGTGGAGACAGGAAGTGGGGCTCAAATGAGGGAATTGGAGCCCCTTCTGCAAAGAGCCTATGTGAAATGTGTTTTCGCTGAGAGTTTAAAACGGCGTGCTCACAAGTTCAACAGTGGTGCACCACCGCAGCGATACCGTCTCAACGTGACAGCACCATTGGAATATGCTAGAAACTATAGCCTATATCACTGCCTCACGTACTACTAGCAATGTAGTACGTCAGGAATGCACACGACGAGCTTCGCTTGTCCCTATTTTCCCGATGGTCTAGGGCTCCTTATTTTCCTAAATGTGCAACTGTTCTCGTCAGGCTGAGCCTGACGACAGATGAGCGTCGGCGGTTCTCACGCTCCAGTTCCCAGATACATCCATAGATGACGTAAGAACCTCGGTCACGCATGAAGTGGTATTTCTTGGTGTTGTATGTAAGAGAGGTCTGCCGGGGAGGTGGTAACCATTGCGAGGCCGCGCTGGGCGCGAGCAGGAGGTGCAGGCAAGGTGACCGGCTATTGGTGTAAGAGCGCGGGTTTCTGAGAGCGAACTATTCAAAATCATTGCCGCGCTCGAGAAACGAGAGAAGCGCTGCCTGAAAGGATTTGTGATCCTGTGGCAGCACAGCCAAAGCTACGTGGGCGGAGCTTCTGCACATGTGTTACTACGCCAAATAGTCCGTTTGCAGGCGACTGTTTACAGGCACAGGAAAACGTGAAATCGACACCAGAAATCCAGAATACTAGAAGCAGTCAAAAACGAAAATCCTTCACGGCATAAGCTTTCTTACTTACAATGACAAAGTATTGAACATAACACCTATTTCTTTTCTTTTTGTTTTCTTGTATGCTACGTATTCTACAAAAGTTAGTGGTCCCGTACTACATGCAGAAGCGTAGTAAAAAAGTGCGTGCTTCAGTTCCACAGCCTTCGCTGTGCTGCCACAGAAAGTTGTCGCCAGGTTTAGTCACGGTCGGGCCGTCCTTCCCTGTTTGCCTATGCAGATACAAAAATAACTAAAGCCATTCCTGTCAGTGTACTGCAGCCTCCCCTCTCGTGCGCCTTGTAGATTGTAAACGAAGTTAGCTGAGGTGCTAACCTCGTGGAACATAGCTCATGGCCAGAAAGTGGGGCTTTTGCTATTCTTCCGCTAGAGCGTATAAAGGCGTTGCTGTTCTAAGCGTCGCAGTGGGAAAGGTCCATAAAATAAAGAGGGGGAAAATAATAACGATAAATACGACAATGCAATGTATAAAGAGCAAAGTGGCATATTTTAGTGGTGTACGAAAGTGTACAAATGTACGGCACGCCATCAGTACATAACAGTGCTCGCTCCTGATGGCAGCGCCACTGCAAGCGCGGCGGCGCTAAGAAATCGCTACTTTTGAAGCGCGACGCACGAGCTTTTTAGAAGGCTGTGCAGGCGCCATCTTCTTTGTCCGTTTCTGGGTTGTTTGCTTGAACGGTGGCCGGTGTGAGCTCGACCGTACTAAAGTATGTGTTATGATGGTCCCACATGCTTCAGTATGCCGACCTGCTGTGCCAGTGATATCAAAAAGAGCTAGATACAACAAGAGAAAGAAACCTTCTTCACTACAGCGGGAAGAATCCCTAGTTTCACGGTGGATACCCTGGAGGCGCTGCTGCAGCTGCTAGGAGACGAGAAAGAGGCGAAGCGATGCAGTCGGCGCTATTTGATATTTTTCGTGGACTTCACCGCGACCGAATCAGTCACGCCATCTATGGGTGTATCTGGGTGCCGGAGCGTGACATACGACGCGGGCACTAATCTTTCGTCAGGCCCTGCCCTATAGAACAGTTCCAGTGTTAGAAACCAGTCTCACCGAGTGCGGGGAGTAGGGCATTGTAGGGTTAGGGTCGTTGCCTTGCTACAAAGGTAGGTCAACGAGCGGGTCAAGACTCAGCGACCCCAAAAGTGGGCAATCCTGTTCACCGAAAAGCGGGCCAATGATCGGACAGTTTCCATAAGAACGCAGGTTTTTCGTGGTAATGGCGTTGGGCAGTCGACTCTTTTGGGTGCATTCACACTTGAGAAGCGAAGAGCGAATGAAAACGCCAATGAGAGCAGAAAACCGTGTTTGAGCACGTCGAAAACGTCCACATTGGAGTCGTTTAGCAAGTTACGGAAATATGGCATGGAAATACGGTACCATATTTCCCTACCGTTTCTCGTTTCTCGCTCGTTGTGCTTCAGGCGTTCCCAGTTCCAGTGACAGGGCGTTCACCAAACGACAGTTTCCTCGCTGACAATCAGTAGCCTCAGAAGCAACCATGAGGCGTGACAGCAGCATGGATAGTACTTTTCGAAAAACGCTTTGGTTGTGTTGGAGTGTCTTGACTAAAATTAAGAGTGGAAAAAGCACAACGAGCGAGAAAGGAGGAGCGGTAAGGTAACACCATACCTTACTTGCGTAACGTGTTTCTATAACCTGCTA
This sequence comes from Rhipicephalus sanguineus, assembly GCF_013339695.2. Classification (NCBI taxonomy): domain Eukaryota; kingdom Metazoa; phylum Arthropoda; class Arachnida; order Ixodida; family Ixodidae; genus Rhipicephalus; species Rhipicephalus sanguineus. The sequence continues at coordinate 157,227,465 of NC_051182.1, forward strand.
AAAGAACCTTTGCTCTGACCCTCCCGCATGTTGTCGCCTTCGGCACTTGTAGAAATTGATTTCATTTCGCCCACGTCCTGAGGTTTTAATTTCGCACAGGATTCAAGCTACGCATGCAAAACACTAAAAAATAACTAGCTTCCACCTTTTCAAGCCGTTGTTTCGGCGAACACACCAGCAGAAACTACATAATCGGACACGCAGGCAGCGGCGGATTCACGAATCTGCTCAAAACGGAGAATCCTCGGGGCACGCCGAGTCGCTGCTGCTGCATCTTCTGATAATTTTAGCCATCACGGCAACCTTCACTGAAATCAGGCTCTCGAGGAACGCGGCCATCTAAAGGCCGTTAATTTTGTCGAGCAGCACGGGTTGTTTGCGATTGCGTCAGTCATAATCACTGCCGACTCCTTGGCCGCCATTTTAAGTTTGTGGCCCGGTGTTTACACCACGTGGTTTATATTATAGTGCAGCCAAAGTACGGCATCCGGTGAAGCGGAAAGGCGCTCCGGTATGATGTTGCGGAAAACTCGGTCTCATGCTCATTTTTTCGCTTCGCGCTCGCCGAGCGGTTTTCCCGCCGCTGAGGCGGCGAAACGAGCAGGTTTCTTGTTGAATAACTTCACAGCTCCGAAAACCGAGTGCAGAGCAAAAAGAGCTGACAATACGTGCACTGACAGTATCAGCGCTGGGAAGTTATTAAGTCGAAAGCCTTAGATGCCTCATCAAACGCAAAAATTGACCGGTGTCCCCCGTCGGAGGCGTGGGCGCCAACAGGAGTGAGGCAGAAAATCATCATGTGATGACGTCACCATATGAAGTCATCATGACTTCACAGATTCACAGACTTCACAGATAGCCAAAATTTGTGACGTCATGATGACGTCACATCACGTGACGTCGCATGATGTCGTCCTTACATGACATCGTCACTTGGTCAAAGGTAAGTCGATCACGGAGGCACTGCAAAACCACGTTAGGAGCGGAAAGCTTTTGGTGGGTAGCGGGGCACGTACAATACATCGACTGAGGAGAAGATGGTGGCTTTCGCCTTCGAGTCGTCCTAGGTGAATTCTTAAGAAACCCTGTGAATTTTCCACCATTTCCTACAAATTCGCCCACGCAGCCCTGCTTCTAAGCAGACTACTGGTGAGTTTTGCCGATTTGACCCCCTTCAAGTCCAAGTGTGCATGCGCCTTTAAAAAAGAGGGAACACCAAGGCACGATCGCTACACAAAGTTACCTCTTTTGGGTGAAGGTCGCCCTGATATCCATACTCGTGAAAGTACGCGCAGCTTTTGAACAGATGGAAATATTCTTCTCCTTGGCCTATTGATGCATAGTTCCGTGTGGCGTCTCGACTTTCATTGACCGTGTAGTAGTGGGCCCGCATAGAGAATGATATATAAAAGCGCATATCTGCCAGCTTGTTCCTCTTCAGCCACTCGAGGCTGCTCAAGGCTTCCTCCTGAAAATGTTAGGAGCAAAAGTAATCTCAATTTTATGTGATGAGCAAAGAATCGAAACCGCATAACGCCTAGGCGTAATAGCCTATAAGGCTTAATCTTAAGCCTAATCTTAACACCTAACCGAAACCTATAAGGCATAATCGAAGCCGTATAAGGCCTACCCTTAATAATTTGCAAGCCCTGATCCTCAACACAACCGCCAACGGTATGCATCAATGGGAACTAATTAATTTTTCGATGCACAATTAAGTGGTATGTTGAGGTAATTTCAGATGCCACAGCGGCAACAAAAAAGGCAAACGAAGAAGCTATAGGTATGTAAACTTAGGAGAACAAGCAATGCCCTTAACGTCGAGAATTTCATTGAATTCCTTGCATGCTATGCACCAATCGTGCGTATGTTTACTATAAGAAGAAGCATCTGAATAAACAGTGCTACTCAGAAAGGGTCGAGTACATATACACCAATTTCACAAGGAGGCTGCCATTTTTAAAGCTCGCCACCGCCGCAGCGCCGTCTAGCGTCTGCGATGTTTCGCCGCCCTTCCGGTGTGTGGGGTTCCGCGGCGGTGTATGCAGCGTATACGCTCGGTTCACAAGGTATCGCTGTTCTTCGCGGTACACGGGCAAAACAGAGCAACGCTTCGCGAGTGTAAAGGCGCTGGTAAATAATCGCTAAGCTGTCAGCTTCAAAATGGCTGAAACAGCAAGCAGCGGTGGCCCACGCGACGTACCCGCAGTAGTGCCGACGATGAGTAGAATGCCAATGCAGTTCTTAAGCAGCATGTGTAAACTGGCAATTGCTTTGTATGTTTTGTTATAGCTGACCTCGGTGTGGTTCTTGGAATATGTGCTATAAGAGAGCGTTAAATTTAGGACAACTCTCGAAGTAATCGGAGAAACGTAAATGGAGACGAGCGAACACGTAGGCCATTGTCCGGCTGCGCGCTAGGTGCGCGCATTAATGTTTAAGATGACTCTCGGGTTTCCAAGCCGTGATTATGCAAGTTAAACGTAACTATAATCCCTAACAGACCATTTGGTTCCGCTTAGCACGTCGCAATACAATGTTCATGAAACGACAGGAGCACAAACACCGATGCCTGTGTTCATTCGTGTCGCCGTCGTAGTTAAAAGCCTGTGGCCTCTGATCGTTGCACAGGATAAGAAACAGATGTACGACGGGTGAGCTCAAAATTCGGCGTAGAAACAACACGATGACAAAATGAAAATAAGCCTGTTGCACATCTGGAAGCATGACATGGCGTAAGTTCGCTTCGGCGCGAGCCGCCGCCACTAGCGATACGCCGAAATGGCGCCCGCTTTTGGTAACATTATTGTCAGTTTGTTTTCTGGCGAGTACTTGAGAAGCATTACGACAAGCGCACGTGTCCAAGTAACGACCTGGCTTTAACGAACCTGGGCCGATTATTCACGATACCCAGGTTGTCGCGCGAAAAAAAAAAACAAAAAAAAAAAACGTGCGGTTGTCATAACGCTACCTTAGTTGTCACAAAATTGTCAAGTCGGGAAAGAACATGCTCTCGACGAAACGTTCGAGACGCGTACCTTCGCCAAAGCACACACGTCATGCAGACCTTTCTGTCATGTAGATTGGAAAGTGCTAAAACGATAACCTCGAAATTGCACGCACAAAGATGGAACATTTTCTAGCCGCAGGCATTGTAAATCATGTGCTGTAGCATAGAAATCAGATAGGTTGATGTTATGAGAGAACAACTCTTGGCCAAACATTTTGTGTATTAATCGTCAGCCTTGACATTGGTTCTCTTTGGTGCAGATGATAAAGTGTACCAGCACCCAAGCACAATCACAAGCTGGTTTGATGACTTGAAAATGTGGCCATAAGTGAAGACACCACATATAATATACTATTTGCGGGAGAAGGCGTGCGACCTGAGAGAAGCGAAGTCATTTAAAAGCATTGTGCACTTCGCATGCCTTGGCTGCCAGTCCGTCAGGCTTCCGTTGCTGTTGCCGCAGCCAAACACAGCGCAATGGTAGCTGGGTAACCTGTCCTCGTCCATCATTTCGATTTGCGGCAGCACAATTGCTTCAGCGCGTCGAAAAATGGAAACACGCTGACCTCTCACGCACCACGCAGTGCAAAACTCGGGAATCCGCACACACCAGCGGCAGCGGTCGGCCGAGGTGGAGAGAGAGAAAGCGGTGAAAATATACCGGTTCGAGGCTACGCTCCTCCTCTCCGTGAAAACGGTCTATAGGAATAGTTTTTATTAGGCTTGCACTGCGCGTTTGTATTCATGCAAACACTGGTCCAGTAAAAACAATTTTTGTACAGTGTCTGCGTTCCTAATTATCTTAGTGAAACAATTAACACGGTATTTGATGACTGGGTGTTAGCATGGAATGATGTAAGGTTTAACAATTAATGTTTTTATGAGACTTTTTCAAGACGTTCGAATGACCCCTAACTTTAAGTACGTTGAATAGCAAATAGTTCACGTTCTCACGCCTAAAGGTGTGGAAGTGAAATTTAAATGAAGTCTACGTTCTGGTAATATCCCAGAACTCGAACCTTAAAGGGACCGACCACAGATTTTTCTCGAGACATTTTTTTACGGCGTGACCGGAAGCTCGATTTTCGCAGTTTTTGTAGCTGCGGTAGTTAATCCCGAAAGCACGTAGATATTTTACAAGCAGTATTTTTTTATCTGAAAGGCTCTAAACACGGATGCACCTTTCATCCAGCAACGCTGAGACTTGATAGCGATGCCGCCAGCCCTTCTCGCGATTTCTGAAAGCTATCGTTGTTCTGCTTTCGCAGGAGTTCCTGTAATTATGCTTCACCACCTTTTTTATAGCTTTTCAACTATTTTTGAAAATAAGCTGTTACAAAGATGATGTGGCACTATACACCTTCTCTGTATTCGTACCGCGTTGTGTGCGCATGCGTCGAAGGTTGCCTGCGCCTGTGTCATGGGTGGCTTGTCCTGGCGTCGTTTCTCTCTCGATGCACGAGCCAAGCCAAGTCATTGAAAACGTCACTACGCATGTACGCGGCCGCGCCGAGTAGCAGCGCGCGTCACTTCTCAGACGAAGTTTAAGGTAGCAAAACTGTGTCGCTCCAAAATCTTAGCGACCTGGAAACTGCGTGCATGGTTGCATGAGCACCCTCAAATGTTCCTAAGACGCGCTGAGGAGCAGGGGATCATTACGTCACGCGAAAGCGCGACGTATGCATTTTAATGCATACTACTAACGCAGGCCTGTATGTACATTTTTATGGAGTAATACCTTTTAATATAAAGAAAGGAAGAATATTTCAATACTAACAAAAAAATCGTCGACCGCGTACAGCAATCAACGGTCACGTGGCCGGGTTCACCGGATCGTGCATGTTTTTGCCACCAGAGGCGCCACAAGTTTTTTTTCGCGACTTTCAACTAATAAATAAAAATATAAATCCACCTCTCACGATAAAAACAGGGTTGGCTTGAGTCAAGGCGACTGACAATCTTTCCACCAGTGGAGTCATTTCATTTCATGTTCTGGACAGTTGTCGGTCCCTTTAATATTCTAAATCTATCCAGCATATGTACCTTTCTCGCAATTCAGAACAGACGACAAAAACGCTAAAATAAAAACGAATCAATTTCATTGGTGTACGAAGCGGTTCAGCAAGCGCGACTTATTCGCGCGCACTGTTTTTAGCTTTTAGAAGGGTGGAACTAACATTTTGAATGCGTTTAACACCGAGATATGTTACAGTCAAAAGATTTAAATGCGCCAATGCAAGTTGCATAGTGCACTTGCGCATTCCCTTAACAGGCAAAGCCTCGTTGTGTCAGTGCTCGACAATTTCTGAAAAATAATTCGGAACCGTTCTTTTTAACCAACCCTCCGAACATCCACAAGATGAATTTTCTCAAGCTCCGCAAACCACCATTGAGAGTGTCTTTTTTTCTTTTGGAAGAAACTTCAACGTCCAGAAACGTATAAGGTAAACTTACAATTGAGAGAGGGCCCTCGTAAGCCGTAGGACGGAATTCGAGGTCCCTAGGAAACGTCATCATAGACATAGGATAAACCTGATCGCACGAGCCATAGCTCTCAGGGGCCGATAGATGGGTGATAGCGATGAAGTGCGTAGGCCGGAATAACTCTCTGAAAGAGATCACGTTACCAATTGGCACTTTTCATCACGATTCTGTATCTCAGCTTTCGCCGAAGCAGTATCCCAACGCGTCATCGCAAGTACACTCCCGGTCATGCCCCGGATAAAGTACAAGCCATAGCCAGGAAACTGGACCAAAAGGACTCGTTTTCTGGTTACATCTAGCGCTTCATGCAAGACCTGATTAAGAGTGGATAGGCGCAAGCGGTTCACGAGAACTTTTTTAAATGCGAAGTATTTCTTAGTGAACTTCTGCAATTTTGAGCGTATCTATCTATCTATCTATCTATCTATCTATCTATCTATCTATCTATCTATCTATCTATCTATCTATCTATCTATCTATCTATCTAACTGACATTCAGCGTCGGCGTCCCGTGTCGACGGCGTCAACACGAGTTACAAAAAAAATCACGTGATGACGTCACCACATCACGTCGAAATGACGTCACACATCTCAAACACTTGTAACATCATGTTGATGTCACATAACGTGACGTCACATGCTGACGCCACCACATGATATCACCGCTTTGTCAAAGGTGGTCTGATAAGAGAGGCAGTGCAAATCCAGGTGAGAAGCAGCAAACTTTCAATGCTTCCGATCCTGGTGGCAGTGCAGAATCATCTTAGCTGCAGGAAGCTTTTGGAGGGTGGCGGTGAAGAATGAATACATCGAGTGTGAAGAAAAACAATATGGCTTTCGCCATCAAGTCGTCTTAAGCCACCAAGCAATAAGTAGGGCGAGTTGGTTTCTAGCTTCCATGTTTACATCGCGAGACGACATTCCAAAGAAGGCACACACGACTCACGGAGCTTAATGGCGAATACATAAGGGACCCCGCCAGTTTTGTAACACGAAAGTGTTTTATGCCGGGGTCCACCAAGCGCTTCCGTTACCGGATATGAAGTTGATAAAAAGGACGCCAACGGGTGAAAAAAAAAAATCGAACCCACCACGCTGCGGCTGCGACGGTAAGCGCCCGATGCTAAACCAACTAAGCTAGCTTGGCAGCCGCTGCACACTTCACGAACGCGCCTTATATCTTTCACACATTCTCTCTCGCAAGGTGCTCTCTGTTGGCAGTGTAGATAGGCGGGGCGGAGCGGGGGCGGTGCCGCCGTCTGTGAGAGGTGAAAAGAAGTAATGCGTCACGATCGGCACTTACTAGCGCTTACTCCGACATTGCTTGCGATATCGGAGATCATGGTTAAAGCGTCTCGATACCAGCGAAGGACACTAGCCGCGCTGGCGTCGCCGAGGCAACCTAGACGCAGTTACCTTCTTTGCCTTTCGCTTCATGTGAGCGTGCGCCGCCTCATCGGAGTAGTGCAGTTTCCACATGCACCAACGGAATTTCTCCGCCGCCGACTACTTCGATTGCGAGAGCACCGACTAACAAAACTGCTGCAATACGTTTTGCAGAAAGGACACGGTTTCGACAGACCAATGTCGTGCCTTCGTAGAGCGAGACAGAGGCCAGCGGGATGCACGCGTTTGCGGCTTAAGCTAAGAACCTCTACGATCTAGGCGTCAACATGGGTGCATCGCCAATCGGCAGGAGCGTAGCCAGAAATTTTTTTCGGGGGGGTTCAACCATACTTTATGTATGTTCGTGCGTGCGTTTGTATGTGTGCGTGTATATATACGCAAGCAAAACTGAAAGATTTCGGGGGGGGGGGGTTGAATCCTCCCCCCCCCCTTGGCTGCGCCCCTGCCAATCGGTGCTATAGCTACCAAGCACGAATAGACATTGTACAAGCTCTCATATATCACTCGCGAATAAGCACTACTTGTGTGTAGACACGTTTCACTTTCGTGTTTTACAGATTCCTATGAGAAAGGGATCAGCCATGTTTTTTTTTCTGGTTTGTTTGTTTTAAGGAGCAAGAGAACACGAGCACGAGAAATGACACGGGACATAGTGCCACTAACACCTGCTTTATTTGCAGAAAAACACGTACACACATATCCTTCTCGGTATGTACGCGTAAAACATGCCGGTCTCTATTGCGGATACGTAACGCGTGCTCAATAGCCTTTTTCTCAGATTATTACAATGCTGTGGAAGTGTCACGAACGCACACGTCACAATGTTTGTGCCAATACATATGCTTCTATCAATTCCCTGGCTGTTTTATCTTTAGTTCTAGCGATTAGACGCACGTCAGAAAAGCGTGGCCCACAAGAGCTTGAAGGGCAATCGCTAATACGCTTAGGTAAATTTGGGCCCTCATTTTTCGCTAAACATTTCATTCGTGCTCCCTGATCCACTAATTTAAACACGACCTTTTTCATTGCAACATTAAGGCAAGAAGTTCAGCTTAAAAACGGGAGTTTTTTGTTATTATGCAGATTCTTCATGGATAGAAATCTGTGTCTTTTATGACCTATGCATCTTTTTTTTCTAAGCTTTTAGGCATTCAGTTAACTCCTTGTTTTGCAGGATATCTCTGTGAACGTGAAATCTATTCAGAGGCAGTAAAGTGACCATGCTGTTGAATTATAAAGCTTGTATTTCACTCTAGTGAAACCTGTCGCGCAGCAATACGAAAATGAACGTTATTTCCAAGTGGTCTTATTTGGCATAAGCCAAATCGCTTGTGCTGGCCGAGGGTATGGTAAATACGTATTTCAGAAACTTACAATCTTGGCTACGGCACAATGTTTTCTACAAACCTACCTATAAGTTGCTAGAATATTAAGCCAATAATGCCGTTGATATTATGAAGTCAATACTCGGTTTGCTCATGTAACAATACATGACGTTGACTGTATTACATTTCCTTATGTGTGGTTCCATCAGAATCTTTGCTAGAACACACAGATATCAATATTAACATATAAAATAGGTCAAAAGTGTTTGATGTCTTTACAAACTTGCAAATTTGGTGCCTGTGTGGTTGCGGCTGCAGGTCTTCTACGCACATGTGTGCTGTAAATTAACCTATTGTATTATTGTATGGGGTACTACTACTACTACTACTACTACTACTGCTACTACCACCACCACCACCACCACCACCACCACCACCACCACGACCACCACCGCCACCGCCCCGCCGCCGCCGCCGCCGCCGCCGCCGCCGCCGCCGCCGCCGCCGCCCGCCGCCGCCACCGCCACCACCACCACCACCACCACCACCACCACGACCACCACCACCACCACAAACTATCAGAAGGTACTAATACTCCGGAAGAGAACTTTACGGTGCATTCATGGTTACGACGGCAGAACAAAGGACTTTTCTACTATGCCTTTGTTTCGCAGTTATAATTTACTTAAGGCAAATCTATGTTTTCGTATGCTGCAGCATGCTAAAACTAATAAATTACACACTTAAAACAATCAATTGTCTTATGATACATACAGTTTCCGAAAACAAATGTGTCCATAAAATTCGTTCTAGCTATGGCAAAGGGGAAGTAAGTTTTCATGTACATACGAATATTAATAAAATCCCAACAAGGTGATTTTTATGTTTCACAGAAATTATTTAAAAACGGCACTAAGTAATATCTGACTGATTCCGGTCTGTGTTTCGTAAAACCATGTTTTCATTATTTCCTGCTTAGAATCTGCCTTGCGTATTACCTGCAAGTGAAGTTGATTTTGTATTGATATTGCTGTGGTCTTTATGTGTTTTCTGACGTCAAGATGTACAAGAGAGCCAACGCCTTTGTCGGGCTTTTGAGCCTTTAGCCTTGGTTTCCGCTTTTGTAAGAAAAGGAAAATAAACCTCCCTTCACTTCATTTGAAGATGCGTAGGAGCCTGTTTTGAGCGCTGTACTCCCCATACGAAATTAGTGTAAAAGAACGAAATTAAATGTTGCTCACCTGAGATAACCAACGCGCAGGTAGGCGTAGTGATGAGGGAAATACACACCAAGTACAGCGTACACGACCTCAGCGTCGGAATTAACGTATCTCACAATGCTCTGCGTTCAAAAAACACAAAAATAATGTTCATGATTTAGGCACGTACGTGACAGGTACACGCGTACGTCGTTGAGTCATAGAATAGTGCATGTGCAGAGAATTACTGATGAAGCGTAGCCTCTCGTGCGACTGTAACGTAGCACTGTGACGAATGTCTTGTGCCAGGGTGACCTCAACAAGGTGAGCATCACCGCGTATAACTGAATGGGAAGTTTTGCATGCGCTCGCGTTTGATTCCGAATTCCAGCAAATATAACTTTGTTAATTAAGTTACCCTTTTTCACAAATAAATACCAAAACGATATTTCGTTATTTCACAGATGAACCTTTCATTTCTAGATTTCTGCTTACGCTATTCGACATATGAAGTTTAAGAACTTGGTTCCTTCCTGATGTGCAAGGCTTGTGTCTTACACAACAGAAAATATGGCAAGTTCATTTCGGCCTTAAACGACAACTTGCTGCTGGCATGATGTTTGCTGCATAATATACAGACCTTTGGCCATAGCGATGTACCGTGTGGCCGTAGTGAGCATGCAGAACTGCCTACATACATATTCCTGGGACCACTGTTCTGCTCTTTGTGGAAAAGTATAAATATCAAACACATCCACAAAAAATTTCAGCGTTTCTAGGACTTCCGAAAGTTCTATTAAAAAGCGCAAGACATTCATCTGTTATTCTTTTGGTGGCAGTATCGGAACGTATAGGTTTATTAGGTGATGTCCCATATGAAACCGAATTCCTGTCTTCTGATCAAAAGCAAACAAGGAGGTAAGTGACTAGCATCCCGTGACAATCTTCGGTAGTTCCATATGTGGTCTTCCAGGTCAAGCATAGCTGTATTTGCCCCATCAAGTGCGAATGATCGACGTGTATGAAATAGGTCTGAGGCTTTTAGTACTTTCACATGTGTCCTCGTAACAGAACAGCAAAAAGTTTAAGCTAGTTCTAGGCCTGTGCAATCTGTGTAGACAGTGGAGCTCGGAAGCAAGCGTCCCCACTTGGCGAACGCAGATTAATTTTTTCTTCATTTTCTTCTTTCTTTTACATTTCTTTTCTTCTTTACCTTTTCTACATCTTCTTCGTTCACCTTTCTTTCTTCCTCTATTTATATATTGCCCTATATCCTCTGTTCCATCCTCCTCGCCTTCACTTCTCTTTCCCACCCATTGATGCGCGGCCACATTTAGAGGTAACACGCAGTGAGTGGCCGCGATTCGCGGAACGAGCCGAATAGCGTTGTGTTTGATTCGGTACACGAATCGAATAGCGCTCATTCGAATTGTCGAATATTGTTCGAATAATGAGCCCCGACGGGAAATCTTCAAAAGAACAACACGTCCGTAGAGTGAAGGACCATTTTTCATTTTTTAATTAGTGAACTGCCAAGATTAATCGAGTTGAAGGTTTTAAGGGACTATCGAAGCTTTACTAATCCCGGGATGAAGGACTTTTGGCTTCAAACTACAATGTCGCCGAAGCGAATGTTCCCTGACTCCACTAAGCTTACCATGAGTTTCTTGACGTTCATTCTAGAAAGATTATTTATTGTTTAGCTCTTAATATTTAAACGTTGGTGACAAAGTACTATCTCGAATACTGAAATAGATGCTGCAATCATCCTACATTTAGAGAATACCTCGACGGGTCTGGTCGCTACTGTATACGCGCTTACCTCACTTTAGATAACTGTGGTATCTTTTCTCAGTTAAATGTAACAGTAATGCTACTTTGTTAAGGTTTGTGAATATTTGCTTGAAATAGAAACAAAACAATGTAGAATCATAGGCCTCTCTTTACAATAACTGCCTCGCTATTCGAAAATTATTCGAGCAGTATTCGACTCGTATTCGTGTTCGATTCGGTATGATCACTACTGCATCTCTGTTCGATTCGGTTCTAAATTTCACTATTCCCACCCTCCTATACGGGATACGCTTCACACAAAATTGTTGCAAATATATACACTCAGAATTTTCAGGACTTGGATTCGCCCCGCCAAGGTCGTCATGCCTGCGAGGAGGTTGAGCATGCCGAAGTGCTTGACTCCCATGATGCGCAGCTTGTCGAGGCCGGCGTACAGCTGTCCACTCTCGTGCTCAGCGATCAGCTCACCACTTCTGCTCAAAAGTAAAGATTTCGCTCAGGCACAGATAACATAGAAGCAAAACCTACACACACGCGCTTCGCTCAAAACTATACTTGAAACAGCGCTACAGTAATTTTAAGGCGAAAGCCTTAGATGCTTAATCAAACGCGAAAGCTGAGAGGCGTCCCGCGTCAGCGTACCCCTGTCGGCGGCGCCAACTCGAGTGATGCAAAAAATCATCATCACGTGATGACGTCACCATATGGCGTCAGAGATCGGCAAGATTTGTAATGTCACAATAACGTCCTCATGGCGTCACTGTAAGCCACATAACGGAACGTCACGTGGTGAAGTCATCACATGGCATCATTGTTTGGTCAAACGCGGGCCGATCCCAGAAGCGTAAAAAACAAGGTGACGTGCATAAAGCCTACAGTGCCTCCGATCCTGTAGGCAGTGCACAACCACGTTAGCTGCAGAAAGCTTTCGGAAGGGGACGTGGGAAGTTCAATACATCGACACAGAAGAAGAAGAAGAAGAAGAAGAAGATGGCCTTCGCATTCGAGTAGTCTGAGGCGGGTGCATAAGGGACCCTGTGAATTTCTTATTGTGAATTTTTCTTTACCTCTTCTTCCTCAGACTTCTATTACCTTGGCTCGAGTTCTTGTTACGGCTGTGCATCTCTCTATTTTAGATGTGAAGCATCTTATAGCGGAGTTCAATCCAGTGGTGGTGGTGGTGTGCGGCGTGACCACCCTTACTGCGCATGCGCAAACCCTCCCCACTTCCCCTCTCCCCTTTCCTTTCCTCTCCCCTCTCCCTTCCCTTTCCTTTCCCCTCTCCCCTTTCCCCCCTCTACACTCCCCCTCTGAAACGCGAGCTCTACATGCCGAAGCACTGCTTCGCATCGCCTCATGGCCCCCTTTTTCTCTCAGCAAAAGCTCTCGCGCTCCCCGAATCTTTTCCATAAACAGTTTTGTTTAATTGAGCTAAATGTCGCAATATGTCTCTACAAGCGTTGATAGAGCAGTTTCCAACTCCCGTAGCCTTTTTATATGTAAACACCTCATGATGTTCCCAGCCAATATGATATACCTACTTGCTGCTAGGTCCTTAGAACTCGCTCGTCGAATTGGAGGGCAGTGATGCTAGTACCGCGCAATCAAATCTATCACGCTGGTGAAGCTAATAGTTCTCCTGACGCCGCTTACGATATCGGTAACCCTGTAACTCATAAATAAAGTTCGCAGAGAAGCTATAATACTCGATTATTCTTCTGTCTCTCAACTCACTCTGGAGAGAAGGAGGCTCCAATACTTGTACGCTGCATGCTTCCCGCGAGCTCGAAGAAGTGGTCCAAACCCGTGTCGTTCCAATCGTATGGCTTGTTCTTCACGTAGAACGACTCGTAGAAGATGACGTCGCACACGCCGTCCTCCGGCAACAAGGTGGACTCCGTGAAGTTTACGCTCACTGTGCAGAGGAACGGACCTCGGGGGCCTTGCGGGTTCTCTGTGGAAACTGAAGTGCGATTGCTAGCTGGAGGAGTCGTTACAACTGCATCTTTACACAGCGAACAGACTGACAAGTACAGACAAAGGCGAAGAGCACACACGAGCGCTGCAGCCTCAGTGTGTTAAGTCCTCTTCTTCTTTTTGCGTCCCTGTCAAGCCCCGTTCACAGTGAAAGATTTCCGGTGGCCAAATGCAACGGGAGCACAACCAGAAAGCGCAGAAATGAACGGAAGGCTCTCTTGCAACTCACTTCTCACAATGTGGATGCGCTCCAGCATTTGAAAATGCAGAAATTCTAGCCAGACATAAACAGGGGAACAGGATAGTCGTTGAACCTGCAGCTATCGCAAGACGTAACTGCATCAGCAATCCCTCTGTTCCTTGGCCGGCACAGAAATCGATTACCTGTCTTCTTCGACGCATGTTACCTCGCCGTAATTCCGCTTGCTTTTTATATATACTGTTTTCTTGGCTTTTGCTCACACCTGACTTCACGCACGGAGGCTTCTGGTGTGATCACATGTGCAATATCTTGTTTCCTTTTTCCTGTTCAGTGTAATAAAGATTTGGAGTACGCTTGAGCTTCGCCTTCAAGAGTAGAACGCTATAGCGTAATCGGACCCAATGCGCATCGCCTTCCACCATGCCGCAAGGAAAAGAGAGTTTATGCGTGTAAAGCAAGCCATTTCAAGCCATCCTGGAATGCCTACTGCAAATACAGTTGTTAAGTGCCCACTACGCCGTAATTCTTCCTTTTCCGGAGCGGCGAGGTGCCCACGACGCATCCGCAAGTTCCCCCGCGCACCAGCACACTTTGTAACGGTAGCTTTTAACTGTCCACTCGTTGCGCAATTGACGTGTTTTGACATCTGGTGCGATTCTACAATTCTGCCACGCCATATTGCACACGTTAGGGACACCCCTCCCACTAAATGACATTCTTATAGCGGCTTTTTTTTTTCCTCTCCGAAACAGCCTCAAGCACTGCCGTGGATCTGTGGTAGAACATCTGCTTGCAATGCAAGAGGCTGGCGTACGATTTTCGCTTGGACCGAATGTTTTTTATTATTTATTTATTTGCATCTAGACTTCTCGCTGACAACCAATGACGCCACTGCCGACACAGACGCCAGAATTTCTGCGAAACGAGCTCCTTAAACGCTATAGCGTTAAAAGTGAGACGGAAGTCAGCGCCAGTCCTGGTCAGTCCCTTGTTTTCTTGCGTCCCTTCCGCACTGTTTTATGCCGCCAACTATCTCGGTCGCACACCTTGTTTCGGCTACGAGATCAACGAAGCGTTGCGCGACGTCGTCTGACAATAAAGACCTAACGACATGTACGCGTTCCAACGCGTCAGCACGTGGCATGCCCTCTCCGTATGCGCGCCCTCTCCCTGTGGAAGGAGAGGGAGCGCAGATGCACTTAACCACGTGTCCTTTCCCTCCATAGGAGTGTGACGCGACGCCGAGTCTACTCCCCACGCGCTGACGCGTTGTAACGCGTACGTGTGGTTAGGGCTTAACATATTCTCATCAAAACTGTCAATTCCAGTGTCATTTTCGCTTTGTTTCCCTTTCCTTAGCTTATGATGCCGAGTTCTGATTAGCTTCCGAACAAACACGCTTTTGTCCAGGGAACAAAAATTGGCCTCATACCAATCGGCACGACGAGAAGATTACACCGAAGCTGCTTAAGCCGGTGGTTAGGCTAGAAGTGCTCGCAGAAAAGCCTCGGCGAGTGACGATGTAAACATGTGCCGCCTAACAACACGTTAGAGGAAGGAAAGGAGGGCGAGGGAAGAGAAGTGGAGAGGAGTAGGAGAACAAATAAATAAGACAAAATAAAATGTCTTCGTGATGAGGGATCGGAGCCCGGGCATCCACGGTCCGAAGGCCAGCGTCGTAACCACTCGGCCATCAATGCAGGCACTTATTTTTTTCTGTCGCCGATTACGTTGCCAACCGGAGATCTTTCAGTGCGAACGGGCCTTTACTTCGTTCACGCAGTAAACTAAAAAAATGGTTATTTGATGCTGAACATAGAAAAAAAAATTCGGTTTCCCTTGTGCCTTCACCTAGGATGACTCGAAGGCCGTCCTAGGCGAGTCGTTTTAGCTCGGGAACATCGTAAAATCGGCTTTCATTAGATCAATCTTTAGCTGTATCACATTTTTCAGGCCGATGATGATGGTGTTACTTATGGTGGTGACTAATTAGCGCGACCCTATGTAATGGTTTTGCAGCTTGCAACCACCCATTAGTGACGCAGTTCACATCGTGCGACGCCTTGGGCAATTCTTCGCTATTGCCACGCAATATTAATGCGATAGCGTTAAAGAGCTTGTTTCGCAGAAATTACTGTGTCGGCGTCGGCGGCGTCCTTGGTTGTGAGCGAAAGATCAGCGTTGTCTATGAGCGAAATTTCGAGGTAGTTGCAAAAACCAGATATATTTTTTTACTTGCACGACGACCGCACCAAAACAACCTTCCAATGTACACATACCCCTTAAATTCTATCAAAGACCTTTAAATTTTCTCGAAATGGTACCACGCTAATAAATCAGCAGATGTGTTCAATTCTTGTAAACCGCACAGAGCTCACTACGAAGAATTATCTTTCAAAAGAAAGCCGGCGCTATTCATTGCTAGGCGCGATAATTTTCACTGCCGCTTTGTCAAGGTTTAAATCTTTGTTCCCGCCGAGTTGCCAGAAGCGTTCATATTATGAACTGAGCAAGCGTCGACAGGCGGGTAAGTTGATACATCTTTCAAAACTAGCAATTCTTACGTGTATACGAATACAACCGATGAGCGAAGCTCCTTAGAAATGGGACGCAAACGACTATGCGCCTGATCTCGCTGTTGGCTTTCATGAAGGCGGTAGGGTGGGGAGCGGGTAGGGAGAGCGTCTGCTGCGCTCGGTGGCGGGAACGACTGAGCGAGTGAGCGCGGCGGCGGCGCGTACAGCGCAGGGAGAGGGAGACAGGTGGGAGAGGGGTGCGAGCGGTGAGGCGGCGGGAAGCTTTGACGGTGGCGACGGAACGCCGCGAGCGGCGTCCGGCGCGCACAGCGTTTCATTTTCTTTTTTCGCCGGCGCCAAGTGGGCAGAGCGTCTGCTACTACCTTCGACAAAGCGCCCGTAGTGCGCTAGAATGATGGTTGCTATTCCACAATCCACGATAAAGCTGGTGAAAGTGAAGACGACCATTATAACCAGTTGTGCGGAGAGCTTATTTCTTTTAACCTCGAATTGCTGGTGCGCTAGAACCAAGCCGATCAAGGCCTAAACATTTCCTTTTAAATAACCGGACACTAAAATCTAAAGCGATGCTTAAGAGAAGGGAGCTTCGACGGCGCGGAGGGGTGCGGGCCTAAGGAGCTTCCCTCCTAAAAAAGATAAGCAGGAGGGCGTCCGCACTTTGTCCTTATTTGGGGTACGGTTTAGGTCTCCACCTGGAAGCGAAGGCCGGCTAGCGATTCGGAAGGCGATACGAGCACGGCCCGATTACGCTGTCGCGTTCCACTCTTGTTACCGCCACCTCCTAGAGAGACGGGCGCGCGGTGTGGTCGCGCTATCTCTTGGAGCCGTTGCGATGGTGCGGTGCGCTTTTCCCGCAGTTTCCGATATATGGCGTGACCCCGCCGCGCGCGGGTTAGAGATACTTTATATGCTACGTTATGTTACTATTAGAGTTACTGTATATGCCACCTAACTGTATCCGCGCTAGAGTTGCTGTATTAGAGTTACTGTATATGCCACCTAACTGTATCCGCGCTAGAGTTGCTGTATTAGAGTTACTGTATATGCCACCTAAGGTGGCATATACAGTAACTCTAATACAGCAACTCTAGCGCGGTTGTTCCCTTGCAAACAAGCCGTGGGCGAATCTATAGTTACCCATAACTAAGAGCACGCACATTTGTGCGCGCATTCTCTTACATTGACACGTGGAGGGTTCATCGATACTTCGATAAAAGATGTAACGCACGTGGACGTTCCCTTACGCTACCGGGCTGGTGACGCACTTGTGATGGATTCTGTAAATTCTCAATGACTTTAATGTGTAAGTGCAGTGTGCGCGCGTGTGCAGTCAGTCAACTCAACGCGTATGAACGCAGAGAGAACATATGCGCAGGGTCCTGTCTATAGTTTGCCGCATCAGTGCACCAGCCCATAAACCTTCCGCTTTGTTATATATATATATATATATATATATATATATATATATATATATATATATATATATATATATATATATATGCATGTATTGTGTGTGTGTGTGTGTGTGTGTGTGTGTGTGTGTGTGTGTGTGTGTGTGTGTGTGTGTGTGTGTGTGTGTGTTACGCTATCCCGTTCGACTCCTAAAGGCAAATATTAAATGTCCGCTAATGTTCACATACGTTAACGGAGTTCCTTGCACGACATGACGTCTCTATGGGTGCGCTTTTCAAAGCGCTTTTAGGTGGTTCCCTCGGTTTCTGGTAGAATAGTTGACTGCCACGCAGGGTTCGTTTCCGGCTCTATGCTGAGACTTTTATGTGATCTTTATGGTGGTGACTTGACTTTTAGAGCCACAGGACACGTTTTCAAGTCCAGCGTCCGACGAGGCACTTAAGGCTTTCAAGTTAAAACTATGCTTTTTAAGTTGTGGTGTTACTATCGCGAATGAATATGTGTGTATCGTACAGCATTCTTAAGACAATGGGCGACTTCAACCATCTGTCTGCAGTGGGATAAGGCAATGTCCGGTTCCTTGCGAAAAATGAGCGCCGATCTCGGAGGCCGGGCAGTTACCTAGTTTCAACGAGAACAATAACTTGTACGCATTGGCACTGTATATTTTGAATAGTGCTGGCTGAATTTTTACTTATGTTGAGTAGTACTGGCAATATGATTGCTAATGCTGACGTCTCTGCTTAATGATAAGTAATGGCGCCTCCT
Source organism: Rhipicephalus sanguineus (assembly GCF_013339695.2). Classification (NCBI taxonomy): domain Eukaryota; kingdom Metazoa; phylum Arthropoda; class Arachnida; order Ixodida; family Ixodidae; genus Rhipicephalus; species Rhipicephalus sanguineus. The sequence goes on from NC_051182.1 coordinate 157,245,581, forward strand.
GTAGCGTAAGTAATAATAAATATTGGCTATATATTTCGATTAATGCTAGCTAATACTGAATATCCTCCTTTAAAACACCAAAATTGTATTCACTCAGTATTTTTTTATTCACACGACATGCTAGCCCATATGTGCGCTAATAACTGGCACACCGAAAGCCTCCACATTTATACTATATCTGAGAGTCACACTAAATTTACCGAAGGCAGGTGTGGAACAAGAATAGATTGTAATCCATTTTCAAGAAACAGCGCAGTCGCGAACAACGTGCAAACAAAACATGAGGAATCAGTTACAAGCGTTGATTTCTAACTGAGTTTCAAATGAGATGGCTGCCGCCTTCTTTCGTGGAGAAGTCACACTTTACGTTAAAATGCGCGAAGCGCAAGCAGCGAACATCTTCTGGATTCATCACACATTAAAAAAATTCCTTTATTCCACCCAGTGTGAAATCTGCAGAAGCAGCGGAGCTGCGGTTCTGCTTTGTTTCCCTCGTGATTTTCTGTGATTTTCTGTGATGTTTTGTGCTATGTGCGGGTTTCTGGTGATTGCCTTTTTTGTAGAGCAGAGATGCACGGGAAAGGACGTGTGGTAGGCCCTTCCACACCCGACCCTGCTACAGTGACGGTACGTTCTGTTCCCGCTCGGGCCGCCCTCCCCCGTTTCACTGTGCGGCTAGCGCTTCTTGAAAGACCGAAAGCAGTTACGCTATCTTTGGGTGTATCTGAGAACCAGTATTTGCGGGACGACTTTAGGCCCTATTAATGCTAGAGCCACCCTTTCACTGTTTCCATGTGCGGCTAGCGCTTCGTGTGGGACCGAGGCAATTACGCCATCTATGGCTGAGTCTGGGAACGGGAGCGTGACACGCGACACGGACACTCATCTGTCGTCAGGTTCAGCAACAGCTACGCTGTTATGTGTATACTAAAGCAGGCTGCAATTGGTGCACGCTCACCTTGTGGCGTGTCCGTGGGGAACACGGTGTCCGGACTGCCAGGGGTGCCCGTGACGTCCGGGGTATCCGTGGTCACCGGACGCACAGGCGTCGACGTGTGCGGAGACACCGGAGGCACACCCGTCGAAAGTGTTTCAGTTTTTCTTTCAGTCTCTGTTGTTGCCAGTGTGGTCCTCTTCGGTTCTGTCGTTGTGCTCTCGGTTGAAGTGGACCGGTGTGGTCGGACAGTCTCAAGAGGTACAATCATGGTGTTTTCGTCCACGCCTGGTCCACCGCCGTTGCTCCTCTGAGCGACTCCAGCGACAGTTGTTCTCGTCTCGTCAGCAGCTACATCTGGACGCGCAGCACAGTAACAAAGGGGCTTTATCCGGGGTATGTTAAATAGATTGATTGATATCGCTAATGAACCCGAACAGCTGGAGCATGGAACAACTTCTGTTTTCTATTGCGCGAAACGAAGCGTAAATGCAGGAAGATCAAGAATGGTGGCGATGTGGTACTTGTAGTGTAGAGCTCAACTTGTTCGGATTTCTACATCGCAGGCATTTCCAGCGCTTTAAGTGAAGAGGGAGATAAACTAGAGGAAAAGACGAAACATCGGTGTGCTACCTCTTCATTTCCCTTTCTTTTTCTCTCATATGTTTCCCGAGTTTAATTGTAATAATTTGTTGAGTTTTAGGCCCCAGAACCATGATATGATTACGAGAGACGCCGTGTATGGTGGAGCGCTCCAGAAATTTCAACCACCTTAACGCGCGCCTCAATCAACGGACACAGGCCTCTGGCATTTCTTTTTGCCTCCATCGAAATACGGCCGCCGCGGTTGCGATTCGATCCCGCGACCTTCTGTTCAGCAGTCGAGCACCATAACCACTAGACCTCCTGCGGCTGGTTTCCCATGCTTCCTGTTCTTCCTCTGTCCTGTGTCAACTCCGCGCTGTCCAGTATTTATAAGTATTAACCAACTAGCCCAGCAACGAATTTTGTTTAGGTGTAATGTCCTGAATCATTGGCGCCATCACCAGTGCCATGGCTCAGCGCAGTTAGAGACCCAACTGTGTGGCGCGTGGAAGCAACGAATCCCCACAAGCACTGCTCGTATCTGCAGCCAGAATTGGCAGTATCGCTCCCGACTTGACTTCGTTTCATCTGTGTGGATTTAGCGATCACGGACGGCGTCGCCACCAGATTTTCTCCAACAAAGGCTATTGCGTTAAAACGCCACCTGAAGGTTTTCCTGCGCCATATTGCCGGGTAAGCGAGTGAAAAATTCGTTTCGATAACACAGTTATAATTCCCGCATTGGTAAGTTCAATTGCGAAGCCGCCAGTGCAATAATTGAAACGGCAGATCGAATATATTTGGTGAAGCAAGCATCAGCAAAACTTTCATTACCTCGTCTGAAAAACAATGTGCAAACCACAGCGGATTGATTTTAGATGACGTGTTCAAGGTGTTCTGTATTGATGCGTTTTATCTTCTTTCTTGGCCCTAACTACGATGTTGGCTACAGAAGTTACTTTTACCCGCGTGTTTTCTTTCCTTCTGGCGAATGAATTAAACATCAATATTGGCAGTAGCATCCTTATGTTGAGTTTGCCTTCCTCTGTCCTTGTGTTCGCTCAACTACCTTCAGTCAGGAGGACCAAGCTTAGGGCATTGGCACTCGCCTAAACCCCATTACCAACGTGGATGCTCAGTTATACGTCCCTCCGTCCGCATTACTGGTTATCTTAGCGGCAAGGCTCTGATATTCTTAAGAAGCAGTGATTAGCTTTAGTAGCCGCTTTCTCACCTGGTGAATAGAGGAGAAGAACGATAATCAGTGATGCAAGGAAGAAGACGAATCCCAAGATGCCTCCGACGATCCACATGAACTGGTCCTGCTGGTTTTGGCTGCGCATCGAAAAAGATGTGTAAGCAGTAGCAGTTCTGCAGGCTCATTCGCACCTCTTTTTCGTGTCTACGGGAGCAACTGTGCATGTGGACACGCGTTAAACGCAACTGGCACAAACCATGAAGGATAGGAAAATATAGGAGGGAGCATCATGTGACAATCTTGAAGCCTGCTCATAAAAACATTAAACGGAGAGATAGGACATGGTCACGTGACAAGTAAGCGCTGCTATTGGTCGGCTCGCTTTGGTTGCGCCTGCTGTGGAAGCTCCGTGGGCCTAACCCTACCCAGGAGGCACCACGCTCTGGTCAGGAGAGGTGGCGTCAGAGGATGTTGGCTTGCTGAGCCTAGACGAATCACGGAAACTCCGTCTTCGTTTGTTTACTTCCTCCGTGGGAGAAATATATTGGAGGAAGGGAGGCGTCAGGCAAAAAATGAGCTTGAGAGCTGCGCATGTTAGTAAAGCGTGGCATTATATACTCCGTAAGGTCAAGCGTCTGCGACACTATACAGCGTAGGAAAGACCACTTCTGCGAATCAGTTCTGTGGAATCCCGCAAGGTGGCGGAAGGGATTCCACAGAGGACTTTTGAGAAATCCGTATGGACTTCCTCGTGGCTTCCTGCTACAAGGTGGTCGTCAACTTCCTTTCTTAAAGAACACTGCGTGGCCTCCCAGCGGCAACTACGTGCAGTTAAATCCCAAGCAAACGTGGGGGATGGAGCAGAATGTTAATAACAGTTCTTGGGGTTTTAGTTCCCAAAATCACATTATGATTAGAAGAGACTCCGTAATGTAAGGCTTCAGAAATTTCGAACACCTGGGTTTCTTTAACGTGCACCTAAACCTAAGTACACAGGACTCTAGCATTTAGCATCCATCGAAATGTGGCCGCCATGGTCGGGATTTGATCGGGCGACCTTCGGGCAAGCATTCAAGCGCCATACCCAGAGACGAATGATGGAAACACAACGCGGGAATAAGTTGCATGAACAAAAGAGGTACCTCAAACAGGCTGGCCGCCGTTTCGATTAGGGGACCTGCCTTTGTCGAAGGTGCCTATGTCACAGGTGCCCTTGCGTGTTAGTTTTAAGCTGTTTAGTTACTTTGAGCGGAGTTACTTGAGGCGGTTAGTCACTTTTACTTTAAACGTAGGAACCATGTAGTCGAATGACAACGTCGATGTAATCTAAGGTAATAACGCTTCGGCTTGTTAAGTATTGCAGTAAGTCTGATCCCCCACTGTACAACTCAATGCATTAGCAAGTCGCGGGTAGCCCCTACATCACAAAATGAGCAGTCGTGTGGCGTAATCAAACTGTGACTCGCATATGCGGTGTTTACTCACATTTTGCTTAATTCCTCTGTAAAAAAAAACAACACAGAAAGAAATACAGTTAACGTTCATTACTTACACCTACCAAACCGAGGATTGACTATGTGATCTTACCCTCATTTGTTGTGATCAAAGATGGTCCTGTGATAAGAAAGAAAAACAAGGCGTATCCATCAGTACAAGTTTTCTTGATGCATCTATAGGAGATTCGGCTGCATTATACATAAGCCGTATGTCGTCAACCATGATAGTATTTAGACATCTCTTTCCTAAGGCAGGCCATTTTCAATAACCTTAGATCTTGTGAAACACGTTTCACCAGTGGATTCTTTCTTGTGAAGCCGGTGGTTTTAGGACTTCCCTCTCACAAATTGCCATGCCAGTAAGAGGTCCCATTCCTGACGAGGACAAACGCTTTCGAAGTTCTTCAAGTAATGTTCTCTTCGCTAAACGATATTTGTTTTTCAGGTGCCACAAGCGCGTCACACATTCAGTGCATCTCACTTTTTCTAAGTTTCGATAGCATAAAACAGTGTACTTCAAACTACCCTGGTATTAGTTACAATTGCCAGGGTTCTTGAATACTTGTAGTAGGTTCTTGAATACTTGTATTTGTATGAAGTGACAAGTATCGAAGGACCCTACGATTACATTCGCTGCTAAAAGTTAATTCAATGTCCAATAAAGTGTCCACACTCCTAAGCCTAAGAGAGAAAGTCATTTATGGACGAATTATGAATGTTTAAGCACACTTAGCCTCTTATCAAGGTAGCAGGCTTGACTGGACTTACTGATAAGGTCCGACTCGATTGCCATCGATCCATCAGAAAGCCTTCTTCCTAAAAAAGTTAAATAAAACGTTCTTTAAGTGCGTGTACGTTTTTTGTATAGCGGCATCAGAAGCTCTCATAATATTCATCAGTAGAGCCATTATGGGAACAAAGGGCACACATACGGACAGGACGAAGAAAGCTAACACAACACAAGCACATTTTTCCCATAATATATTACCATCTAGCCCGACTTTAAGCCTTGCTTCAGGGTAGACATCATAATGTTTCATCCCACCGAGTATTCTTACCCTTTGTCAACTGATATCTTTTTATTTCGATGAACAAAGTTACTAAAATCATTTCTTGGTGTCATTTTTTCCGATACTGCAGCCAACAGACTTCTTACCATCACCCCCATTTATCTACATATCCACTGTTATCTACTGCATTTAACTCTGCCTGTCTGTATCCACCTCCAGTCTTGCGCCGGTGAGCAACCCAGCTGTAGAATCGATCCATCAACCACTCTGTATAATTCAAGCTATAGTACAAACCTGTAAGTAAACACTGATTGTCTTCGACTGCTAGCGTAATATCAAGGCTGATTGAAACAGTTAAGGTTATCTATCACTGGGTCGTCCAGTCCCAGAGCATCACGTTGAATTTCCATTTCAATCTCAGCGCTAGGCAGTATAGATACTCAAGATCCAAGTAATACTTACGCGCTTTCGGGACTCCAAGGGGAGCCGCGATGCTGTAAGGAGACGGCGGGGAGATCACCAACGGGCTGGCCATCCTTGTTCCGTGGCACTGCGTTTCTTCTTCAGCTCAGTGTGGTTGATACCCAACACAGGTGATTTCGCTTGATTGTGCAACGTTCCCACGAGAGCTGAGCACGTGGGAATGGTCATTACCCACTGCAGGTTATGCTAACAGATTTAAAAACTCGCAGAGCCCTTATGCTGCTGCTGATGATGATTATGATGTCCTCGTCCTGAAATGCATTTGCCTAAGACGACTTGGAGGCGAAAGCCATCTTCTTTTAGATGCGAAGCAGCTTATGAACGAGGCCTGTCCCCCCGGCGTGACCAGTGCCCCGCGTGCCACTAGATGTATGGAAGAAAGAAGAGAACGAAGTGCTGGCACGAGAGGAGAGCTCGCGCATGGTGTGCAGAAGGAATTGTTTGCCTGAGAAAACGGTGCCACTAGATATATGGAAAAAAGTAGAGAACGAAATTTTCGCACGAGCGGAGAGCTCGCACATGGTGTGCAGAAATGAATGTTTACCTGACATATGGATGTGCGATAGAGCGCTCGCTCCACTTCGGCCCGTGCTCTAGTATAAATTAGGGATGTGCGAATACTCGACTTTCGAATTCGAACCGAATAGTACCTAATTGAATAATTCCATTCGACTTTCGAATAACTAGTATTCGAAGTTTGAAATAATTCGACAGGACGAATATCTACAACGGGTCAAAGGCCAATGGTGCAACTTGGTTAGGGTGGTGTGGCAAAAACTAACGCTAACGTCGTTACAGTAGGTATTTCGTTAAAACTTTCACTGACATCCTGTTCAAAAGCGAGAGCATGCTGATCTTAAAGGAGATTATGTCATTTCCGCTCGTAGAAAAACACGTGACAAAACTGTCAAGCCCTTCGCATGTTCGTCCCCAAAACGTAGGCGCGGACTTCTTGCGTAGTTCGGTCGCGCATGCCGCAAGCGCAGTAAAACGTCCTGACTTTGGCCTGCGAAATCCTCGGTCATTGGCTTTGCTTGTAAAAATTTGTTCACGCTCGGCAGTCGCCAATGCCGCACCGAACCAGTCGTACAGAAACTTCCGTCGTTTCGGCACACAGTTAAAACGCTGCTGTGAACGGGCGCACGAAGAATGTGAGCTTGGGGCACCCATGGCGATGAAGCACAACATTACCGTTGTTGCGCGACCGTGGGGAAAAAACTAGCTGCCGTACCCCCCTCTGTTAGTCGTTAGGAGGTTTGGAGTTGAGCTGCTGTCTGGAATGGCGGTTCTTCTATCAACATGCTTGCGCGCCCATAAAAACTGAAACCAAAGCCACTCTTGAACAAGTGCGTAATAAAACTGTCGTCACGCCGTAGCGTTCCTGATTTTTGTTTTGTCTTGCCGTAACTGGCGGTACTCATTTCGTGTAAATATACTATTCGATATTTCTGGCCACTATTCGGCACTATTCGATTCGAATTCGATTCGAGGTGAAGTTTCACTATTCGCACACCCCTAGTATAAATCACGTGAGGTACCCGCTACGCCATAAATCATGCAAGGTACCCATTTCGCCACAAATCATCGTCATTCATGCAACGTACCCACTACGCCATAAATCATCGTCATTCATGCAAGGTACCCACTACGCCATAAATCATGCAAGGTACCCTTAGATTCGAAGCAACTTATGAACGAGGCCTGTCTCCCCGGCATCGCGTCGACGTAGCCAATGCCCCAGTCGATCCGGAGCGGCGGGCTCGCGAAGCCGATGCGAAACGGGCGGTTGACATCGCATTCTCAAACCTCAAGCTGCAATCTTTGCAGCTAGAGCCATTAACTTTATACTTTACGGACCACAAGGCCATTATACTCAAGAGAAAACGTTCCTTCGGAGCTTAAAGTCGTATATGACGAGTAACAACATCAAGGGAACCTCGAATAGAAGGACCATGAACAGTGATGAAGAAAATAAAACATTTACAGAAATCTAAGTCCACTCATGGCTGCTTCGCATACTTCGCTTACGGCCGCGATGGTAAGCGCCCGACGCCCTACCGACTAAGCTAACTTGGCAGTTGCCGGACACTTCGCGAACGCGCCTTATATCTTTCACGCATTCTCTTTCGCACGGTGCTCTCTTTTTGGCGGTGTAGGTAGGCGGGGTGGAGCGGGGCGGTGCCGCCGTCTGTGAGAGGTGAAAAGAAGTAATGCTTCACGATCGACACTTACTAGCGCTTACTGCGAGATTGCGCGCGATATCGAGGGTCATGGTTAAAGCATCTCGATACCAGCGAGGAACACTCCTATGACGGAGGGATCAGCCATGTTTTTTTTAAATGCGAATGCATTTCTTAGTCGGGCTATGTGAGGCATCCGGCGTTGTCCGCGCGCCTCTCCGCTCTCACTCCCTCTCCCATAGCAACAGCTGCGGGCGCGCGCGAGGGTAGGTGCAGTGCTTCGCCGCTCCTTCTCTCACCGTTCGCTCTCTCTCCTCCCTGCGCCAGCGCCTCAATGCAATGCGTTCGAAACGCGTTTGTAGCGTTTGTGCCCCCTTGGCACAGCCTGAAAACAGCGCGTTCTAAACGCGTTTGTGCTGCATTGTAGGCGGTGGCAACATCCCTGAGGTGACTGCGAACGCACGTAGGAAGCGTTCGTTGAAGAGGCGCCCAAAAGGGAGACACTTGAGCGCGTCGATGTGTCCAGCTTTACGCCATTAAAATTACTACGCTCTGTACTCTCGGCGCAAGAAATGCATTCGCATTTCCTCACGATTCCCTTCGGGGAGGTGGGGGCATTTTTTTTATTATGGACAGTCTCGGCTGAATTTTTCCGTCGCCGTCGCCGTCATGCACCGTATATGTACAAGTATGTATATATATATATAAAAGCCCCAAACAAAAATAATTCAGAAAAATGCTTCCGAAGCGCGGAATCGAACCAGGGACCTCTTGCTCCGCAGCGAGTGGCGCTAACCGCTACGCCACGAAACGCAGATCCTCCGCGTAGCTAACGGCGAGCGTTATATACACACCCTTTACCACTAGACGGACTCGGAGACGGCCGGCGCTTATAAGCGTTTCTTCATTACCAGCGAGATGGCGCTAGGAGCACGACGGGCGACTAGACGGGCGCATTTAAATGTCGTCGGCGAGCTCGCTCGCTTCTTATATTTGCGCAAGGAGAACCTTGCCCTTCCGCTGTCTGCTCCCGCGGTTTTCTGGTGGTGAGGGGAAGAGGGTTGTTTCAAGGTTTCACCGTGGTGTCCGCGCTCATGTTACGGAGCGTACGAAAGTCACTCGAGCAAGGGACGCCGCTAAACGAACAAACAGACGATGAGCGCGAGCTATCAAGTGTCGCAGCTCGACACTTTAAGCACGCTCGTTTCGTTCGCTGCTTCGGCCGCCTTTGCAACAGGAGCGCTGTTCAAACTGAGAGTATCCATTGGCGAGCCTCACTTCGTAGAGCATTAGTTTCTTGCTATCGCATTCATTGCTTCGCCCTTGCGGCGAAACTGACTTTTTTTTTTGCATCACGGGTGTTGACAGGCACGGCCTGACCGTCCCGACGTGACAGTCGGCCTCTGCGCAATAACGCGCCTTGAAGGAACCGAATAAAGTTTTTCAACCAACCAATCAAACAACAAACTCGTCTTGAACCCACCGACGCGGAACGCCGGTCAGTTTTCGCGTTTGATGAGACAACTAAGGCTATCGCCTTTAAAAAATTAGGCATAGCTCAGCTACCCCAAACACCAATGACCAGTGAAGCTTCGGGGGCTTAGAAAACCATTGCAAAGTTGAGGAAAGAAGAAGTGTTTTTTTTAGCAAAACCACATTTAAAAAATGGCACCTTACTGGTCAGTGCGTGCTATATCTTAGTGCTCGCCTTCGGACCATGACTACCTGGGCAAAATAGCCGCTTCGCCAAGGAATGTTACTTTTTTTTCTTTCGATGTCCCTTTCAATTTATTAATGCGATAGCCTTACAGAGCTCGTTTCGCAAAAATTCCACCGTGGATGTCGGCGTCGGCGATGTGAACGATACCCACTGGCAACTACCGAGTGTGTTAGCCCACCTACCTTCAAAACACTGCCGATCAGTGTCTGCCTTGCTGGTTGACACAGCACGTGGTATCGCGGCAGCACTTACCCAGCAGTAGATGAGAACGGCTGATACGCGTTTGCACTTCGCTAAAAAGCCAGCAGTGCAGGAGGATTGGCTGTCGTAGATCACAGGCTCAAGAAAAACACTTCGCAGCAGCACTGGGATTTCTTGTGTTTCCGAATTCACGCCAGATGTTTACACGAACAGTACAACAACATTTATTTTATCCTCGATGTTGTCCTTCGCGAGAAACCAGAATGAGGCAGTCGGCACCAAGTACGCACTCACCTTCGACAAACTACCACGTTTTACATCGAAATCTAGGAAACACGATATTTCCAGCAGCAACAATCCGCACATGGACCTCCTTGCAGCCGCCATCTTTGCCAGTGTTGCCTAACTTTACAGCGCCCCCTGGATTTCGTTTTAGGTTCGAATAGAGTGAAACTCCGGCCCCTGGGGACAAGAAAGCAGTTTTCGAAGCCGAAACCACTAAACCACAAACGTGACTTGCGCGTTCCTACGCTTTGCATGTTTGTCAGAGCCGTCGCTGCATCGCAGCTGTGGAGCACACCAAGCGCGCGTCTCATGGTACATTCCACTGGTCGACTGGTCGTTATCGAGCGCCTTGGAGGCGCTGAAAAATTTGTGTGAGATAGGAACTAACCATCCCTTCTAAAATAATCAGTGATAACATGATCAATCTGCTTGTAGTCGTTGTAAAGTTCAAAGCTGCTGATGTCACCTGCTTCAATCGCAGTGAGAGCGCTCTCAAACGACCACCCGAATGTGCCGCCAGATTTTTTTCTTTTGGTAGTGAGGGACGCACTCAACTCAGCGACCAGGTTCGTACTAGAAGAGGGACGCGTCTGAGCATCCGTATTCTATCTGAATGGCTCATTGTCTCCGCATTTCTAGCTGCAGATCTCAGCGACACCAGTGTCCTTCTGTAGCCTCCGCGATTAGCTCTGGCGGCGCGCCAGCAAGCAACGGCGCGCCGCCGGAACTGAAAATGCAAAGAATACCAGTGTGCTTAAATTTAGGTGCACGCTGAAGATTCCAGGTGTTCACAATTAACTAGTAGTACCCAACAACAGCGTGTCTAATGATCATGATATGCTTTTGTTGTGGGAAACTCCAGCAATTATTATTAAGGCGAAAGCCGTAGGTGCCTCGTCAAACGCAAAAATTCACCATCGGCGTCAATACGAGTGATGCAAAAAATTATCGCCATGTCACCATGACGTCAATATGACGCCACATATCATGGCGTCACACGATGACGTCATCGCGAGTCATCGTCGCTTGGTCAACCGTCGGCAGATCCTGGAGGCAGTGCAAAACTGCTTTAGGTACGGAAAGCTTTCGGTGCCACATGGTGCCACATTTTCCGCGTTATATACACGATTATGCCACCAAAAACACGGAGGACGCTTCATCTTCGCCTTGATGCGTAATCGGGCCCCATGCGCATCGCCCTCTCAACAGCCAGCCTGCCTTCGGTTCTCGATGCGTGCCTCAACCATCCCACAAGCAAACGAACGACTGTGCGCGTCAAATTGGTCGTTTCAAACTGTCCTACAATGCCTACTGCAAGTACAGCTGTTAAATCCCCACTATGCCATAATTTTTCCTTTTGCAAATGAGCGAAGGGCCCACTACGCGTCCGTAAGGACACAGGCGAACCTACGCAGCTGCTCGCTTTGTTAATGCTTTTGTAGCTGGTGATGAATAAGTATGTCTTAGCGCTTTGTAATGGGTGGGCTTTTAAAACGCCCACTCCTTGCGCAATTCCAATGTTTTGACGCCTGGCGCGATTCTACGCTTCTGATGAAGCGTAGAATGACATCCACCACATGACATTCATATCGTGTTTATTCCAGAAACAGTCTCAAGCAATAGCGTAGCTCAGTGGTAGAGGAACTACTTGAAATGCAGGCGGCCTGGGTTCGATTCTCACTCAAACCGAAGATTTTTATTATTTATTTTATTTGAATCTTTCTCGAGTTTTTGGTCATGGGCAAGATGATTTTTCGCTCACAAGAGCGAGGCCGACTCCGATACTGACGCCGCAATATCAGCGAAGCGAGTCCTTTAACGCTATCGCTTTAAAATTGTTGGCGAACTTCCCAAAGAATATTGCGCATTAAAAGTTTTAACTGCGATCTCAACCCCTTGTTTTTAACTCGCTTTGCTGCTAATTGCTGCAATAACTTCTCTGTTTTTCGCTGCAATTCCTATAGCTCATGCGGGTCCGTTTCTACTGCCGTCACTTGGAGAACAAGTCCAAAGAACGTTGTTACGTGATGTTCGTTCGCCTTCGCGTTGCAAGATGCCACATGTTTCACCCTTAGGCTTCATCTCCTTGTAACAGCAGTCGCGAAGTGTGATGTTTTAAGCTTCGGCCTACGAACGTTTCGACGATATTGACGCAATTGCAAGTCCACTGGAATAGAAAGGCAGCGGTAGGAATCATGTTTAAAAGTAAGGCATGGCATATGCTTACGTTTGTCATGGCCCCGCCCATGAATGTACTGGATTAACAAAAAGAAACAGCAGCTGGACATTGCTCGTTGGGTAGGCCGATAAACGCGGTGTGTGACGCCACTTTAGAAATGATAATGAAACGTCCGAGAACTTACAAGAAACAGAAATGAATCTTGCTGACGGCGCGCACAAGTCGCCGTAGATGCCAATTCCCTAAAAGTTTTAAGCAGCTATTTTCGAAGAGCTTTCACAATGTCCACGCAAAATGGTTACTTGTGTATACAGGAAAGAACATGACTTTTAATGGCTCGTTTTTCTTTGTTAGACACAATATTAATGAGAACTAACAGACAGTAATGCCAAGGAAAGTGTAGAGGATGTTATTCGTAATCATTGGGATGTAAATGTGAAGAAAGAAAAGTCGACGAAAGGTAACTTGCCGCCGGCAGGGACCATTATACTTTCCTTGGCATTATTGTCTGTTAGTTCTCATTGCTTGTGTATACAGTTATAAACGTTCATCTATGCTGCGGCTGCGCGATTGAGGTTTCATTCTGGTATTGCGCGCTTAAGTGCAGAAATAGACATATGTAAGAGGTCATGTCGCATAGTTTGCCCTCAGAGATTGCCTGCCTTTTATGCAAGAAGGTGGTTCGGGGGTAGTCTGTCGCGGCGACCGCACGCAGTTGCTCACTGCACATGGTCTGTAAATGGATTGCGCCTGTAAGTAATTCTCTTTTTCTTTTTGTGCATGATTATTATTTCGACTGTAAGAACTTTTGTCGTTTTGAAAGCATTTACGGAAACGACTACGCATTCTTCCGCGAGTTGTTATCGTGGAGCGTCTACAGCCAAACCTATGCGCGCCGGTGTTATCCCACCTTGCAGCCAAACGAGGTGCTCCCGATAGAGGGCGACTCCGTAACTCCTCGCCCCCAATACATGCGGTACACTCACCGCTTCGCCTTGAGAGGACATGACAGGAAGGAAAGCGCTACGCTCGATGAAGCGGACATATTCGCTTAAAGTAGCGTTTTCCAAAGAGTTACGTGAAAAAAATAAATGACAAGAGTTACCTCGTAGCGATACTTCCTATAGCACCCCAGTTTGTTGCTATCGCATTGATTGCTTCGCCCTTGCGGCAGAACTGTGTTTATTTAGGTGTAGCCTTTGCCACAAAATTGAACAATCTCGCCCTTATAAACACAGCAAAAGTTAAGGGAAATGAGGCTTTAAATATTCGCACAGTGTTATCGCACGAACACCGGGATTTCGAGAGCACCTGTGTACTACGTATCCGCCGATCCTTAGTGCGCAGCACCCTTAAACTATGGTTGCGTAGTGGATGGAGCATCCAGGCAATCCCACATTAAGCGACTCGACCGTATTCACAGTCTCGAACTGCAGCTTGCAAGCGGTGCCTACGGGACATCTCCTGTCCAATGTTTGTGTTGTATACAATGATCCCGCTTTACAGCCCCGCAGGCCACTACTTACTCTTTCGTATGTGCTGAGAATTCGGGTACCACCACAACATCTGTGCCACAACATCGTAACACAATGTGGCACTGGGTCGCACTACATGAATAAACCGAACGCGATCCAACCGCTTGTTTTACAATACAAGGAATTCTGCGAAATATTCGATATTCCTTATGAGGTGCTACAGGTTGCCGAAAGGCACAAAGGTTAGCCCCGTGATGCGATTGCACACACTGATGTGATCGGACACTGACTCATTTAAAGAAAAGGGGATACCGCACAAGAATACATAATGAAAGGGTGCCGTGCCATCCAAGACAAATATAAAAAAATGCACAGAACCCAACTAGCCGAATCTAAAGCACAGAAACATGGGGCAAGAATTGCAACGAAAAATACGGGATTGTGTATTAGAATAACTCGCTCTGCCTAAGTTTTTTACCGCTGAAGCTTATGCCATATGGGAAACAGTAAGGAAGCCTTACCACAAACGAGCAGAACTACTCCATTATATATACACATATTCTTTAACCCCGGCTTTACTTAAAATGCTGCAAGACAAACGAATAGGAAAGAAAAATCCAAGTTGGGATACCAGGGACTGGAGGAGGAGACAGATGCGCATCCACGGCTCCTCACGATGACCTCTGCTATACAGTGATTGTATCCGAGCAATCATTAAGGCAGAGGTAATAAAATGGCAGCAAAGATGGCACTCATGTATATATAAAAACTACATCTAACTAAACCTTTACTTAGTCACTGGAGGTTGGGCAGTCGCCAGCAACGTTTCTACAAAGTTATCTTGTGTAGGCTATGAATTGGACAAACACACCTAACACAATTTATTGCTTCAAAACGAAAACCCGTCGACTTGCGAGGAGTGCAATCAACATCTTACAGTAATGCACATTGTCGTGTTGTTCACACATTGACCCACAGAGGTGAAAATTTTTTCACGGGTTCTTTAACCCACGCCTACCTGCTGACCCTGCCTTGATATTTGGAGATGGAACAACTGCTTCCTTTCACAGAGCTGTCGAAAGTTTTCAGAAGAAATGGGTTACATACATAAGCTATAAAGTTACGGAGTTCTTGCTACCTCAACTCATTTTATGTGACCCTGTGGCTGGCGCAGCATAGCCCTACTCACTTGTGCGCCAAGAACTCGAACTGTAGAATAGAAATTGGGTAAGCCCGACTAGTGACTACTGGTCCAATTAAATGCCGTCCGCAGGCAAAAACGTTACGCGCCGCATACATTGGTCAAATCCGAGCACTTGGCCCTGTTCCACTAAATTGAGTTCAAACTTAGTTCAGCCAGTATGTTTCATTAACATCAGCTATAATGAACTTCTTGATGGTGACTATGCGAACCTTGTGATGATGAACACTTGAAGATCGGCATAAAAGAGGCGGTAAGCACAGAAAGAACAATTAGCTTTTGTTTTTACGCTTGGTAAAAAAAAATAAAAAAAAGAACTTGGACCACTTTTTAAAGAGAGTGATCACTACTCAAAAAGCACTCGGTCAACTCGAATGTAAAATGATATCCCCTGGCCGTCAAACACCCGCGCTGCCACAGACTTGCTGAATACAAAACCTTCTCGGTTCTTCTTGCAGGCGAAATAGTCTTTCACTGCGGAGAGACGGCTCTCCCAGCAGCCCGCGTGGTTCAGGCCTTTCAGCCACATGCTGTAGCCGTAGTGGCTAGCTTCCTCTGGCTCTACGAACAAAAAAATGTGGGCATAAAAAAGCTCTTCGGCGCTGTCGTTGTCCTTCTTCCTGACGACGAGTACCGCCCTTTGGCCGTCCGGCAGGTGGAGGGGGACGTGCCAAAGGGCAGGTCGCTGGATGTGGGCTTTAGGAGGTTTACCCTGAAGTAGTTCCCTGCGCAAAAATGTGCACGTCAAAGGACCGCTAACCACCAGCTCTGCCAGATCAAAATTGACACATAAGAACACATGCCTGTCTTTCTGTCGGTTTGGTCGGTCAAGCTCGATTTGTTTCCGTTGTTTACGATAAGGGAACATTAATTGTTAGGGTTGTCTTGGGCATGGCTGCGGTTAGTGCCGGGTTGTCTTGGTCTCATTTCGATTTTTTTTTTCGTTAGGTGATTGCTCAATTTGGTCGCTGGCTAGATGTTTAGATATATAGTCGGTTATCTGTTAGCTGATAAATCCGTCGGTCCGAACGCGGACGAACGATCCATTGTGTGGTCGCAGTTGGGTCGAATCGGGTCAGTTTGTGCAAGGTTGGAATGTCCGTCTTGTGTAATAAGCAGTGTGGACGCAAACCTGGTATTTACATTGTTATCGCGCGTGAAAATGTCATTAACCCAAGTGTAATGTCGCAATGTAGGCACGGTACGGTGTACAGATGAACACGTTTATGAGCAACTCGAAAGTACTGCGAAAAGAGGTCGTTATATTAGTAGTTCGTTGCATGTGGACTCGTCCTTAAAAACGTGCAACCAGAACAAACCGGGCTCTCTTTTTTTTTTGGCGCAGTTGCATTAAAACGTGCTAACAACAGGTGGCAAATTAAGATTTTTTGTGTTGTGCAGTGACACCCGCTACGTGCTCCCGAATGAATTAAACCGCATTTGCTATGAAGCGACACCATTTTACCGAAGAGCGGTATCGCCAGGTGGAGCCGATCATCCCTGCCTAGTTGCGTGCAGCGGGTCACCATAGCGTCACCTTACTTGGCTCATGCCGTCATTGCCGGGCACGGGTTTGTGCGTTCTTTGCGCCTGCTTCACTCCGGACCGTGCTCGCGTGCGGCGAGTAGCCTCTTAGTTCGACACGGCTAAGACAAGCATTTGGAAGTAACCCACACTCAACGTCTCCGCGATTCTCTGGCGGCCCCCCACGACGAGGCGTGGCGCGCGTGGTTTATCGCCCAATAAAACATGCTGTGTACGCTCGCCTTCAGTGCATCGACGTTTCTCGTTGCCCGCACCGCTCAACACCTGCGAGCTACTTTCGTTTCTGCAAAGCGACGCGAATCGTAACGCAGTCTTGCACGGCGCGGCGGTGGCGGCGAACTTCCGAACGGCAGCATGGCGTGCTTGTGCCGCCATCAGTCCGCAGCAGAGTTTGCCCCTCACGTGCTGCCGAACAGATGGCTTCAGGTGACTGTGATAAGGTTGTCTGGGCGGATGTCATAATCGCTGATCGACCGGTCTTTGCCGTTACCTAAAAGAGGAAACACTTTTTGACGGCACTTTGTGGCGTCGACGAGAAGTCAGGCTGAGGATGATGATGATGAATGAACTTTCTTGCGACGAGAAGTTATCGCGGTTATCGCTCCTTGCCATTATGGCTTCTTGCGCTACAAGTCATTGTTTAGTTCTTCGTAGGCGGTCGTAGCTGCAGAGAACGGGGTCAGAAAAAGTTGTGCGAAAGCTGACCGCAGCGCTTCATGGTGTCTCCCGTTTGCTTTATTATTATTTTTTTCTCATTTGCGCCATACTTTTATCGCAAACTTGTCTGCAGTGTTCGTTGTAAAAGTAGGAAGGTATGGAAAATGTTTTGATATAGGTGGATGCAATTTCAACGGTTAGCACAGGAAAATCGTAAATGCACCAAAAAATGGTCGCCATTACCGCAAGATCGCTATACCTGGGATCGTTATAAGTAGGTTGGACTGTATTATCGTAAACACTTGGTTAAGGAAAAGCTAACATTCACGGATTGAAAGTATAATGAGCATGCACTTTGCACCAGTATATTGCAGGACGCCATTTAACGATACACGGGAAAAGCGCTTGACAGAGTATGCGAAGCAGCATGCATGCTCACAGGGTCGAACTGACAGTAGACGGGCAGTTGTAATCATATGGCTTCCATTACATCATTAGGATCTATATGCAGTCGAACCCGTTCACAACGAACTTAAATGTGCCCCGAAAAGTGGTCGTTTATTAGCAGTAGTTCGTTGCTGGACTCACCTTTAAAAACGTGCACACAGCGACCAAGTTGCTTTTTTTGCGCATTGTTATTAAAAGAAGTGCTAACTACACAACCGATGACACCCCCCCCCCCCTTGCCTACCCTGGCTGCTTCACTGGGAGCGACACTTCCTAGCATACCATTTCTTCAGAAATCCTCAAAAAACACGCGTAATTTCAGATATGAATAATCGAAATTCATGGCCTCGATCGAGCTCGTATCAGAAATTAGCGCTATAGGGAACCCAAGCTCAAGTTTGGGCGCGACACTCGCGTGGCCGAGCTATGCGTTTCTGGGGATAGACGCTGCCGGCGAAGGCGGCTTGGCGCCGGATTTGGCTGCTGCGGCGACAAGGATACGTGCGCGCATGCGCTCCTCATTCGGCCGGGAGCACTGCTAGTCAGCAATAGTCACATTGTGACGCACCACAGATGCAATCCGAGAGCTCTTCGCGTGGGCGGAAGCGGGGGCGGCAGTGTTGTGGCAAAAGGAGACACGCCGTGGATATTCCCAGTTACGATAAGAGCAGTGGCGCCATTCAACGTTGCTTTGGAAGCCTATGTGCGTGCAGGAAATACTGGCGCTGTGTTACATCAGGCCGGAACTTCACGTGGCGAACTTCACAAGAGTTTTACACCGTAGAGTGAAATAAAAAGTAGAAGTTACGGTTTTCTTGGTTACAACGCCGAAGAATCAGATAAGCACGAAACGTCGCATGCACTGAACAAGAGGCTGTGTTTTTCCTTTCTAACCCCCCTACAATAATGCCCACTTGGGCGATGTAGGTTTCACTAATAAATAAATAAATAAATAAATAAATAAATAAATAAATAAATAAATAAATAAATAAATAAATAAATAAATAAATAAATAAAATATTTGGCGCTTTACTGCGGGCCCGAAGGTCGCGGGATTGAATCCCGGCCGCGGCGGCCGCATTTCTATGGAGGCAAAATGCTAGAGGACCTTGCGGTTAGATTTCAGTGCACGTTAAAAAACTCAAGGTGGTCGAAATTTCCGAAGCCCTCCACTGCGGCGTCTCTTAGGATTGTATCGTGGTTTTGGGACGTTAAACCCCAAAAATAATATTGCTTGTATTTCCTGACCAGATTCTCCTGCCACGCCCCCCGCTCCTTATTTTACAGCGAAAGCTGTTATGAGATCATTTCAACGGCCGTTTTTGGCGCCGTAGTTGTCCGCCGCCGCTAGTGTCCGTAACCGCTATCACACGAAATAAGAAAAAGAAAAGGAAATAAAAAATTTCCAGGAAGGAACGAGGTTCGAACCTGGGCCCTCTGCGTGGGAGCCCAGTGTTGTACCTCTGAGCCATGCCGGAGCTTGAAACTGCGTTGCAAAAGGACGCTATACAGGCTTCATGTCGCGAAGGGACCACATTAACATGCGTAATGTAGTGTGGTATAAGAGTAAAATAACAACCAGGCGTCACACAAACGCGAATTCTGTAACCGGGCGTCACACAACGCGATTTGCGCAACGAGTGGGTTGTTGAATGCTTCCAACCCATTACAAAGGCCTCTGCGATAATTCTTCGTCGTCATCAGCCACAACATCAATAAAGTGCACATAATGCCTTACAGGTGTTCAGCGAGTACCACGGTACTCCGCCCAATGACGGAAAATTGCATAGTGGCTGGTTCCCTAATTCACAAAAATTATGATGATTTATAGCGTAGAGGGTTCCTCGCAAGTGCACTTCTATTGGTTGCCAAGGAACCTCATAAGGCTCCCATGATCCATTTCCTCAGGGTCTCAATAAAGTTAATTCCCTCTCTCTCTCTTGCTCTCCGTTTCTCCGGTTAACGTATGTTATAAAGCGTGGTGGGACAGTTAAATAACGACCGGGCGTCACACAATATTAATTACGTAACTAGTGGGTCGTTTAAAGCTTCCTACCCATTACAAAGGGCTCAGCCATAATTCTTTATCGTCAACCGTCGCATCAACAAAATGCACATAATGCCTTACAGATTACCTCGCTTCTCCGCAGAATAACGAATAATGTCGTGGTGGGTGCTTCCCAACTTCCCAAAAATTATGATTTGTGGCGTATTGGGTACGTTGCTAATGTACTTGTATTAGTAGCCACAAGAGAGTTTATAACGGGCTATAGAAATGCCGCTCTTCCAGCTTTCGCTGTGACTGTGCTGCGCTTTCCGCGCAGGCCTGGCCTTTTTTTTTTTAATGTTTGCCACGTGAGGTACCGGTCTGTGTAACACTGCGGCAGCATTTCCTGCAATGCTGCAGAGCGGTCAGTTTCGATATCAGCTCCATCAGGGCCTTGAATTTCGCTTATTATTATCTGAAATTACCCGTGTGTTCTTGAGGTTAAAAAATAGATATTCCATAAAATGTGACGTCCTACAACCTTTCCACATAATCAACTGCGCTGCTGTTAACAATTCAGGAGTAATTAACGATGGGAAGGAACACACGGCGCTGACTTTCAACACTTCGGCACAATATGTGTTGAAAGTCAGTACTGTGCGCGTCGACCTTCCTTGACCCCGTCTTCGATTACACTGCGTTCCTTGCAATGTGTCAGTAACACGGACAAGCATCTGCATTAAGTTGCTTAATTTGCGAGTTTTTGTTAATTACTCATTTCAGTGTAGCTTTAAGCAAAGAAACGCAGGCTGATTTCTCGAAACAGAACAGCATGAAATCCGAATGCTGAGACAAACAGCACGCCGGGTCAGCATGGAATGTATTCACAGCTCTGACAACCACTGATCCCTGGTTTGAACATCTAGGACACGAAGGGAGTGCTTTGCTGCGAATGACGCGTGCGAGTTAGCAAAGGCCCGCTTCGCAAATAAGCTCTTCAACTTCTTAGAAACAACAGATAAAAATACGACAACTATCGAGAAAGTGGTTAATAAGTAAACACGTAGTCAAAGGAAACTTGGTAGGGAATTTTGTCGTCTCTTGGTCCGCCACTCTGCTTCTAATTCTGCCGAGTTCGAAGGAAGGCTATGACGAAAAAGCAACTATACCTAAGCTGGCACAGCTGTGTTGAAGATACGTCGGACACTTCTTTTAATTTCTTATTTCTGTCACAACTGATAGCAGTTTTAGTTCGTGTCTGACACCAGGGTCGAAAGGGTTAAAACTAAAGAAGAAAAACTCCACAAAATATTCAGCCTATCGAACGCGGCATAGTTCGTTGCCTTTTAAATGGGGAAAATGTGCAAGTTTGCGAAGGCTGGCACAATAAAAGTGTATACACGTAGTGTGGTACATTACCTGTCATGGGTGCTGCTGGGTGTTCAACCATCAGATGTTGGTAGAAGGTGTCCGTATAACCTCGCCAAGAGCACCGGAACTTGTGGTAGAAACACCTGAACGGACTGAAATCACAACAAAATATCACTCTAGGACACACTGCTGGTTTTTTTATTATTATTATTTGTAGGCAATCTGTCGAAATGGTAATGGGGAGTACTTTTACCGTCACATGTTTGTATTATCTTCAACTTGTAACGTGGCTGATGTAGATCACTTTCCTGTCAATCCGAATGTCTCTGTCCTGAGTGCGGTGCTTTCAAGTAAACAGGCCCTCAAAATGTGTAGAACGAAGTTGCCCACAGTGTTAGGACTAGTAGAAACCCTTCAAACCCGGACGAATAACGCCATTTCCCATGCCTGAATTTCCCTTTGACGGTTTCTAGAATTTAGCTTCGCACTCAGCTTGCAGCGTCGCGAGAAAATGGTTCCTACCGTAATAAAGTAAGCGGCGCACCTTGTATAGAGGCAACTACGGGCAATCGACTGTTACCGTCCTCCTGAGCGCTACTTTCTCTCCTACCGAGAGGCAGAGTCTACGCTGGCGACTGCTGCGCCTTCCGCGGCCGTCGCCAAACCCGATCACATTGGTTGCCCGTGTGGCGTCGCTCGCGCAATAAAAAAAGAAAAGACGCATGTTCAGGGAAAGATGGGAGCTCGCAGAGTTAAAAAAATTCTCTAACACGGCCTGTCGTCGCTGCAGCCATCGTTTCAACAAGCGGTTTCAAGGGTGAAGGCATGGGCTTGTAGTAATCCGTAACAGTAGGCCTACAGCGCGGTGTGGGTTTACAAATGAGTGTTTACTGAAGTCATTATACTGCCCACATAACGGCTTGTAGATGCAAGTCTTGCAAGCACATTCAGAATGTCGTCATAGTTAAAAGAAGCGCATGTGATTCCACCTCCCATAATACGAATTCTAGTTTTGCCTGCACGAGTTCAAAGGTCATCGGCGTTCCTGAATGTTCAAATTGTCGCAAACAATACACTGACGAAACAGGAGAGCACGGCAATGATAGATTGAACGGGCATCGCGCGGACACAGTGAACAAAACAGCGAAAGCAGAGTATTTTATCTGACTGGTCACAACTTCGACGATCTCAAACTTTAGATGCTTCAGTCAAATTTCCAGTCCCTGAGTAAAATAAAATATGAGGAGTCATATCTTACAAGTTTAATACATTCTAGCCAATAGTTTTAAAATAGGGGCTCTTGAAACAATCCGATATGGTAGATGCGCAACGAAAACCAGTAAGAATTAAGCCTTCTGACAAATTCTAACCGTTAACACCGTGAAATTATCATCGTCAGGTGGTTCTTACTTTTGACAGCGATGATACTATCTCCTCTTCTCCGCTTTCGACGTGAATCCCCCACCACCCACCCTCGGTCTTTTCTTTTTTGCTTTTCTTACTGACTTTTTCTCCTTCCTTTTGGCTCAAGCAATTCGGCACGCCGGCCACTCCTCCTCTCCCAACCCCGTTTTCACAGTTGCCTTTTTCTCCTCTCTCGTTTGGGTTGGAGGAGAGGGTACTAGCAACACCTGTACTATGATTCTAAACAGTAGGCGCAAAGACGACGACGGACGAGAAGGGAGAAACACACAGGGCGCCCGAGAAGGGACACGCCCTCCGTCGTCTTCTTTGCGCCTTTTATTTAGAATCATGCAATACCAACACGCCCAGTTGCTCGCGCTCACACCTGTACTATGCGCACATATACACGCGCTAAGGAAAGCGGTTGAAGCCTTAAAGAAAAGACCATTGGTTGCCCCAAACGTCTCCTCCAACGGCACTTCGCTCTCCCCCGGAACTTCCCATTGTCTGCGGCGCCTGAAAACAAGGGTAGCGATGCGGGCTTGTTGGTCTCTCATGGTTCTTGGGTGTGGGCGCGAAAAGACAATAAAAAACGTTCATTTTCAATCACCAAGCCTACTTATAACATTTTTTCACACGACATTCACGTGACCACTAGCATATACCATGAAAAACCAGCAGTACAATCAACATGGCAGGGTTAAGAACCACCTATGAGGAAAATGACCACTTCTGCATCACGGGCAACCAGACAGACCTTAACACATGCGCAGGTAGTCTAATTGATTTTTGCTCAAGGATAGTGATGTTTTGCTAACACAACTATCGCCGAAATAGTCTGCCTACTTTGCTGCTGTGCTCTCTGAGCCTATCATTGAGGCAGCGGCCGGTCTGCCCAATGTAAAACTGGCCGCATGACAAAGGAATCCGGTAAACGACGCATGTTTCGCATTGAACAAATGGCGTACTATGCTTCTTCCGGCATATTATACTAACATTCTTATCGGGGTTATTTTTCTTGCACAAGTTACCCAGTATATATGGGGCGGAAAACAGAACACGAGTGTTAGATTTGCCTGCAGTCTTCTTAAGGTGATGCGATACTTGATGAATGTAAGGAACCACCGCTGCACTCGCTTTCTTAAGGGCGGGCGAACCTATGGGGGTGGACTTATCTTGCGTACCTTTAGCCCAGCGGAGTAGGCACTCTGCTACAGAGACTCACAGATGGCTGGGGTATCCGGCTGATTGTAGCCGTGATGCAGCATAGTTCATGGGTAAAATACAGCACAAACCAGACGATTAACACAAAGTTGTCACCATAAACCTAGCCTTTGCCTTGTCAGTGTTCTCGAGCTCATTACATCCTTTGGTAGTCACGCATGAGGTACCAGTTGACAACAGCGTAAAAGTTTCTTGATTTAGCTGTGCTTTTTGCCGACGAACACGTTTGCTGGGAATTCCAGCCACGCGCTGGGAAGCCGTTACTTCCTTTTAAATCGGCTCATTCTAAACTGGTCAAGAGAGCCATCGTTCAGTCATCCCTGTCCTGCGCACTGATTAAGTCGTGTGTTCATAGATTAGAGAGCAGTCTCGGTGCCCAAGTGCAACGTCTCACAAGTGCCGGTTTTCCTACGCCTCTTCTGTCAGCAGTGGCTGAAAGCCTTCTGAAGAAGAAAGCTAGGTGTTCCGAGGCCGAATCCCCAGTGAAAGGGACGAGGAATGTGTCCTTCATTCCATATTGCCACATGATTTCCCACAACCTGAAAAAAGTGGGTAATCACGCAGGTGTACAAGTGGTTTTTTCCGTGCCCCAAAAACTGTCTGGGATATGCAAGGCAGTAAACGCTGCTGAACCTGCACCTAGGTGCACGACAAAACACCGTTCGCAATTCGTGGATTGCGTGGATGAAGTGGTTTACTCCGTTCCGCTGACCTGTGGAAAAAGATATATCGGCCAGACGGGCAGGTGCCTGAATGAGAGGCTTCAGGAGCATCACTATAACGTGACGAGACTGCTGTCAGGGCATTTGGCTATACACTGCCGAGATTGTGGCTGTAAACCTATCTTTGAGCAGACTTCTGTTGTGCGCAGATGCCGGGATAAGACAGCGCGCGAAATAATTGAGGCTCGGGAAATTGACAAGGCAGGTTCGTTGTGCGTAAGCGCTCGTTCGATCTTAACAAAAAAAAAGAACTTGAATTTTTGTCATCACGTAGGGGATGAATTTTATGTTCTGGAAAAGATGACGCAGTGGCGCACGTGTTTGTGGTAAGGGCTTTTTTGTTTTTTGTTTTTTGTTTTCTTGATCTGTTATTTTTGTGAGATATCTTGTCTGATTTTGACCGTATTTCATAAATAGGCAAGCTCGCCCAAGAATAAACTGTTAGTTGAAGTCAGCACTCTCTCCCGTCTCTTCCTTGTTTTAATCGTCTGGTTTGTGCTGTATTTTACCCATGAACTATGCATCACGAACTAGCCTGCCAGCAAATGTTATTGAAGTTCGTGATGCAGCAATGATGCAGCAATGATGCAACGAACGTAACACCATCCTTGTGCTTCCGTCGGTGCCATCCTTTGTTGCATGGCGATCGCTAGACTTGTAGAGCGAGTGGTCCTTCCAGGCAAAAGGCGCACCATTCGCACCAAAAGGCGCATTGTCAAACCGATATGTGCGACAGTCCATTCTGGACTGTCGGCAGCGATTTTTTTGTTCTTCGCATCAATTGAAGGCCTTGAAAAAGAAGTAGTAGTAGTAGTATCCTCTACTGCATGGCTCATACCCACTCTGGGGGATTGGCCAAGAAGTCGTCTTACGAAAAAAAAAATTTTTTTAATAAAAAAAGTGCTTCAACTCTTCATCTTCTTCTTAGCTCATTTTACGCCGTGCCGTCTCGAATCAAGTCTTCTTCTTCTTCGAGGAATAAATTGGTGCCAAAGATCTTCATTACAGTTGTCTCCTATTTCAAATATACCGTCTTGGAGTGGAAGAAGTACGTTACACTATAGAGCAAAATTCGAAAAGAAATACGAAGAGGCAGAGATAAGCAGAAAATACGGCCCTTTCTAATCTGAAACACTCTTTCTAATCGGGTTTTAGCCCTAGAAGACCGTGTCCTTCGGCAAGTGCCAACTGCCCAAGAAAACGTAAATGTGAAAACAAAATCACTATAGCAAAAGAGCTAGGCCACAAATGAAACGTATTGGATGCGGTCATGTTGGTTGTTTTGGTCGCAATTGTTGACGCAGTGCTGGCTTAATGGATCTGGCTCAGTTTGATTCAAACAGGTGCATGCAGCATTTGGCTCATTTGCTATTAGAAACTGTCTTTTTGAATCACGTTAAAATCAGGAGTTGCCCCATTTTGATTCTAAATATTGTAGAAGTCAAATATACTTAGGCACGGTTTACGGTCCCGTGAAATTTTTCCCAGTTGTGCTTTCTCAATATGGCGGATTAGAAAAAAAAACACGACATATGTCGCGAAAGCCCGTTTTTTTTTTTTGGGGGGGGGGGGGGGGGGGGAGGTTGTGAGTGGGTAGCTTTGAGGTAGCCATTTGTGCAATTTACATGGCGTGACATATGGTGCATTATCGCGCGTACGAAACAGACATACAGGTGACTATGTAGCTGCAAAGGTGGGTGCTCGTTCGATGCTACGCTTGCAAAGGGGTTTTCCTTCTTCTTTTTTTTGGAATGGCCCGCAAGCCCTAGCGTGGCTCAGCGGCAGGAAAATGCCGCGAGGTCTTTTACGACTTGGAAAACATCTAGGACACTTCAGCTTCGCCTGCAAGAGTTAATAGTGTATTAATTGGGGCAACGTGTGCACGGCCATCAACAAAGTGCACATAGTGCCTTACTGATGTGTAATGGGTACCTGGCTTCCTCTCCAGAATGACGAATAATGGCATATTAGGTGCTACCCTGCTCCACAAAATTATAACAATGCATGGCGTTGCGGGTGCCTTGCAACTATACTAGCAGAGGTGACCCCAAGAGAGTTTGCAACGGGGTCCAGAGAGGCCGCTCCTCCAGCTTTCACTGTGACTGTGATGCGTGCCGCGTAGGCCTGGCATTTATATTCAACCTCTAACATTCCTGCATACTTGGAGGCATAGGAAGTCATGATGAGGAAGAGTGTGACGATGTTGGTGAGGAAGAGTAACAAAGGAAGCTGCGACATGACTGCTCACCCGAACGAGGCACTCTTCTTTGTGCTCCTCCCAGGCATCCTCGTCGTCATACAGCATGTTGCAGCCGCGATCCATGTAAGGGCATGGTAGGAGTTCCTTGTTCCTCGTGCGGCTGTGGTTGATGATGATGATGATGTGCCTCTACACATGGCTCATACCCACACTGGGGGATTGGCCAGGAATATAAACAATTCTTGGCTGTGCTTGGAGGTCTGCCAGACAGACACAGCTACGCTTAAGCATATGCTATGGGAAAGCGAGGCTAAAGCCAAACGTATTAGTCCCGATGCTCTCTCGGCGAGGTGGGAAGCCGCTCTGCGCAGCTCCAAGCTCGCCGACCAACTCTGGGCAGTCCAGCAGGCCCGTGAAGCGGCGGAGAGGCAAGGCCTTGACGTCCCGACATGGGAGACCTGAGCCCGGGCCGTTAATCTGCCGGACAAACAATAAAGTTCTTCCATCCATCCATGTGGTTGGGCCTCCATCGTAGTCTTCCTTGGTTCACTGACATGAGAACAGCCCTACGGCAAAAAAAAACTAAATTGTTAGTCAGCCGGATCAAGCGCAGTGTTACTGAGCGCAGACGATACTGGGTCAAACTAAGTCAGATATAACAAGACAGCCTACGTTAGAAAGGGCTTGTAGGATGGGAGCAATTAAGACAAACTAAACATACAATATAAGTACACTATAACAACTGGTCAACACTGTATGCAATATGCTCAGCCCAGCAGTGGAGTGACGAAATTTGAATCAAGGCACGCCAAAGCAGAATATGGTCGAGAAAATCGGCAAGCATTCCGAAATACACCAATAAGACAGCTTATTCTTTGTGTACAATGTGTGGTGCTTGTGTATTTCTTTCTTGATCTACAATCAGGAGCGAAAAACTATTTCGCCTGCCTGCAAGAGGAAGCGCCGCAGTGGCTGCCCGCGAGTTCCACGCTTCACAGAGAAAGAAAAGATTGATATTTTGGTTTTCAAGCGCACACCCTGAAAGAAAGAGATAAGCACCAAACACCACAAGCGAATGTGAGGCGATCCGCTGGCGCAAGTTATGAACAATCTTCAGGCAAAACAGTGGAACCGCAATGGGAGCCTCCATCTCCGTCACAATGGCAAACCTGACCATGGAACATATAGAAAGGGAAGCACTTGGCTCCTTCTCGCCGCGACCCAAGCTCTTTCTTCGCTACGTGGACGATTGCTTTTGTGTCGTGAAGACATCTGAAATTGAAAACTTCAGACTGCACCTAAATTCCGTTCACCCAGCCATACAGTTCACGGTCGAGTGTGAACGCGACCGCACCCTCCCCTTTCTCGACGTCCAGGTGGCAAGAAGGGGCAGTGACTTGGAGTTCTCCGTGTACAGGAAGCCGACGCACACCGGCCGGTACCTTCAATACGATTCGTCCCATCCCTCCACCCACAAGGCCTCCGTTGTGTCCACATTACTTCAGAGAGCCAAAAAGATCTGTTCCACTGACACCGAACGCCGGAAAGAAGAGGCCCGCGTAATTGCGGACCTCAGAAAAAAACGGTTATCCCAGAAATTTCATTCGATCCGTCGCCCGCCGCGCAGAGAAAAAGAGGTTACGCGACTCCCAGCCAGCATTGACGAACAGCTCTCCAAAACGCGTGTCGGTCCCATACGTCCAGGGAGCCAGCGAGGCGTTGGCTCGGATTTTTAGGAAAGAAGGCGTGCACATCGCGCACGTGCCTTCATGCACGCTGGGCCGCTTCCTTCCCCGCCCGAAAGACCGACCAACAAAAGACAGGGCGCCCGGCGTCGTTTACAAAATACCGTGTGCCGACTGCCCCTCGTCATACATCGGCGAGACCAAAAACTTCCCCGAACGGATTAGGCAACACGTCAACGACGTCCGTAAACTCAACAAAGAACGCAGCGCCGTCGCCGAGCACGCAGAGACGTTTGACCACAGAATAGACTTCAACGGAACCGCCATCCTCGAAAGTGAAACCAAGTGGAGGAGGAGGTTACTACTGGAGTCGTGGCATATACAGAGGACCACTCAAAATATCAACCGTTCACTCGGAACTCTCCCCCCTGTGTATGCGCATGGGCTACGCTCCTCGGTAATGCGTGGGGTCGTTAACCGCCGCGAGAGTGCCTTAAAGAGGCCGCTGCCAAGCCGCCGCAGTCCCCCCTGAGGAAGGAACCGAGCTGGTTCCGAAACGTCGGGTTTTTACGTGTCTTCGTAACTTTGGTTGGAGAATAAATATCAGTTATCTCATGTAACAGTCCGCGTTTTCTGCGCGGCACGTACAACGAAGCAAAATAGGCAGAAATTACATTCGCGGATAGTTCCCTTGACAAGGCTGGCTGCATCCCAAAACAGCAATATGATTATCAGAGACGCCGTAGTGGAGGGAAATTTCGTCCACCTTGTGTTCTTTAACGCGCACTCACATCTCACAGTACATTTCGCCTCCATCGAAACGCGATCAGTTTCCATTTCGACCATTTTGAAGCTTAAATTTAGATGATCAATATCTCGAATTACGTGCTATATTCGTGATTTCTAAAAAAATGGCTATGTGAGCAATTAGCACGCAGTACAACTTTGTAATATAAACCACTGCCCTCAAGTCAATAAATCAAATGTTAATTAGCGAGCTTACGTGAACTAATCTCGTCAATGTCATTTTGGCGGCGGCAAAGTATTTCCGCCTCGACATACAGTACGTGTACGAAAATGACTGAAGCGTGACTGTCATTGAATTTTTATAAAAAATCTGTGCTGTATATAAAAAAAAACCTTTATAGCGCTGCAACTGCAATAACCAATCTGCAGTCTATGCGGGCACGGCGCACGCGCCTACCCCGCTGAGTATATTCTTCAATCCTCGCAAGCCCCCATCGCGGGCTCGGTTGGACGCGGAATTCAACGACTCTATTCTCGTGTCCCGCTTGGAATAGCAAAGGCATCTACTCCATTCCGACTCTTGATCCGTTATACCATTGCAACAACTGCATGTAACGATCGGAGTAGTGCGCTGCCCGTCTGAAACAGTGTCGCTGCCCAGCACACGATCTCCGCATCACAGCGTGCGGTAGCTACTGGTCGATTCCACGAAAGATCGAAAAAGGGTGTATATTTGATGTTTCCGATTTTCCTGATAATTTTGTATGTTGTGCACATATGATTGCACAGCCCGAAATCGCAGTTCGTTTTCAAATAAAAATTTTTTTCAACACAGCAAAATTCGACAAGTGTCGCCGGTTGACGACGACCATTTTACGAAGAATGCGTTTTCGTAACTTCGGAACCATGCTGGCAGCTACTCAAGCTATTTATTACAAATATCTTTCTTTTTGGCGGAAGTAGAAGTAAAGAGGAAATAGTTCTTATCATTTCATGGAATTCTGAGTAAATTATCTATTTTTAAAAATTCACGAAAAACGCTGCGTTTTTGAAAATCAGTCAAATTTGGGACGCCATGGCTACTTCTGTGAACATCTTAGCTTGTTCATATTTGCAGTATAAATAGGCCTTTATGTGAATAATGAACCTCTGCATTTGTATTTCTCTAATAATTTTCAAAGTAGTAAATTTTCATGCTCGAAACACCAAAAAGAGAAAAGTGCTCCTCCATTCAAAAATCTATAATAAAAAAAACCCAATCTCAATTTTGTTCAAAGTCCCCCAAAATGTTCTCAAAGGACTGCAGAATGATATTATGAAAAAACATGTTGCATCATTTTTGTTAGAACAAAAGCAGAAAATGTCAAACATTGTGTTTCCAGAGCGTGGTGGCCACTGCGTAAAGGACATCTCTAGTAACAAGAAAATACAGTAACACGTCTTTTTTCTTCTCTGAGCTTCGCTAAACAGCAGTAATGATCTATTGTTGGAAAGTGGGAACTGTTTTGTGAAGAAAAAAAAGATCGTTCCAATTAAATGCATTTGCGACACCACTTACATTCCTCGTCGACGGGCAGCACGGACATTTTCATTCCTCTGGATAATTTTTTTTTTAGTAAATGCGCTTATATAAAAGTAACGAAGCTAAACGCGAAATATGTCTAGCTGAGTCGATCATGCATTGTAAGAATGTGAGAAATCGCAAATGGCGGCAGTGGTGAACGGCGAGTACCGCAGTGCAACCTAAGCACAGCAGCCACACATTGTTTGCCAGGCTTTGTCGCTATGCACGAGAAAAAGCTGGGGTGTCAATTGCGTTGGTTACACGATACATTTTTCACCGCTCGTCGCTCTCCCGCCCGGTCTCTGGATCCGCACCGTGCGGATCGTGTGGCCCGCGCTACAAGCACTCGTGTAAACGGAGTAGCATGCGTTAGGCGGACAGGTGCAAAGGGCGGCGCGATGGACGCCCGCCTGAGCAGATGACGATAGACGCCCGCCTGACTGTGCCAGTCAGCCAAACACCACCTGGGATAGAAGTTAAGCATCCAAATTGTGCTTCACTTTGATGCGATCACTATCCTACGCTCTGAAGGTGGCTATGGGTAGGCGTTATAGCCATGGCCGAGATTTTGTACGGACTGCCTCATGGTGCACAAAAAGAAAATTCCGCTGCAGCAGAATTTTCGTTACGTAGAAGATATCGGATCGAGACTCTTTTGCGGAGGGTCATGAAGCAGGATGCGCGCTCAATTCAAGAGGGAAACCAGATCTGCCAGCACTCCTTCAAGAGAAAGAAGGATATATGCAAAACAAAGCAGATGCAATGCAATTAAAACGTGTTTTGTCCGTGGCCAGAACTGCTGCCACCAATCTTCACGTAATCGATTCTTTTTAAACTCTGCATTGATCACATAAGGTTTGACAACGTACACATTTGGGCCAACAAAAACCACACCTCTTGGCGACCGCTCTCCAGAAATTCATTTCCATTCATGAAGAGACCTTGGCTTTTATACCAATCTCTCAATTCTGGCACAGCACAACATCATTAGAGACGCATGGAGGGAATGCGTTCTTTAGCACTCAAGATATGAATTATACTCAACTGAAATAGATGAAAGAAAAGGTGGCTACAACTGAAAGTGCATACTGTGGACTGAGGGATGTCTAACACTGGCGTGAAGTCGCAAAGCACGCGAATGCATTTAATTGGAACGGTCTTTTTCCTTACAAAACAGTTCCCAATTTCCGACCATAGATCCTTACTGTTGTTTAGCGAAGCTCAGAAAAGAAAAAAGACGTGTTACTGTATTTTCTTGTTACTAGAGATGTCCTTTGCGCAGTAGCCACCACGCTCTGGAAACACAATGTTTGACATTTTCTGCTTTTGTTGTAACAAAAATGATGCAACATGTTTTTTCATAATATCATTCTGCAGTCCTTTGAGAACATTTTGGGGGACTTTGAACAAAATTGAGATTGGGTTTTTTTTATTATAGATTTTTGAATGTAGGAGCACTTTTCTCTTTTTGGTGTTTGGAGCATGAAAATTTACTACTTTGAAAATTATTAGAGAAATACAATTGCAGAGGTTCATTATTCACATAAAGGCCTATTCATACTGCAAATATGAACAAGCTAAGATGTTCACAGAAGTAGCCATAGCGTCCCAAATTTGACTGATTTTCAAAAACGTAGCCTTTTTCGTGAATTTTTAAAAATACATAATTTACTCAGAATTCCATGAAATGATAAGAGCTATTACCTCTTTACTTCTACTTCCGCCAAAAAGAAAGATATTTGTAATATATAGCTTGAGTAGCTGCCAGCATGGTTCCGAATTTACGAAAACGCACTCTTCGTAAAATGGTCGTCGTCAACCGGCGACACTTGTCGAATTTTCCTGTGTTGAAAAAAATTTTTATTTGAAAACGAACTGCGATTTCGTGCTGCGCAGTCATATGTGCACAACATACAAAATTATCAGGAAAATCGGAAACATCAAATATACACCCTTTTTCGATCTTTCGTGGAATCGACCTACTAGCACTGCCGCTCTGCAGGCAATGTTATGCGAGTCTGTTGTAAACTGTCCCATAACAAACATTTTCGCTAATATTGTCTGGGCATGCAAAACGATGGAAAACAGCCAGAAATTGCATTCGCGGAGCGTTCCCTTGCAGGGCTGGCTGCGTGACGAAATGCATTAGCTGCGCGGGACGACTCGGACGGCTACGGCATTACACTTGGGACTCAAGAAATCAGTCGGCATTAGACAGCCGCTCTATCGCGCCAACCATGCGCTTTTCGGAGCCTCACAATCACCATCTGGCTAAGCATTCTAGCACGATTTCAGAATTTTTGCGTCACTCCAGTCACTTTCTGTAAATCGATTAGTCGAACAAGTTTAATCGACTAAGTCGATTAAATGAAAGGTGAACATCGATGACCATTAATCGTTTTGCGGGACACCTATCATCGATTTTACCATCCGTACTGCCAACCAGCTATGGCGGCCGCTGCCATTGCACCTGGAGCGCCGCAAGGGTCCAGCCATGAGGATTCATCTCGGGCCGGACCGCCAGCTCGCAAGATACGCAATAATAATCAGCTTCCGCATGTCTGTGTGGCCCCCACCCCGTTTTTTTTTTCGTTTTATTGGTAAACAGCGAAACTGTTCTTATTCGACCCTTCGTTGTCCTACCGCTTAGCGCTGGTGGCGGGCAGGCCATGCACAGCAGCTGCACAACCATGGCATATTGGCTCACAACCATTCTTCGCAATGAAAGGATAGCTACTGGGGCGGACCTTCTTCACATGCAAACGCGAGGTAGCATAGAGTAACACAGTAAACATAAAGAGTGGTCAATGGCCGCCTTCAGCGGCCCACACACGTAGGGTTCATGCCGTCTGTTAGGTGGAGCAATTACAAAAAACTAAACGGAATCGATCACTATGCTGCGAATAAATAACTTATGTATTAAAAGCAATGTTTTCAAATGCTTAGTGGGTAGAATAGTTCTTCGTAGATTAAAACGGGGATTGTCATGACTAAGGCGCATCCGCACACATCATTGTTAGGCCTAACCATACCTGGATTACGGTGTACTAGAAAACATTCTAGTACACTCTACCTCGATCACCTGCATCACCGCGACGCCATTGTCACTCTCGGCCTTCAGCGGTACCGAAGTTTACGTATTTAAAAAGAAAAGCTGAGCACATCGAATTAACATTGAAATAAGACTTTACTGCTTTTCGCTAGGCTACGGATACGTAATGAAAAGCGTATTTTCAAACGGAATTCTATGCGGTAGAGGCAGTTGAGCACAAGCGTTTCAGAGCGTATGACAGCGCCCCCGTCGCACGTAGAGCAACCCTAACAATCGACATCTTTCAAACCAAGGAATCAGGTTTTATTGAGCAATAACACATAACGAATGCCGAAAACTAGTTTTTCGGGAAGAAATACTCGTTAAAACTGCCACCTGCTAACGACAAATAATCACGCTACAACAACTTGAACGCGCTTTCAATAAAGCCATCCCAAATGAGTAGCCCTTACATGGTACTGTACTAGTAATCAAGCAGCGCTGTTGCGTAGAGGAGATAGGCTCACCTTCAATACATGAATTCTGCCCGAGTTTCTCGCGTGAGCCTTTTGTGCACACTGGCTACGCATAGTCATCCTGTCATGTGTGTAAAGAAAAAGAAGGGAACGTGAATGGCAATCCACTTACTGAAAACAATGTCACCCTTGGCTAGCGCGCTTGCATTCTCCATTGTGAAATTTACCGGGATTCGACACAACATTCCATCTGTAAATCACAATGTAATCGTTTGTGAAGTTGGTAAAGTGTAGAATCGTCTAAGCCGAACACGACCATCGCTTTCGAAACTGCAACTCATTGAAAATTATTAGTTCACGGCGGTTGCATGCGACGATTACGTGTAGTGGTCTCAGGCAAGGGAATCAAAGGAATGCACAGAAATGTTATGAGAGAGATTATTACAATCGCAACACTCTACCGATCACGGTGAATACCGGATAGCTTCGTGCGCCTGGAATAAACCCAAGGAAAGTCGAATAGTCCTACGGTCATCTTCACGCGCATAACCATACACTAGGGTGTACACAAAGCTTACAAGCGGGATTAAAGCTAGTGCAACGTCATAATAAAGTACCCCAAACCAGACCACCCTTCACAACCATTCCACTATAGCAATTATCCCGACGCGACGACTTGTTTAGACCGTGCAAGAGAGCACGAAGCTGGGGAAACGAACACAAGCTGATTGGATGCAAGACTAAAGAAGAACGAAAGTCACCACCGGAATAAACGAACAGTTTCGAGATATTGCACTAATAAGAGTATAGACCTTACCATACCGTGACAACGCCCTCCCCCCCCCTCCTTTCCCCAACTTACACAAAGCTAAATGGCGTCCTTCACACCTTTCTCAATCTCACGTAAACGCAGGTAACGGTCACGCCTTCCGGAGAGCAAATATTAGACAGCCAAAGCGCCCGGTCTTAATTTTTCCCAAGACATGCATTACATGCTACTTGGGATAACGGGGCATTAGTAAACTTAGAACATTTCGGTCACTAAAATGACCGGACCTTTTCTACCTCACTCTCTCAAGGCACACTTCGCCTTTCACAAGAACACCCCGCCCCAACCCTTCCCTTAAAAAATGGAAAAAGTACGCTGCTAGCACGGGAGCGGCGAAATACGATGTGGCCCTAACATTTTCCCGCCATAACGCCCGCATAAGAGCAAAAAGAAAAAGAAAACAGGCACCATTTCTTTGGGAGCGTGTCCAGCACTAATTCGCAATACTAGGGACGCCGCCTCCAATGAGGACTTTCGGGTGCGTCGGCGAGCCGCGCTGCTCAGCCCAGGACTCGACCATCAAACTCTGGGCGATCCAGCAGGCCAAGGAAGCTGCTGAAAGGCACGGTCTCTCGGCCGGCTCCTAGGCGGGAAGCCAGCCCGGAAACCTGCAGGAACTGAATAAAGTTATTCGCTCGCTCACCATGAACAAAAAGACGATCGAATTTCGCAACCCCTCCCCCCTTCGTTTTTTTGTTTTTTTTTTCATTAAAACGCAAGTCTGAATCAGCCCCTGAAGGTGCGTTTAAGTTGAAATACTCACAAGTTGGCCTCCGCGCTTGCATAATCAACGGCACAGTCCACGCATTCAAATCAGAGAAGGCACCTAATAATATCCCGAGTTCCGCGCCCGTCTCCTTTGATTCCTTCCACTCAGAGCCGATATAAATTCAAAGTAGGGTCCATAATTCCCAATAAAATAACCACTGCACGGCACCTCCATTGGCGGCCAAACAACAAGGCAGGAACCGAACGTTCAATATGAACGACGCTGCGGCTGCTGCACGATGACGCGCATACAATTGCAAATGCTTCTTGCACACAGGAAGATTGGACGCGGGGCTTCCAGCCATTTACAGTGCATTCCACGCGGTTCTCTTGCGGTAGCAGCATAGTGAAGCGGGTGGTACACGGCTCAGAAGTATAGCCACCGTGTTAGTCGTTTTCTTTTCGCCGGCCCGCGTCCACACGAGACACAAAAGACACTGACGCGCCCCACACTTATTAACCGCTCACACAACGATGCCGGGCTTGCCATCACTCAGTCGAGCTCAAGCCCAGTAGCTCCCAACGGTCACGGCGTATGTTGTCATTGGCCGCAGGACTCCGTTGCGTGATACGTAATAGCCAATAGGGTGACATCATGACCTCCTCCTCTTATTTCCTTCTCTGTGTTGTATAGGCGAACAAAGAGGGTGAGGGGGGAGAGGGCTCAAGCTCATAGGCCTTCTGAAACCTCTAAACACTTGAAAGCAGAAACAGTGGCGATACTCTCCCCTCCTCTTCTAATACTGGGGAATATAAATCGAACGTGTAGTCCGTCTGTATTCCCTCTCTCTCCTCGACTCTCCTTGCGCAGCCGCTGCTCGTGCTGCGCACGGCAGGCTCTTTCGTTTCCGCAGACGGGCGATAACAGTCTGGTGACGCGTTACTTTTCTAGTTCTTCTTGGTCAGCTGTGAGCCCTAGTGGAGTAAAAAACTTTGAAAAATGGTGATAATAGCACCCAGAATGCTGACGGTAATACTCCTAACCAGGTTGGTTCTGTCTTAAAGCCGTACGAATAGAGCATACCGTCACGGAGTCGTGACGTCGACGAAGGCAGCAGTCGGCGTGTCGAAAACGAAACTCTTTTATTTGGCCGAACTCGTGGCCGGGAAAAGGAAAGTCAAACTACAGCAATACACACTGTACACTGATAGCGGCGAACAGATCGTCGGCCGTCGATAAAACTGATCATGGCTGCGACGCGCCATCTTTTATACATCATGCATCGAACTTTCTAGCACTATCACTGGTGGTTGCGCAAGCTCTAGAACAATCTTGACAAGTTATGGCTGCTCGCAGTCAGCGTTGCATACTGACATAGACGCCGCTTGGCGTTCGAGGTACACGAAAAAGGCGGGACTTTTTCGCGCTTGCAAAAACGCAAAGTGTCACCGTATAAAGTGAAATAAATACAAATATTTCATTGGCGTGTGCTGCATTCCTGCCTCGAAGAGCGACGAGTAGCAAATAAAGTAGTATTTTTTTATACTGCGTCCGTAGAAAATACGGACGCAGTTGCGGAACTACATTCATTGGTGGTAGGATACACGCGATTTGGCTCTGTAGCCTGCGCTTCATTGCAAATAAAAGTTGTCCGCGAATAAAGGAACGCGCGGTTTGGGTGAGAGGGTGCGTGGAATGGGCCACGACCGCTCTGGAACGCTAGCGTAGCGTGCAAGCGCAGCCGTGATTTAGCATACAGTCGCGCGTGATCCACCGCAAGAAGTAAGAAACAAGAAATAAGTCCTTAGTGAAAAGTCGCTGCACAGAACGCAGCTGTCTGCAAGAGTGGAAAGGCGCTCCCCATGTCTTACATTGAATGTCAAATAAAGAGCAATGATCAGACAAAGACATACTTTAAAAACGCCCAAATATTTAGAAAGACTCGCAAAAATAAATATATGATAAAGGCGACAGCCTGACGAAAGGGGGCATCAACTTCGCCGTTTCGACAGCTTTCAAAGAGTAGAGCTGACTGCATTTCTTTCTTGCTTTTTTTTTTGCATCCGACCTCTCCGCCAATTCCCCGCAGCGCACCGAAGACAATAACGTGAATAAAGACGTGTCGACTGCAACAATCGCAGACGTGCTGAATCATGCTCGTAGAAGGGAGACGCATGTGCGCGCCTCGCGTCTCTCCTTCTTCAACCACGGTTCTATGTTACACGGCCGTGATGAAGCGCCAGCAGCGTCTCAGCGCTGCTGTTCCACATGACAGTCACGGCCACGCTCACAGCGTTCCACTTTACGCCATTCTTGGCTACAGACGCCTTCCCCTCCGCTGTCTCGTAACCTCGCGTTCGGATGACCGGCTTGCGACAAGCGATGCTTTTCTGTCGGTGGCGAAAATCTGTCTCGAACTTAGAGGAGCGACAGGAGCCGCTTCTTGTGGCGCGATACATATGCAGAAAAATATTTACTCTGTTTGCTTGCATCACTGATTAATCCATGAATTTATATGTTTATTTCCTCTTAGGCGCAGTTCGATGACAGACTTGTGGCGTCTTGCTGGCTTAAGTGGACGGCTTCTCCGATTTACCGAAAACCCCAACGTGCAGGCATTCGACAACGTTGCGAAAAGTGAACGCGTCCAGAGCGAACCACGCGACGACATAAGACGCTGCAATTTTGATTTGCAACGATTTTCTCCAATGCCTCGTACTGTTACGACACAAATAAATACCTCTTGCTACCACTATAAACCGTAAAAGACTTTGTTTTTGTGGCGAATGAAAGGGTGATGTTCAATCCACCGCATATACTAACTTGCATGTGTCCACACTGCTCATCGCATTCGAATTCTCTATTCGTCGTAGGAGTGGCATTGTCTTCTATGGTGCTGTTCACGTTATATTAGGATCTCCGAAGGTCTTATACATTTTCCGCAGCATGCAGAATGAACGATGATGAGAGTACAAGTATTGGAACGCTCGCTAATACGCTTACCCCTGTTGAGTCTGGACCACCGCCAAGGGGGGCACGGCACACACACAGCTGGAGGCTCAGCTGGATGGTCATCTCCTGCACACGGGCTGGGCTCCTGAAGACGAACGGCAAGACGGGTAGCACTCCTAACACGTAGCCAAGTCGCCCAAGATATCCTTCCTCTGCCACTCATCGGTCTAACGAATGCTCTCCGAAATGACCACAGGCGTGACGCTGGTGAATGAAACCGTTGGCGCACACATCTCCGGCTTTTGCGTGCGCAAATGTGAACTAATTCAATCAAAATGAACTGCTTCGTGTTAAAAGCAGCCACCCTTTATCCCCGTGCGTACGTGGAGTAAAGCAAACAAAACCTACAGCGCGCGAAGCGATGTCTTATGTGCGTTGTCTCATCAAGATTCGTTCAGACAGTGTCGAGAAATTTCGCTTGAGTATATGAGTTCAGGGAATAATAACACGCGAAATTCTAACCTATAGCACCACTGAACGTGAGACGTCCAAGACTTCGCGAGAGAACGCTATAGGCCTTATGCAAGAATTGAAAGAGTCGCCGATGAATATTTAACCGGGTATGTACCGGGTGTACAACACGATATTGAGGTCTTTCTTCGGTGGACAAGAGACTGTACAACACTTACCGGTGCATAATCTACAGAATTATCAACATTGAACACGGCCTTAGGCGGCTCAAATGGGAGACTCTTGGCCTACTGTACTGTTTAACTGCGCGACGCGGTAGCGTGGACACACAGTTCGCAGTCGATTAAAGAGGTCTAGGGTGAGAATGATAACACCACCTGGTCTACATTGGCGTAAATAAGAAGATATAAAGTTAAGGCACTGCCTTGTGCGCGACCTCGAAGAGGCGGTCACTTACCGACCGCTGCCTTGACAGACGTGGCACCTTCTGCGATTGGACTCTTCTGCTGCTCGCTGATGATCTGCGTCTGGTCGTCTGCAAAAAGGTGGCGTTCCCGCAAAAACTTCGGGAACGCCACCTCGCCGTTTTTTTTTTATTTTTTGTTTTTAAATGTGAAGCATTTCTTAGCGAACTTCTGCCACTCTGAGCGCATCTATCTATCTATCTATCTATCTATCTATCTATCTATCTATCTATCTATCTATCTATCTATCTATCTATCTATCTATCTATCTATCTATCTATCTATCTGTCTGTCTGTCTGTCTGTCTGTCTGTCTGTCTGTCTGTCTGTCTGTCTGTCTAGCCGCCTGCGACTTTGCGCACTCCTGGCCGCTTCGGCTATGGGATGTATACCAAAATCGGTATGGCATAACATGACTGTATGACGAACGTAAATGACAGGTGTTAACATGAAAGTCATGACATGCATGTCATGAGTGGCATTATTTACATGCCACGGTCTTGGTGCTCTTGCGTCCGTTCCGTTAATTTTATATGTACCAAAATTGGCATGGCATAACAAGAGTGTATGACGTACATCAATGACAGGTCTAAACTTGCAAATCATGACACGGATGTCTTGTACACCATGATTTACATGACATTGTCTCGGGGCGTTAGAGGTCGTTTAATTAAGTGGATATATACCAGAATTGGTATGACGAGACATTTCCGTATGGCGAACATATGTGACAGGTAGTAACATGAAAATAATGATATGCATGTCATGTGGGACATGATTTACCTGCCACGCTCATGACGTGCTCGCGGCCGTTTCGCTAGCTCGATATACACCAAAATTGGTATAGCATAGCGTGATTGTATGTCGAGCATAAGTGACAGGTAGTAACATAAAATTCATGACTTGCATGTCATGATGATAGTGCGCATTTCTAGCACACGCCGAAAACCGACAACCTAGCGAGCAGACGCAGCAACATTGGGCCCAACTGAAAGCGAACGCGACTCGCGCGTTCTTACCATGCGTGGTCGTCGCTGCATGGTCAGTGTGCAGCACGCGTCTGGGCCCGTATTCTCAAACGATCGCAAAAGGCGATAGTATCGCGTTTGGTGACGTAGAATTTGATGCGTTCAATAAGTAAAAAAAAACACTTGCCTGTGACGCCATTGTTGCAACTGGCCGTTGGTAGTACGAATGTCTCACAACACAGGAGTGAGCGCACCGTACGAACGCAGAGCAACCCGAGTGCGGCGTTTTCGAGCGTGTGCTGCTGCTTCTACGCAGTGGCCAGGCTTGGACGGCTTGGCTGTGGCTACATGAAGTATGAGACGTGTTGAAAGTGCTTTCAACGTTTTTTTGTTCGATTATTTAATGCACAGTATAATATTTAAAGAACGCAACTTTGCGTGAAACGTATTTTCGTTGAGAGTTTAACACGGCGTACTCGGAGAGTTCAGCTGTAGCGTGCCGCCGCAGCGACATCGTCTCAAGATGTCAACATGTTGCCGGCTCGCGATAAGCCACGCTATAGCCACGCGAGCTACGCACGGTTCATGTTCCTGGGACGTTCAAACCACGAAAAAACACGCGCTGGCAAAGAACGAGTGCTGATAACACCTCAAGGTAATGCTCGATGAAAGCTTCAGCGTAAAAAATGCTGCGTATATCCACCGAGGATTGAATACTAGAAGCTACCGCCTACTTCACTGAAATGCTAGACTTCACCACGAACCGACGGTTAACGGTGCCTTCGTTTATTGCAAATATGTCGAGAGCACCGTCGAGCACCATGACGCAAAATTGACGTCGTCGGAATTACCAGATGGCGCCCTAACTTTTCCGGTTTGCTCAATAGCCAATCAGCGCGCACCAAAGGCGATACTTTTGCGATTGTCGCCTTTTGAGAATACGAGCCCTGGACTGGACTGGCAAAAAACTTTATTGATGTCCTGCAGGACGCGCTTAGCGCGTAGCGGGCGTCTCCCACGTAGGGACCGACAGGGAATACCTGGAGGCCGCTTCATGGGCCTGCTGGACGGTCCATTGCTGGTCGGCGAGAAGCGAGCTTTAATTTCTTTTGCTGTTTCTTTTTTTTTTTTTGCAGTGTGGGACGCGCTCATCAGAGCGTCCAGGTCCGGACTAGAAGAGGGACGCGTGTGAGCGTCTCTATTTTCCCTGAAGGGCTCATTCATTCCGCATTTGTAGCTACGAGCGCTACCGCTATACCAGGGTCATTTCATGGCCTCCGAGATTAGCCCCGGAGCAACAATTTTGGGGAGGGCTACTGTACTCGGGTACAACTTTCTGTGGCAATGACAAGGGGCAATGAAGGGAAAGCTACGGGGGTGTAGCGTCTGCACTTGTACTGCTACGCGGAGTAGTCCGGTTTGGCGCGCGTCTCGTAAGGCCGTGGAAAGTGATTGCTAGCGTTGCATTTCGACGAAAACGCTGCTTAGCGTCTAAGGTACGGGTAAAGGGCGCGACTTTTTCAAGCACGCAAAAACGCAAAGTGACAACGTATAAAGCAAACGAAATACAAATATCTCGCTTGTGTGCGCTGCGTTCCGCCTCAAAAAGCTACATGTAGAAAATGAAGGAGTATTTTATATATCTCACGCAGAAAATACGGACGCAATTGTGGGACTACATTCATTAGCGGTAGGATACGTGCATTGTGGCTCTGTAGCTTTCCCTTCATTGCCACAGAAAGTTGTCCCCGAATATAGAGCCACGGCCGCTACATAAAAAAAAAAAAACACGTGATAGAGCTATCTGAAGATACCTTTAAAGGGCCTCTTAACCACCTCAGATAATTTAACACTTGAAGTAAACGCGCGGGTCAATTTCATAATGCCGTCACGATCAACAGTGCCAAACGCGGCAGCGCTACGAGCCGCGGGCACCGCACAAATTTCTACAAAGCATCCTTCGCCCTCTCCGGGCCTTTCGGCGCTGTTCAGACCCTCCGTGTTCGCCGTGACGTGAACATCTTCGTCTGCTCGTCATCCACAATACGTGTTCATCCACTCACAACTACGGGCGCAACTACTCCTTAGCGACCGCACGCGAGAGGGTGCCTTCAGGAACACGGCCTTGGCTTTTTGTTTTCCGGGAGTTGGTTGAACGAGAGGAGTAGGTTGAACCCCATGCAGTTCCGAACAGTCAATGTTGCCCGGTAACATGAATAACGGTTTCAAACTTCATTTGAAAGCGAAACTTGAGGCTAAATAGCGTTCATATAGGCGCCAATTTCGATGTAGGCATCTGTGGGCATTTACGTGTATTTACGCGCATTACGGAAAGAGCATCTCTCCCTGGAGCGGCCGTATCCTTTTACACCAGCGTTTTGTAGAGTTACGCAAGATCACGTTTCAAAGAGTTAGCTGCCAGCCTCACTTCGTGTGACATTACAATTTGTTGCTACGGCATTGATTGCTTTGGCCTTGCGGTGAAACTGTGACTTTTTTTTCTTCCCAGCAATAAATGCTCATATTTTCCCAAGTCCCATCTCCCCAAACTCCAGACTCTGGAGAGCTAGCGACGTTAAATCACATTACATGGGATTTGCCGGAGAGTCCGTGGGATAAGAAACTTACAGGTTCCAGCTCCGACATCCATGTTTTGGGTGTGGAACGAGCAGAAAACATAGTCAGCAAGTTAAAGTGGTCGGCAAGCCGCCACGAAGACATTTCACTCCGATTACGAAAGTTGTTTATTCTCCTTCAACGGCGGCTAGACATTGCTCGCTCTTTTCTCGGCGAACTACGTTGTCGTAGAGACAGACACGACCATTGGGTAATTCGTTGAACCATGGTATTATTGATTACGCTGTTATATACTATATGCATGTTTTCCTTTTCAGAAACACCGAACAATACCCATCTTAGTACTCCAGAGAGTCTGCTTATTGTTTTGTTTTCTGCTGTGTCAGCGGCGTACAATTCTGTTTACCTACAGATGAGAATCGCGTTTTTCCAAAACCAGCGGTAATCTTGCTGTTGCATGATTTGTTCCTTTTACGTCCCTCGCGAGCAGTACGCCTCGCGAGACAACACGAGGTATTAAGCTAGTTGAATTCGATCGTAAACACGCTATCCGGATTTGGCCACTGTGCGTCAGTCAAGATTACGGACAAAGCCGGCGCGCACCAGATACTAGCCGCCATAGGCGTGCGCAGGGTTCCCATTAGGGGGAGGGCGAAGTCTCACCGCATCGCACCCCTCCCCCACTCCCATTGGTCGAGTTCGAACGAAAACAAGCTTTTCAGGGGATGCGGAAACGGAAATGAAGCGATCATGTGCTTCTCACAGCTGCCTGCCTTCGGTCCTCTGGTTTCCGGTGGCAAAATTGGGGAGTAAGCAGCTCTTGGAATGCATCATCAGTGGCGCTCGGCCGCCATTATCGTGAAAAACACGCATGACCAAAACCTTGACATTTAAACAATGACGAGACAGATCCGTCTTAGTAAATGCACGGGGCAGACTTGGCGCCCTCCTCAGATGATAGGGGGGGGGGGGGGATGCCGCCACTTTTGCCACCCGCGTGCGCTCGCTTATGCTCGCCTAGCTCGGCCAGACTTGCGCACAAGTATTGTGGTGCACAGTTACCGGGGCAGTCACGCGGTGTCCTCACGTGTCGAAGGCGTGCTCTACATTGTGGTAAAACTGCACAGTAGCGCTTTCGTCGTCATACCGGAAATGTGCGAACCCGATGGAAGGAATAAATAACAGAAAATGCTCGAGGTCTAAAGGCGTGCTTACGTGGTTTCTTGGCCCTTTGTATTCCCCCTTGTGTAGCTTGCGCACTCGACGGGACGAATAAACGAAAGGAGCCCTCAACATGCCCTCGTTAATTCCTCTCACACTTGACGTACCCCAAACTGCGGCGAGGAAATTGTGGGGCCGCAAAGCCTGATTGAGAGGTCAT
The DNA here is from genome assembly GCF_013339695.2 of Rhipicephalus sanguineus. Classification (NCBI taxonomy): domain Eukaryota; kingdom Metazoa; phylum Arthropoda; class Arachnida; order Ixodida; family Ixodidae; genus Rhipicephalus; species Rhipicephalus sanguineus. The sequence goes on from NC_051182.1 coordinate 157,289,938, forward strand.
TTGACGATCACCCGCAAACCTGGTGCAAGGTTCCTTTAAGCGAAAAAAAAGTTATGCCGGGAAAGAAGATTTCCCATGAAGCCCTGTGGACAGACAGTTATGTAATCGTGATCGTTCGAATATTTCCCGTACGGCTCACGCTGTATGGAAAGCGTAGTCAAATAAATGACCGTCTAGGTACATGAGCAGAATAGACGGTGAAACAAGCTTCGCTACATTATTTCGTGCGTGCTTCCTGTTGAGTAGAATACCGTACAAACCACCCGCTCTAACAGCACACTCGCCCTACGTATAGACCATTATTCTTAAAATGAAACTGCCCGGAAACTCACGTGCGGTCCTTCCATAACAGCGGTCACGTCTCGAACAACAGATACAGCCGAACAGATAGAAGAAGCTTGCTGTGACCTCCTAACTTCTCAGGTCCAGCCTCTCTGCGTGTTGTTGAAAGGATCACGCCCTTACCCTATGCTTACCAAAGAAGTTATCCCAAATTCGCTTTCTTCAGAGCAGTTACCAACCCTAACGACATACCCAAATCCATCACTAATGACATATACGGAGCTTAGGCCCCAAATATACCGTAAACAAGAAGTACACTCCAACGGATCTTCTAGCCATAGTGAGACGTGTTTCAAGCCTCGCTCCACAACAGGAATACAACAGGTGCGTGTCTGAAGGAGTAGATGTGCTTCATCGAGCTAAGCCGTCCGCCAGTAGTCTACCTTTAAGCAGGACAATTTCTTCTAGACAATGAACTCTGTGTGGTGCCTTCGGACGAGGAGGGAGGCTTCGCAGTCCTCGACAAAGGCCTGTACCCGAAGAAAGCTGTAAGTGCGGTCACATCCGTCTTCCAAAAGTGCAGTGGCATTGACCTTGGTAAAGTCAAATCTAAGGCGAAAAAATTGTGCACTCAGCTTGACATGTCTCAAGTAGCAAAAAAGATAGAAAAAAGTGAGAAATTGTCCCTAGAAATGTTTTTTTCGGCAAAGACGCACAAAGTTGATGTGCCATTCTGTGTCATCGTCACAGAGAAGGGCTCTTGGCAAAAAGTCTATGGGTTGTTTTTGCAAAAAAAAAAAAGTTGAAACTTCTAGCGATTAATGATCCATTCCTGGTCAGGAATTCAAGTGAGGTGACTAAATTCTTCAAAGAGTATCCTCGCCCACATTTGAGTTCTTTTTCCATAGATGTCAAAGATTTATACTATTCTTTTCCTCGTGACGCCTTGTATTAATGTATAGAAGAATGTGTCGATCTGCTAGGAGACGTAACGTTCCAGAATGCAGCTGGTGTCAGTGTTAGCAGTTTTCTTGAATTGCTGGCTACCTATCTGATCTCTACATATGTAGAATGGAACGGTGATGTTTACAGAAATAATGGTGTGTCCATAGGGTTTTCCACTGCGCCGATTCTGAGCGATCTCTTGCTAGCGAAGTTCGACAGGAACTTCAAAAGAGCGACTGAGATGTGATGAACTCGTGCGAATTTTCAGGTTTGTCGACGACACTTTTATAGTTTTAAAGTGTGAATCAACTAGCGTAACCGCTATTTCGTCAAATGTCATTTCTGCCTTTAATGAGTGCTTGAGTGCACTAGACCTGACCCACGAACTGCCAGGGAACAACTCGATTTGCTTCTTAGACACGCAACTTATGTTCAGCGCAAACCGCACATGCTGGATGTATGAGCCTCGGGCTAAAAAACTGCTTTTGCCTTTCAAATCGTCCCACAGCAAGTTGGTTAAAAGAGGCATAGTGAATTCTTGCTTTCTTGCTTCACTAACGCTCTAGATCGATCCTATTTCCATATGATGGACACCAGCTTGTAAAATCAAGTGTATCGACTAAAAGAAGCTGGCTACCCGGATTCGCTTCGCGTTTCTGTGGCAGATACCTTAAAAAAGAAAAGAAAGCCCAGAAGTGGAGAGAGGGCTGAACAGAGGGACAAAATCAAACGTGACAAAGTCGCGGTGATCCCGTATACATGCACCAGCTATCACACCAGATGGAAAAGTTCGGTCAGCGCGTAGGCGTGAAGGTCGTTATTTCCGCACCTTACAAGCTCTCCCAACTTGCCAAAATAACATGTGCAAACAACAAGCCCAAACACTTTTGTAATGTCAGGCATAAAACCCAGTTTGTCAGACGTGACACGAATGCAGTATACAGAATTGTGCTATCATGCGGAGCGTGTTACATCGGGCAGACTGGGAGCTGCCTCAATGACCGCCTGCGTGAGCACGCACGTAATGTACGCAATGGCAATGAGGCTTTCTTGGCTCAGCATGTCAGCAGGTGCGGATGCCATGCGCTGTTCGAAAGCACAGTAGTGATGCATAATCACAAAGATGAGCGTACCCGTGTTATCATTGAAGCCGAGAAAATGGCACGGGAACCTGACAACTGCGTTAGCAAATCGTCGGTTGCTCTCCTAGATCTTCAGTTCCTGGCAAAAGGGCGCGCATGGCCAATGGGTCTACTTTCTGCCTCGTGCATCGAGTGTACAAATTACAATGCTTTTCTTTGTTTGTTAACAGCTTTCATTTATCTTCTATTTTTCTGTTTCATTCTTATATATGTAGCATGTGAAAAAATAAACCTTCAATTGATAGTCTGCGCTTGTTCCCGTCTTCTAGCTGTCCGTGTTGTCTACCGCGCAGTATACTGCGATCACTCTCTAACTGCGTAGCAAATTTCACTAACTTGCGTTTTACTACCTCCACTTACTAAGAGGATAGTGTTTTTCGTGAGAAGTAAACGGTTAGTATTGTCGAGTCACAGTATATACGGTAACTCTACACCCGTCAAGCTGCAGCCTCGCCACTCTCGGCACAGCGCAGCCCTCCCCTTCTTACGGAGCCTCACTCTCGCCACACTGCGATTGCGCGTGATCAACGCTACGCCATCGAACGGGGAAGCCTAGAATAAGAACAGCTTCGCTGCTAAAAAACTAAAGCCAGTTACACGGCTGGGAATTCTGAAGAAACAGCAGAGCTTGGCCGCCCTGCGCTGCCGTTGATCCTCCGATTGATTCTTCCACACTTGTGTGTTTGCTGCTCCTCGATTGCGTCGAGCCTCCACTTCCTTGCTGCGAAGCTCGGCGTTTCTTGCTCTTCGCTGGCGTGCCACTTGTGCTTCCGCAGCGTGCACCGAAGCATTATTAGACCAGCGCCTCCGGAGGCGTTGATTAGACAGTTTTAGCTGACGCGTCGCTTACGCTTCTCTCCGCACAGATATAGAGGCCCGATCCATTCGCAGAGAACTGCATAGATTTCGCGTTTTTAACTAGCGCAGCGCTAGTAGCGCACCTTGTCGAGACGCGGTCAGCTTGGCTGCAAACCGACGTTGAAACTAAGTTGACGCACCTCCATGCTCCGCTCAGTTGACTTCACCAGCGGAGCTTCAGGTGCGTGCTACGTTTCGCTGCGCGCATGATCGTTTCGCCCAGGTGTACTACAGTTCCTTGTATGCGTATTTTTGTAAATCGTTCCTTGTACGCGTTTGTGTTTAATGTGTAAATATCTAGCATACGTAGGTTTGACCGGATCGGATTGCAAACGCTCAGCTAAAAGTGCCTGTTAGCTCGGCGCTGGTGCCGATGTACACGAGCGACCGCTCTGGCGTTAGAATCACCCTGTGGCGGATGCCTTGCGGGGTGGACGTCGGCTGAGCGGCGCCGGCGAGCGAAATTCATTGGCGAAAAAGACTGTCCGAATCGCGCGCTCTACATTATATAGCTGTTTCCCCCTCCTCCTCTTCTCCCACCACCTGGCACGCGCTGATTGGCTTGCTCAGCCCAGCGCGTCCCCTAGCGAGCGCTCCTTTTATTGCGAGAGCAATTACAAGGACAGTCTCGACGGGTTTTTGCCGTCGCCGTCATGTCCCTCCCGGATGAAGTCCAAATCGATAAGGTCCCTCCACGCATCGTATGTTCTACCGCGGGTAAAAGCACGCGAGCGGGGCCGACGAACGCGGCCGAAGCAGAGATCAAACGAACCGGCCCATTTCCGTCGCTCGGAGGGTGCATGTGATGACATCATCCCGCTGGGGAGGCCTGCCATCGAAGCAGAAAGGAAACGCCCCTCCCGTCTATAAAGACCATGAAAAGACGCGAGGTGCGGGGGGGGGGGGGGTGTCGCGCGAACAGCCACTTTGAACTTTGAATCTAAGGGCGCGGTTGCGTGCAGTATCTGGACAGCCATCACAGCGGCCGGCTCGTATACCCTTCTACGTGCTGCCCTCTCAACGCGAAGTGGCTATGCGGAGAGCATCTCCCCCTGGAGCTGCCATACTATCTTACACCAGCGTTTTGTAGTTACGCGAGATCGGACACAAAACAGCTGCAGCCTCACTTCGTATAACACTACAATTTGTTGCTATCGCATTCATTGCTTCGCCCTAGCGGTGAAACTGTGACTGTTTTGTGACCCGATGGCACAATCTGTTGACCGAGCGGGGAAGTTTTCGGCGGTACCAGCTGTGCGCGTGACAGTGGCTGCCATCCCATCTACGGACTTGGCTAGCGCCTAAACAGCTCCGATGTTCAAGGACCACAACTTTTCAAGTAAAGCAGATAGACACACAATTTTATTTCTGCAACACAATTCTGAATGGCTGTACATTCTTCAAGTATCAAGAATAAAAATTCGCGACTTTAAACATAATGTCATATGAAACGGTGGCGCATACATTAACACGCTATAAACACTCGTATACATTTCTACGTCGTCGACCTGTTTTATATCGGTGTTGACAGGCGCTGGTTCGTCCGTCAAGAGCCGGGACAGCAGGGATCCTGAACTTCAGTGTAGATTTCCGCCATGCATCTCCTCTGTTCTCTACTTGCAGTCGAGTAAACGGTGTTGGGTCTGTGACCGCTCAGAAACTTGAGTGCCTTGACCCGCCTGAAGGAGCCACGACCAATGTTGAGGTTGCGGCATGCCGCGTCTTCTTGGTCGAAGTCGATGTCATACACGGCGACGCTGAAGTGCAGGTCATCATGTCTGAACAGTGCGGCACAAAACTATGGCGGCACAAAAAAAAAGAAAGAAAACAAACAATGAAGACGAGGCGAGCCATTAAGATCGATGTACTTTTGTCGACATAGAAGATACTGTAATCTGTTACTACCTAATAATGGACGTAAGCTTCACCTAGGTTCATCACTGTCTGACCTAGAGAAAATTTGCATAGATGCCCCATCCAATCGCATTTTCTCATTTCCGTGACGCCAAACAATTTTCTCGTGCTTAAAGGACCCCTGACAGCGAAAGTTTTGTTTGCGACTTTTTTACTGTAATTTGTAGCTCTGAGTCTGGTAATCCCGAAATTGAATCGTAACTGCTCTAACGCATCGTATAGTTAGTGCTAGTGTCGGTAATTGAGAGCAGCTTTGCGTCACTTCGAAACGCCCGCGTAAATACCATAAGAAACTAGCGCCCCACAGCGGGGGAGCGCCTAAGATCACGTGCCTTCAAGATTTGGTGTCTTTGAAAGCGCAGTTTTTTTTAAATCGGGGCCCCGCGCGCAGTAATGAATGAAACGATGCGGGTGATTCGGTATTGTTAAGCGCGTGCCCTCCCCCCCCCCCCCCTGCCCCCCAGAAAAAAAAAACATGCCTGGCCCATGCAGCCAGAACTACGTTGAGAGCAGCCCGATAAGAGATTGACGAACAATAGTCCTCGCCGGGTGCCAGTCGTATTATTGTGCACGCAAATCTTCCCTGACGTCGACAATACTTGCTTTACGCGTGGACCGTCACGCGGGGCCTCTGTCTACGTCATACAAGTGCGATGTCGCGAGGTGCTGCCAACTCACATGAGCACTCACGCTTACTTTAAAACCAAATTAAAATATTTATAAAACAACGACCAGCACGAATATTCGGTCAGAAGTGCCCACGTATACAGGGCAATCAAACAACACAGACATCTTGAGCTTTCAATCTCGGTGTCAGTGGTCCTTTAAGGTAGGCGATTTTTCTCATAACGATACATGTTCGTGTCACTGGTTGTTAGTCGGAAAAGCTGAACTACCTGTCCAATTTTAGCCATTATTCCGGCATCACTCTAAACCAAACGTAATATAAGTAGGGACGACGAAACTTTAATTTATACTAAGCGTAATGTTTACATTAGTAGTCAAAAATTACTTATGTTTCCAACGAAAACCACCAGCCACGACTCTTTGCACAGATGAATGGTAGCGTGTGCAATTCTGCAGGCGGAGCTTGTATCTAACGTTAGGTTGTATCCGACTGTAGCAAAAGCATCGAAACAGTGCACACACATGATCACATACATTAGCTAGCAAGTTGTGTGAAGCGAAGCTGTCGAAAAAACATGGTTGATTCCTCCGCCATAAGAATCGGTACAACACGAAAGTAAAACGTGTCCTTCCAGAAGTAGTTGAGTGTTTACTGTACATTGATATAAGAGAGCTTGCTCAATGTTTATTAGTGTTTGGCAGCCGTGTAACGTGGATGCACCCAAGTTGATGCTTGGTGGCACATCTCCATCCCGACGACTAACGCCCATGACCAACTATTACATAAACCTTTGTGGTAGCTATAGTAGTTAGCGGTGAGAGCGTACTCAGAGAAAGCGGTGTGACAGCCAGAAGAGCGTCGACTAAGGTAGCCATTCCGCGGCATGTTAAATAGTGAATAGAACGCCACGGCTGGACCAGAGGGAAACGCAACGCGCGTCGTGTCTCCCCTCTTGCCCGGCCGCGATTTTTCTCGGGGCAAGTCGTGGGCAGGTCAGTGGTCGTGGGGCGAGCGTAAGCGGGGAACGCAGTGTTACAGACGCAGCCACGCGTCGCAAAGTATTTTTAATATGGATGGATGCTATGAGCAAGGCCAAGGCTTGGGCTAAGGTCGCCACCTTGCGGTGTGTTAAGATATTGACAAAATCGCACTTCCGCTATTGGCAACGCGTCGAATGGGACGGACGAATAGCAATGGCGCGTTGCAGGAGCTAATCGCGAATGCCACGGTATGATGCATTACTTCACTTTACCGCTCCCAGACGGTGACACCACCCCATTTTTTCGGCGTTATTTCCGTGACGGAAATACGTCACTGAAATCTTGGTGGACCCCGGCATAAAACACGTTCATGTTAAAATGATCCACTGCTTTAAAACCATGCATCAGTTGTGCCATAGGGTATGTACAGGGTCGTTTACATCGAAAGTGAACACCCTATTAGTGTTCATGGCCTCATAGAACCTCAAGTTTAAGACATAACTTGGAACATTATTAAGGCTAAAGACTGACGCGCCTCACCAAGCGCGAAAGTTGACCGTCGGCGGCGGCAACACAAGGGATGCAAGAAAGAAGGAAGTCACGTGGAGACCACCATATGACGACATCATGACGTCACATTGTGAAATTTTGTGACATCATCGCGACGTCATTATTGATCACAAGACGTGACGTCACATGATGACGTCATCACACGACGTCGTCGCTTGGTCTAAGGAAGGCCCATCACTTCGGCAGTAAAGTCAAATCACCTTTTCTTTGATTCCTCTTTCAGAATCGAACACCAGAGTACGATTTTCTTGCGGACTAAACGTGTATTCAGCTCCCACTGTAGCGTTGTATTGGTAGTAGTATCCGTACTCTTCTAAGCAAACCTGTGTGATAAACGACGTACATTAATACCCATGAAATTACAGATGATAAAATTTTATGGCCGCTATTAGAGCGGCTTTGAACCAACCCCCAAGTGCAGTGAAGAACAGACACATGCTATGAACAGCAAACATTTCTATCAATAGCTCAGCAAAATTTTGTATTACGTGAGCGAAGCGTAGAGTTTTGAAGCGGAACATGAAGTTGCCACTTTCTCAAGCACCATCTCTTCACACAGAGGCCTGTCTTTACCGTCTTCGAAGCTACTGGCGGCTGCGACATTTCATCATTTAACAAATTGCTGCTTTCGGCAGATAGCTGACGTATATCAAGATGGCGTTTAGATCAGACGCGCGTGTTGCTATTATCACAGTGTGCAGTAGTTGTATTTAAATAAAGCTGCTGAGGTAGGCGAATGTCTCCTTATAAATTTGGATATGAATAACGCACTTCTAGATGAAGACAACTGCCACACGCTTAACTGTGCTCGCTGGTGCACATAATAGCGAACATTTCGGAAAGGAAAGATTGACGTAAGGTCGATGCGTAAGCTTACATCTTTTGGGTCAACGTCTCTCTCATATTCGCGGTCGGCAGACATTTTCGACGGGCCGAATAGGCCAAATGTGGCGCCTGAAAGCGTATCAATCGTGTAGTAGCGAGCCCGCATCGAGAGAGATATGTAAAATGACATGTCGCTTTTGCTGTTGTTCTTCATCCATTCCAGGTTGTCCAGCGCTTTCTCCTGAAAAACGCCAGAGTGGAGAGCAAGAAAAATAACTTTGATGGTGTGCAATTAGAGATTAATTGAAGCCGTATAAGGCCCAATCTTCGACCTAAGCGGCACTGACATGCATACAGGGTAAACTCTAAATTTCTCTAAGTATAATGCGGTACTGAACTACTGAAAACACCGCTCGGACGGGACAAAGAAAGAAGCGACAAGACGAAGCGCTGTCTAACAACAACTAGTTTTATTTCACCGTAGCAGGATATATACCCTCGGAAAAACGAGAACAATGTACATGATATGACGACAAGCACTCCTTAAACAACAAGCCCGCATTGATGCTCTATAATGCGGTAACTTGTGGCTTAGGTTACTGGTCTCAGCCGCAGCAAAAAGGCAAATGAACTATACTCAGTTACAACCTAAGCAAAAATTATAAGCTCCGCCCACAAAACTGCGGCGCGCCTACAGGTGAACGACAGTCGGGGTAGAAGTACCGTTTCTCGGCTAATGTATATATATCCTACGCATATTGTGATGTAGAGGCTCGTCGTATATCTACACATAACATTGCGTCTTGCTGAGCAGCGAAGTCAGTATCCCTGACGAAATTTACCAGGACGTCCAGGTTTCGGGCACAAAACCAGTGACACAAACCTGTGTCTGTATGAGAAACTCAACTATCGGAAAACACCCAAGAAGTGCTTGACGTCATGACGATGACTCAGCGCTATAAGATGGAGCATTTATGCAAGTTCTCTCGTTGGCAGTGACAGTGATGACTATGTGCGGAAATGACATTTTTCTTAAGTTGAAGGCGAGTGTAGCTATATGTACGCAAATTCAAATGAAAAAGCAATCTGCTGAGTGTCCAGCATTTTATTTCGGTGTTTTAACGATATGCGCGAGCTGTGCACGAATTAGAAGAAGCATCTCGACAAACAGTGGTACTCGAAACACGTCGCATATATCTTGGACTAATCGTGATTAGACTTGCATCGCAATTTATATTCATGTGAAGATTGTTCCAGTGAAACAGTTTATACGCAGCGTCTGCGTTCCTGATTTAGTCAAACACTTTATAAGGTGTCTGGATAAAATCCCTACATGTCACTTCGGAGTGACGTAAATGGTTTTTAGCGAAGCCTTCGAACTTTGTAATGGGTTGTGCTCTCCAGCGCCTTCTAGTGGGCCGTCCTCTTTGGCTTCTCCTGAAACGATGCCGCTAGTGCTGAGAGTTCGTGCCTGCCCGTGACTGTCGCCATTGCGCATTGTCGCTTAGTGCCGTCTAATAAACACCTTGAGAGGTTCAAACAGCTGGTATTTTTTTCAAGAGAAGCTTGTTGTCAGTTGGCGATTTTGGTGGCGCCGTTGTGGGGGTAACCGAAAAAGCCGGCGCCGGAACGAATCGATAAGTGCGGCCCTCGAAGTTGCGCCAGTCACACGCCTGTTTTATGCGCCATTGTCATTGACTGATGCTCCTTCGATCGTGGGCGTATCCGCGATCAGCCGTTTGTGATCTGGCAACAGGCCACTTGTCATTTCACGTTGCCGCGTTTCATTGTTGCTTGCATATGAACGCAAAAATTCACGTTCCGGCGCCGGCACCGGGACATGAGTAGTTAGGCTCGCTTCCGACTGCACTGGCGCGCCCTCATGCCATGCCCATAACCACTCAGAACCTTCTCGCTTCTGCCGGGGATAGAAAAACAGAAAGACAGAAAGAAAAAATCGTACAAAAAAAAAGAAAAGTAGTAAGTCAGGCATGCACATGCCAAGCTTCACTTGTCCCCATTTTCCATTTAGGGAAGGGCTCCTGAATTTTTTTAAAAGGGGCCCTGCAACCCTTTTCCCAGTAACCATCGAATGGCTTCACTAAAGGAGTTTATTGCCTCACGAATGGACCGCTGCAAACATTGTTAGAATCCGTCGAATACGAGTGGAGTTGCAGAGGTCTGTCGCACGCTGTAATTGATTTCTCTCTTCTCTCGTCCCGACGAGCGCGCTGGAAGCTAAGCAAGGGGGCTTGGCATGGGGTGAATGAGATTGCGTCACGCCGCGTCATGGCGTCGAGCATTTTGACTTTTTTTCTTCGAACGCCCCGCTAACTTTCAGCGTGGTCGCGAGCGCCCGCGCTCGGGCACGTAGCGGCTTCCCGTGGCGGCCGCAGTAACTAAGCAGCCCACAATGCGCACACGCTGGACGCCAGCATGCGCCAAGGCGTGATTGCGATGGCAGCGCCCCGATAGCAGCGAGCTGCTGCTCCGCGGCCGGGCGTTGCGGCCTGGGAACTTTTGACCACACCTGTATAAGGCGCGGTCACTTGGGTATATGACATCATTTGTAGAAAGAAGGCTTAACGATTTCTAGCTGGCTTTGAGAATTAACTGTAAACTTCAGGCCGTGTGTTGCGCTTTAACGTTTGGCTCGCGTGTTCTCAGGAGCCTCGACTACCGATTGGCAGAGTTTTCTGACAATGCTTAAAAAGTGTTGCAGTGCCCATTTCAGGCGAAAACCTTAGATGCCTCATCAAACGCGAAAACTGACCGTTGGTGCCCCGCGGCGTCGGCCACATGACATCGCCCGGGCCTCCGAGACTAGCTCCGGCAACGCGCCGCTGCCGGAGCTAATCTCGGAGGTTACGCATCGCCGCTTGATGAAAGGTGGGCCGATCTCGGAGGCAATGCAAAATTAGGTGAGGTGCTGAAAGCTTTCGGAGGGGTGTGGAGGAAGATCAATACATCGATTGAGAAAAAGATGGCTTTCACCTTCGAGTCGTCTTAGGCGAATGCGTAAAGGACAAGTGATTTTCTTTTACGTTAGCCACTTTTCTGTTTCAAGTTGCTAGATTCACCCCTGACTTTAAGTCAACTTGATATTAAACCGTTAAAATTCTAACGTATAGCATTCGGGAATAGAGTAGAACATTGCATGCACGTCGTGACAATTTGCATGAACTCAAGCGTGAATAACCGATATCTGTCCAACCGATGTACGGGTCTCGTACCTCGGAATACACGAGAAATGCTTTGAAAATAAAAACGGCCAAATTTATTTGGTGTGCAAAGCGGCTAAACAGCAAGCACGATACATTCGTGCAGAGTTTTTGCAGCGCGTGGAAGGGTGGCGTTAGTATTTGTAATGTGACTGACTGAATTGTCGGTTGCAGTTTGAAGACTGAAATGCCCGAAACACGAAACATGTTATCGTAACAAGTTCAGTTACATGCAAGATATCGTTACGTAGAACCCTATGCACTTATATTTAGGTGCGCTTTGAAGAACCCCACGTGGTCGAAAATTACGGAGCCCTCCACTACGGCGTCGTCATCACAGCACCATACTATTGTTGCGTAGAAGTAGATCGCATTTTCTGGAAAATCGTGCAGAAGTTATCCATTAACCAAGGTTCCAAACACTGAAAAGAGAAATTTTCGCGAACGCCACAAATCGCTATCCACAATATGCTCTCTTCTTTTTTTTTTCCTTTAAGAGAAAGATCAGAAAATTGAGAAGTATCATGTAAACTTACAACAGAGGAAAGGTCAGGGTAGGAATTCCTGGAGCGCGTATTCCCAGGCGTAGACATCATAGACATGGGATAAATCAAAGATTCGCCTGTGACAACTCTAGGGATGGAGAGGTGGGTAATAGCGATGAAGTACGTAGGCCGGAAGATAGTGCTGAAATAGAGAAGGTTTCAGATCAACACAATAACAAGCTTCTGTATGACAGTTCTGACAGAAGCATTATTCTACTGCGCAGTCGCAAGTACACTCTTAATGGTGTCCAGGATGAAGCGCTAGCTATACACCTCTTCCACGAAGGCTCCCTGTGTATCTCCATAACGCCATCTGGGCTGTGGTAAATATGCATGACTCCCTAAGAGAAGCACTGCCGAAGTAGTAACATCACCCTTTGTACTCCCGTGCCACAGTCCAGAGGTGCTCCACATCTCCGTTGTCGATGTATTATCGATGTGTCCCCCCTCATGTAATGTCGTGTGCGGGACCCTTGAGGTAAATGAATAAATGAAAATTTCTGTAGTCGGTAAAGACCTTTAAAAAATGCAGCTCGCTTGGTCAAAGGTGGCCCGATGACGGAGGCAGTACAAACCCAGGTGAAGTGGAGAAAGCTTGCAATGCTTCTGATTCTGGAGGCAATGCAAAACGAGGTTAAGTGAAGTTTCGCAGGGAGGCGGGGGAGGATAAATACATCGACGGAGAAGAAAAAAGAAGATGATGGCATTCGTCTTGGAGTCGTCTTAGGCGAATGCATAAGGGACCATGTGAGTTTTTATTCTGAGAACGCACGTTTTGTGTGTGCGCGTTTGTTGCTATGCCGCTTCTGCCACTCTGGCAGTGATGGGGCTGTAAAAACGCATCGGCACCTCGCAAATTTCGTCTTCAGTAAGGTCGGACTCCGATCGTAATGTGCGCAAATGGACATATATTTTTAGAAGCAGAGATATACTATTTACATATAAGAGAACGTGGTTGGTCGAACTGGCTTAATGCTGCTCTTTCCTACCGTCCATCATGCCTTGTGCCCTTCTCACGCTGTGAGAAACAACCATAAACTCACTGCAAATGCTGACTCTACGAGCGGACTGCTAAAAGGCTCGAGTGTTATACTCTAAAAGTGGTAACCGATAAATGTGATTTCGTGCACCGATAGTAAGAATTACCAAGATTAAAATGTGTGCACTCTAAACTAATGTAACGCTTACTATATAGGTGCACAAAATCATATTTATCCGTTACAGCGTTTAGAGTCTAATGCTACATGTGCGACATACCAGCGCCTTTAAATGCACCTTTATACGTCAACGTTTAAAACAGGCTGCCCGGAGATTACGGCAGCTAGGGAATAAGTACGCTATAAAAACGTAACAGCTTAATTTATATTAAGTGTGCAGCACTTTAGGAGCCAGGCTTATCGCCCATCCCTACATCTCATGTGGCGCGATCACGCTGACAGTAAAGTGCTCAATGCAGGCCATAACAAGGCTAGAAATGCTCAAAACAGGGTTAAAATGAACGGACGAGGTCTAAAGTACTGTAATTAACAGAAATAAAAGAGAAGTAACCGCGATAATTAACTTAAGATAGCTGAAAACGTTTCGAATACCTGCGGCCGATTCCGGAGCCGCGCAGGCGAGCGAGTGAATGCCCCTCCCCCTGCGCTTCGCAGGCGCGGCATTGCCAAGCCTGATGGGGGAAAGAGCATGACGGAACTCGCTGCCGACGAGGCATATCTCAATGGCCATAACAAGCGGGAAGTCCATAAAGCGAAGAAAAGGTTGCGCAATGTCGCACATCGAGTTTGCGAATCTCCCTAGCAAGATTCTCCTCGTCCCGGCGGAAACCCTCTATGCTTACCTCAAAAAGTGGCGTCACCGACGCTTTGGTAAACGGAGAAGTGGGAACTCTATGAACGGGAATCGCTGGGCGCCCGTGGCACGCACTTCCTCAGGTTTCACCACAGTGAAGCTCCCATACGTTTTTATACAGATTCTTCTGCACTGATCGAAACATTTTCACTTTGTTATCTATGCATTATCCTTACCGTTTACCTCTTACAATGCATGTTTTAGGAATATCCCTAGCAATGTGAAATCCATTCCGGGGGCAGAAACTGCCTCATTCTATTGCAAAATAGAGCTTGTGTTTCTCACTAGTGCAATATTTACGTAAAGAGAATGAAAACGAACATTGTTTAAATCGGGAGGCGATGTCAAACACCAGACTCGTCAAATGCGAAAGTCGTGGGAAAAAAAATTTTTTTTTTAACTGACACTCACTTGAATAGCTCCACTTTCAGGCGGCGGTAGTCTTGAGTGAAGTGCACACCGAGTACCGTGTACACTACAGGAGGGCATCCTCCATTCCGTATGATACCCCTCGTTATGTGTATCACAATACGCTGTATTGAAAAAAAAAAAAACACCCAATACGGGTAATTTGCGAACAGACAGATGACACGTACATAATTACATTCCGTTACAACCTAAAGAAAATGTCAGCTCCGCCCAGAGGAATCGTTCCCTCCCACAGATAATTTGCATGAATGCTTCGTGCAATAGCATTTACTGTTTTTGTGACGTCGAACACTGCTCGTGTGGCTCAGATATCTGACTTTCACCATACAGAGCCACGTTTGTGTCACTGGTTGTGTATCAGTAACTTGAACAACCTGGTAAATTTCACTAGGAACTCTGACGTCACCGCTCAGACAAACGCAGTGGTTTAAGTTGTAGCGACGAACATTTATATCATAATGTGCGCAGTATTTACATTAGGTGATAAAAAGTACTTGCAGATTGAGCGAGAACCAGCAAGTGTGACTGTCTTTCACAGGCTAAGGGCCGGCGCACCTCGGTTCTGAGGGCGGATCTGTCATTTTGTCTTAGGTTGTAGCCGAGTGCACCTCATGCAATAAAGAAAAGCTACAGATTGGGAAGGAAATAATAATGATGTGCTGCATGTTGCGAAAATGTCCGGGAAGCATGACTGCAGTAATAACAGTTAGTTTCTTTCGTGCTTGCATGTGCTTTGTACGAGGTATAAACCGTAAAGTAACATATATGTGAAACAGGGTTCTCCCCACGGTGGGCGGCGGTGCCAATGCCGCCCGCCGCTCCTCTTCACCGCCCACCGCTTTGGATTGATAGCCCACCGCTCCGATTCCCTTTTGAAGTGCGTGCCTCAAGAACCAATAAATACCAACTGTGCGCGCGTAACACCAGCGAGCCGTGCCTCCCGCCCCGTGGTTAGTTAAAAATGAGTCTGGACAGGTGGCCCTGCGGTTTCAATGATCGCCAACTGCAGTGCTAGCGCTACAACGCAAGCGTCCTTGCTTATTCTATACCCTTCATGGATGCCACAAACGCTGGACCTTATATGAAATGTGGATCTTTGTTGAAAACGGGAAGTTTGAAAACCTCAAATTCCTAAACATTAGCCTTAAAATTGATTTTAGATAATGTGTCACGCAGAAGCCTTGACATTCTGTGTTTCACTGTATGTGTTTCTGTTATTGCCTTTGGTTCGTTCATGCCTGTATTATCAGTTACAGCTTAGGAATATTAGCGCCGCCCTCCTGAAATGCGGCGCGCCTGTCATTTAACTGTGTAACAGAGTCGTGCTAGATGGTTTCCTTTTTAACCCTAACTACTCCTTCTATTCTAGCGCAGATACTCCGCATATTAAGAATTAGAAGTTCATCGTCGCTACTTAAGCCAGTGGTCTTGGCTAAGCAGTGATGTCGGAATCTTTGGTCAACTTTGCCAGGAAGTTCAATTTGTTGACTAAAAACCAGTGTTACGAATATGTGTCTAAATTGACAAAGTCGCCTGCTTTACAAACGCGAAGTGGTTTGACGTCATCGAAATCAGCAAATGCAAGTAGATCGGGTACTTTGGAAGATTCTCTGGGTTGGACAGTGGCGGCTGTGGGCGGAGCCTGCATTTACTTGTAGGTTGTAACCATCTATAGGTATACATGGTTAGCTGTTGATGTCACTGTGGTGTGTATTTACCAGGGAAATCCCATGAAGCGATTAGCGAATATTAATTAGCGCATCAACACAACTCCGCACCACATCATTTTTCTTTACTTCGACTTGGCATGTAAATGCCAACTACACCCATGAACCTAATACGTGTAGACCCATTGTTGCGTATATGTGGTTCACTACAGCACTAACAAGGGAGTGACTCTTGCAGAAGTTACCAACTTTGTCTTGCTATTTCCTTGTAATGAGAATGCGTAAGTAGCGTCATGGTAGTAGAATTACTAACTTGGCTTTACAGGCTGCAGTTATAGATGTTCTGACAAGAATTTACTTCCTGAAAGCTAGGAGATGCTGCTACTTTTCCAAAGAGTGTTCTCGAATAATTGAGCTGTGCTTCATGTTTCATATGACTACTATTAGACACAAATGAATACAGCAGACATTTAGGCCAGGGAAAGCATAGGGTAAATTAATTGTTGCCTTTAACTGTAGTGTAGGAATTATAACGTAAATTCAAGTGAATTAAAGTGGCCGGAAAATCACCTTTTCCGTCGGTAGGTTGTGAACCGCATCCCACCTAAGGAAAGGTTGATTTTTCGTTCGCTTTAATTCACTTCCATTTACTTCGTAATTACAACACTTCAATTAAAGACGGAAATCAATGTCCCCTATGCTTTCCCTGGCCTAATTGCCTGTCGGATTCAATTGGTTGTGTCTAACAAAAAACGAGCCCCTCCAAAAATTCCTATTATTTCGTTCATGACTATATATACTACAGGTTGCTTGCATTGACGTCAATGAAACCGCCGTGTTGGAGTACCAGCGTGGGGGTCACGACGTTTGCGATGTCACATTAATATTATCAAAACATCACATGCCGGTTGCTTCATTATTCGCGCACAACAGGCGTATCCGTCACGTAGTTATCACACTGAAGCAGTTAACCGCAACTTGTTCGTCATCAGAGCCGCCATCGTGGAGTGTCATACATTCAGAAGCTGCGTCCATGACGTCACAAGCAAGCAATTTATTGGTAGCTTCACATACGCTCTCACAAGTGAAGCTCGTAGTTCACATACGATGACATCACGTTTCAGGATATGTGTCATTCGAAATTCCTTGCTCAGATATACCTTGAGAATCGCCAGGCATCGTGCGAACTTCGGCCCTTCCGTCACATAGTCGCCGTACACGTTCAACAGGCCGAAGTGCTGGACTCCTAGGCTGCGCAGCTTGTCGATGCTGTTATACAGGACTCTTGACTGATGATCAGTGAACAGCTGGCCACCTCTGCTCAAGAGTAAGCATCTCCCTTAGGTACACATAGTTAACAAGTATGCAAAGCCTACACTGACGCATTGCTCAAGAGTATTTTTCAGGCATCGATCGTTACAGTTATTTTTGTTCGCTTTTACTGCGATAGCAATTATATGGACACCTTCGGCGGGTTTTTACTGCAAGCGTGACGTTCCGTACATATATATATATATATATGTATGAGTGAGAAGAAGGACTCACGTACATTTCGTACGTGAGTCCTTCTTCTCACTCATCTATCGTACCGGACCCGTCGATCTTCATACCCAAAGTATATATATACATACATATATATATATATATATATATATATATATATATATATATATATACACGCTCCCTGTTCGCGGTGCGCACATCTCCGGGTGCGTATACGTAAACGCCTCATAAATTTTCCTTCCAAGCCAAGAGCGAATGGGAATTACTGATCACATAATCGTTTGCAACCTTAAATTAAATGAAAGCTCCGCCCACAAAACCGCGGCAAACCTGCCCTATACCTGTGTAACACTGTCGTGCCAGCTGGTTTCCGCTCAAAACGGAAGTACATTTTCTCGGTTAAAGGGACACCAAAGAACAAAACGATTTCTCTCACATTAGTAGAGCACTCTTCC
This sequence comes from Rhipicephalus sanguineus, assembly GCF_013339695.2. Classification (NCBI taxonomy): domain Eukaryota; kingdom Metazoa; phylum Arthropoda; class Arachnida; order Ixodida; family Ixodidae; genus Rhipicephalus; species Rhipicephalus sanguineus. The sequence goes on from NC_051182.1 coordinate 157,307,753, forward strand.
GTGACCCCAAAAACACCACGCTTGCTGCGAGAAGACGTTAAGTAAGCGAGAAAACGAGCAAAAACAAAATGTGGGTGGCGACGCCAACTAGTAATTTCCGCACCATTCGCCGTGACGTCACATCTTTTCACAGCGTCTACAAGGGACTACGTAGTTCCAAATCGGTAAAAATGAAGTACATTGTCCTCTAAGGGGGCCAAGACTTAACATACCAACTTTGGGGTAATTTTGTCGAGCCAACGACGCCAAAATAAGATAAATACACATTAAAATCCGTGACGTCAATGGGGGAGGTTTCGGCGCGAAAATAGAAACGAGACAACTTGATTTTCTCCATTATTAATAAACCTGTGATGGTGAAATTAACGACATTAGAGTTCTCAGAGCACAATTTACCGATCTAAACCGATTCATTGTTTCTCTTTACTGTCCCTTGAATGTAAATACTACGCATATTAGCGGTTAAAGTTTCTTCGTTACAACTTAAACCATTAGGTGTGACTGAGCAACGATGTCAGCATCCATGACGAAATTTACGAGGACGTTCAAGTTTCCGCCATAAAACCACCGACACAATCGTTTGTCTGTATGGCAAAGTCAACTATCTGGAACACTCAAACTCCTGGACGGCACGGAAATTAGTGGGCGCTATTAGATTGGGCATTTATGGATATTCTCTGCGGTATGGGAACCGACGGCTGTGGGCGAAGCTGAAATTGTTTCTTAGGTAAAGAGAATTTGTTGCTGGTCGAGTTCGTTCATAATGCTAAAGTTCATAGCGCATATTCGGCACGGGACATAGAAGAACACAGTCCTGTTCTGTACGTGTGTGTTCTTGTATAAGTCATACCGAATCTGCTCTCTGAAGTATAGCATTACTTAGGTTGTAAACTTGTAACCGAACACAGTAGGACGCATCCAAAGCTATCACGTTGACAAAGCTGGTAGCTTTCCTGGCACCTTCTACGGTGCTGGTGACCCAGTAGCCCATTATGAAGTTCCCGAACAATCTATACCACTTGGTTACTCTTGTGCCCTTGAACTCACGCTGGGGAGAAGGAGGCGCCGGTGCTGGTGCGGTTCATGCTTTTCATGAGGTCGAAGAAGTGGTCTAGACCCGCGTCGTTCCAACCGGATGGGCTGTTCTTCACGTAGAACGACTCGTAGAAGATGAAGTGGCACAAGTCGTCCTCCGGCAACAAGCTGGACTCCGAGAAGTGTACGCTCACCGTACAGAGGATCGTCTCTCGGGGGCTATGTGCGAACGCTGCGGTAACTGAAGTATACGTTTGCTAAATTAGAAAAGTGTGAGCTGTTGGTTATTCGCGGTTAGGAAAGGTAGCTGCAAACACGGGACACAGAAAGAGACAACACCAAGCGGTACTGACAAATGTGCAGTTTTCAATACCGCTTAAGGAAGTTTCGCTTGTCGAAACGTTGCCTCCAGCAACGCCCCGCGCTCACAATTTTCTCATCGCTTTCAAGTTTCCGTCTTCCCCTGAAATCCCTCCTTTTTTATTTTTAAAGTAATTCATGGCAGGCCCGGAGCCAGGAATTTTTTTCGGGGGGTGGGTGGGGCTTGCTGAAGGCCTTGAAGAACACCTATTTTCATTATTTATTTTCGGTAAGACACCCCCTCCATCAGAATTTCGGGGAGTGGGGGGGGGGGGGGGGCAGGCCCCTAGCACCCCCGGCTACGGGACTGGTTCATGGTAATTAACCCCTCCATGGATTCGCTACCCATTTCGTTACCGTGAAAAAAGAATAAAGTTGTACCAAATTTGCGGCAAACTTTTTACGCTATTTGTAAAGTTATTTTAGTGAATAAAACGATAACATTATTGCAATACCATGGGGTTCCTTTATTTCACTAATTGTATAAAAAAGACAGGTATAAGATGGCTTCACAGCATGAAACTACAATGACAGATGGCAATAAAGTGGAAGCTGAGACACAAATGGCACAGCAGTGACAATGGCCATCTAGCGTCGAGAAACACAGCTATGACGAGTATAGTCGTCATTGGCTCCATGTGGGACCAATATTTGTTCATGACGAGTACAGTAGTCATCGGTTGTTTTGGTACAAAATCCTATGAAGACTATACTCGTCAACGGGAGAGAAAGGCTTAAACTTCTCTTGCATACTTTATGTAAGTTGAACTAGGCCTCAACAGCAAGAATCACAGAGATCTCTTGTTAGGCGAACGCAGGGCAGCCCATCAAGAGGGTATTGAGTATTTTTCGTTTACAGACAGACTAGCCGATTGTTACGTGAATCAGCGGCAGACCGGAAGGGTCATTTTATTTCAGCGTCAGGCTTTACTTCAGCAAGGTGTGGGACACGATTTGTTGGTAATCAATTTTCAAGGAACACCGCAGCAGTGGATAACCATATACGTGCGCACAGGAAGAGGCAAGGGACCAGGGGGGGGGGGGGGAGGGGCTTAGTCATCGAAGGAGGGCTCTAAATCTACCGCGTACCTTACCTCAGTCGGTACTGTACCCCGAGGTTAAAGATGCAGCGCAAACATACAAGACACCCTACGAAGTAAAAGACACGGCGCTTGTGTGCTCCGTGTCTTCGCTACGTTGGGTGTCTTGTGTGTTTGCGCTTAGGACTTAGGACTATGTATCAACTAGACCCAAGTGAAGTTTTATTGAAGGTCTCTGTACCGAAACATTTTTGTAACGGGTGTTCAAAGTTAACCTTTACGGTTTTCTTAAGATTGAGTACCGGGAAGAACGTGAAATCCACCTTTGCATATAAGTTATCTGTCCAGGGGGACACAAAGTGAGACAATAATTATCGCTGTCATCCCCCAAGTTAACTAAGACTGAATAATGAACTTTTTAATAAGTGCAGCACGCGGGCATGTTTGTATTGAAAAGTTGGAGACCGTCGCGTTTCTTAACAGTTCCCACTGAAAGAATTCTTCTAGCATGTCTGTGCCCCGAGATATCCCGCTGCAAAGTTTAATATCGGTTTGCATGGTTACACATGCAAGACGGTGAGGATCGGCGCAATATTCCTCCCTGATGTGACGAGCAGTGAATGCTTGCTATCACTAGCTGGTAGGAAAATGGTAGCCGTTATCATCTTTGCCTATGCCTTCGACGCGCTGTCAGATAAAACGCCGCACGCAACTGCCGCGGATCATCGGGGAGGAGAGTTGTGCCAGTGCTCACTGTCTTGCATGCGTAATCATGCAAACCACAAACTTTGCAGCAGGATATCTTGGGGCACAGACATGCTAGAAGAATACTTCCAAGTGGAACTGTGTAGAAACGCGACTGCCTCCAACTTTTCAATACAAACATGCCCGCTTGCTGCACTCATTAAAAAAGTTCATTATTCAATCTTAGTTAATTCGGCGGCTGACAGCGATAATTATTGTCTCACTTTGTGTCCCACTGGGTACATGACTTATCTGCAAACGTGGTTTTCATGTTCTTCCCAGTGCTGAATTTTCAGAAAACCATAAAGCTTAATTTTGAACACCCTGTATATAGGTTTAAGGTCGTGCAGGTGTTTCACGATAATGGCAGCAATTGAGCTTTCAGTCGTATTACAAGGACTGCGTGCTTCCCAACTTTACGGCCGGAAAACCGGAAACCACAGGCAGGCCATTCGTGAAGCACACCATCACTTAATTTACATTTTTGCGTGCATCGAGAATCTTCGTTTCTTCTTTCAGACTTCATCGTTAAGGGAGAGGGGTGCTGAGGGGAAAGTTCGCTCCCTTAATGGAGAACTCTTCGCACCTATATGCGGACTACGGACATACGCGCACACACACAAGGAAAAAAGCTAACAAGCACAAGAGCTGATATCAAACTGAGTCCAATGCTGCACTTGGATAAAAATTGCACTTTACGTCTCTCAAATACACGAAGCACACACAACGTACGATGTCTCCATGATTCGCGAGAACGTAAAAGAAAAGAAACGTTTAGTAAAGAAAGTTGTAGAAGTTGTAGACATTCGGTGCGCACTCACCGATCGGTCCATCATCCGGTATCGTCCATGTGTTTAGGTCTAGTGAATCAGTTGATCGGTCACCTCGCCCAGGTATGCCGATGGTCTTGTCGTCCACTCGCCCTTAAGAGAGAGATAAAATTTATTAGGAACGGAGCTCCTTAGGCCCGCACCCCTGTGCGCTGTCGAAGCTCCCTTCTCTTAAGCATCACATTAGATTGCAGTGGCCGGTGATTTAGGAGGAAATGTTTAGGCCTTGAGCGGTTTGCTTCTAGTTCACCAGAAATTTGAGGTTAAAAGAAATAAGCTCTGTGCACAACTGGTTATAATGGTCGTCTTCACTTTCACCACCTGCATCGTGGATTGTTAAATGACAACCATCATTCTAGCGCACTACGGGCGCTTTGTCGAAGGCAGTAGCAGACGCTCTCGCCACCCGGCGCCGGCGCAAAAAGACAATGAAACGCAGCGCGCGCCGATCGCCGCGCGCAGCGTTCCGTCGCCGCCGTCGAAGCGCATCACCGCTCGCACCCCTCTCCCACCTGTCTCCCTCTCCCTGTGATGCGCGCGCCGCTTCACTCGCTCAGTCGTTGCCGCCACCGAGGTCAGCAGACGCTCTCCCCACCCGCTCACCATCCTACCGCCTTCATGGAAGCGAGCAGCCAGATCAGGCGCATAGCCGTTTGAGTCCCATTTCTAAGGGGCTTCGCTCATCGGTTGTATATGTACAAGGAAAAAGTGACTGGTGCGTGGGGGAAAGCGGGCCCTCCCCATTCCGTAGTTGTTAATAATGTCCCTATAGCTAACCACCCAGTCTCCTGTCAGTCCCAGCCGCGGCGCCCCGGCGGCTCGGCATGTGAGTCCTCGAGCCATGGTCTAGCCATGGTGTCCGCCGCCTCATCGCCGGGGAGCGAGGAGTGCGCAGGCGCGCAGATGATACGGAGAACCCGCTGACCGTCAAAATTAAGCCGCGAATCGTAGTGCTTCCGGCGAATTGCGGCTCTCTGCGTAATATAGAATTGCGCGCGCCCTTGCAAAAAAATTATTTGAGAAATTATTGGAACACCATTAGTCCGCGTTGACGTAATGTACCGAAGATTGTCTGTCCGCTAAAATATCATTTAGCTCATTATCGGCACGTATTCAAAATTGACTGACGAAATAATACTGAAACTTTATTGGAGAAGGAGTTGTTGAAATACAGTAGATTTATTATTGAAAATACATTGCGCAATGTGGAATGATTGTGGTGTTTTTGTTGAATAGTTATTTAGTTAATTATAAAGCAGCGTTGAAATGATTATGACATACTGAAAATACGTCGTACAAAATACGTCTTATTAGTTGTTGGTTTTTTGTAGACATATAATTGAAAGTACGATACTCTACGTATTTTTGCCCCAGTCCACCGACAGCCGAGAGGTCATTGAAGATTCAAAAGCCCACTTCGCTTTTCCTTAAGACGACAATCAAATTTCAAGACGAGTCACTGAAGCATTGCAACTCTTAAAGCGTGATGCAGTTTCGGTGTATTAACTCCCAGATATCCATTGTATATTGCTTGCCGTAATGCTGACCACGCAAATTTAGTGTCACGAACATGAACGAAAACATGTTAGGCGTTTTCAAGAACTGAACTAGCACACATATTTTTTTATCGGAGCTATGATGCTTTATTCTTCAAAACGCGAATCAACCTGAAGACATAGTAAACCGGGCCACACCACGGCGACTACTGCAAGCACAGTTGCAAGGTACCCACTGCGGCATAACTCATAACGTTTGGATGTACGCACGAACCCAGTATGCCGTTATTCATCATTCTGCGGAGATTCTAGGTGTGCACTATGCGTCTGTAAGGCATTATGTGCACTTGTTTGAAGCTATCACTGATGACGAATTATGGCTCAGCCCTTTGTATTGGGTGGGACGCTAACCTACCAATGATTACACAATTCGCATGGTGTGACGCCTGGTGTATATCCCTTCGTGGTTTGTAGCCCTGAAATCCCAACAATTATTATAACAATTCTTGCCCGAAATGAGGCCTTGATCTGGTAATTTTACGAAGGGGTTTCGAGTGTCACGCAGAGGGCCTGGGTTCAAACACAGCTCGAACCCTGTTTCTATCTTTCTTTCTTTCTTCTTTGTGCGCGAGAGCTGTTACGGACACCGGCGGCGGCGGCAGCGGCGGACAACTAAGCGACCAAGATCGGCTGTTGTGATTTTATAACAACTTTCGCTGTGAGCCAGATTAAACAGCGGCGTCCTACCTATTCTTGCGTCTTTTATTCTCTCATTCGTTTCCTCCTTTCCTTCAAGCGCTGAAAATGCATGAAGTGGCGGTGAAGGCCATGCGCATATTAACTGAATGTGGCTGAGCAAAAGAAAACGCTAGGAGAAAAGAAACAGCGGAACGGAAGTGTTCTTGTGTTTTCTTTGTGATTTGCTGATACGTTCTGCGATTTTGTGAGTGTCTGTGATTGCTCTATTTGTGGAGTAGAGACGTGCGGGAAACTAGAGTATCATCACGCCCAGCCCTACAACAATTACGCTGTTAAAACTTCCGAGCACCTTTACGAGTGGAACACGATAGCCATATCGGGCGCCGTTCACATCGCTTTCTTCGTTTAGATCAGGGGTCTCAAACACGCGGACCGCGACTTCCCGAGATAGCTTTATTAGAAAGTCAGTCAATGCTCATCAGGAGATATGCTACCTCCCCCGTCGCCCCTAGCCGTCGACCGGAATCCCTTCAGACACGGCAGCAGCAAAGGCTTGACCGATGATGTCGTGCTGGACGCTGGCATCTGGGCTGCGGAGAAGGGCCTCCCGGATTCTAGTGAGTACGAGCTATAATATTGAGTCGGACATGTCCACAGCATGTGGACTTAATTTGCTGCCTAATCACAAAATTTACACTGCGACTTGAATACTTCTGGTTGCCACTTGCTGTGGTGCACGCGCCTTGCAAAAACTCCCTTCTGTGATTTTCGCCACATAACCTCCTCTTTCTTACTGAGTGATATGTCCGCCCCCGGGTCTTTGCTTATGGTACTCGGATTATTTCCTCGCCTAAAGTCATTAATAATGCTTTGTTCGGGTAAGCTGCAGAGACGGGTCTAGTCTCAGGCATTTTTTTTTCGTGAGGCACCCAATGCGGTCACGATTCGCTGAAACGTAGCCGCGGACAAAATTTCCATTCTTCTGGATCGGCGCCAAGAGTTTAGTCGTTCTGGAGATCGGTACCGATATCTTTCGCGAATCCTGACGCCCAATTCTTTGCAGAAATCACCCCTATATGACATATGGGACAGGTGCTTTTTATGGAAACGTTAGGTAACATTGTTTAAGCTCGCCCTCCCCCCTCCCGCTCTACCTAATTTACTATACCGGCCTTTGCGGTACTAAATTTCCTGACTACGGCCCGCTAGCTGAGGTGACCTTGAGACTCAGCTCAGCTAGACGAAAGCAAGTACCATGACCGATCAATAGACATGTATTGCGCTGAAACATCAGTGCTATCACCAGAACGTTGACTGAAAGCAAAATTAAAATACTCATCCGTGAGGTGGGTGGCAGCAGTGAATCGTCCGCGGCGCTGGTGGTATCTGCGGTCAGGGTTGGCAACACTGCTCCTGGCTTTCATTGATTGCGTATTTCGATATTTCGAGATCACGGACAACACCTACAACACCGAATCTTGTGTAACACGTGTTATAAGGTTTAGACGCCATCTGACGGTTGTCTTGCGCCAAATTTTCAGGAGTGCGAACGTCGTTTTGATAACGCGGCTATCATTGGCAAGAAGAACTGGGACGTGACCAGTGTAATAATCGAAAGGGAACATCGACTATCGGCTGCGTAGCGGGAGCAGGCACTGCGAACTTTGATCATAACGGCGCGGTCACGAGCGTTCGCGCGCGCGCTACCTCGGCAGACATAAGTAGACGGCTCGTGTACACTTGTATGTGCAGTGCTGCCACCCTCTACTTCGCATTGAGACAGCACGAAAACCGCTTCGTTCCCTGGAGCGGCCGCATTCGCTTACACCAGAGGTTTGGAGAGTTCTCAAGAGAACTGCGTCTAGTCTGCCTTCTTTTGCCTTCGTGTTTTACTGCGCTCAATCACCTCCAGACAGGAGGATCAAGATTAGTGCGTTCATCGCCACTCCCCACCACCAATGTGGTTGCTCAATTACCCAGCTATCCGTCCACCTTAAATATAGCCTTAGCCGTCAGGCTCTCATGCCTCTAACGGAGCAGTGAGTGCCCTGAAAATTCAGAGGGTCCCTTCTGCATTCGCCTAAGATGACTCGAAGGCGAAAGCCATCATCTTTTTCTCATCAGTCGATGTACTGATCCTCCCCACAACCCTCTGAAAGATTTCTGCCCCTCAGCTGGTTTCGCACTGCCTCCGTAGTCGCTCCACCTTTGACCAAGCCAGATGTCTTGTGCTGACGTCACATTACAGCACGTCATATGACGTCGTGATGACGTCATAATGACGGGATGATGACATCAGGAGTTTTGACGATCTGTGACGTCATTATGGCGTCATGTGATGACGTTATCGGGTGTTTTTTTTTTTCAGCAATCATGTTAACGCCACCGACGCCAGGCGCCGACGGCAAATTTTCGCGTTTGATGAGGCATCTAAGGCTTTCACGTTAAAGGTATCTTCCTTACCTTCAATAATGTGATGAATAAAACTTCCCAGTGCGACGGAAAAGACGATAATTCCAGCGATTAATCCGATGATAGCCAAGATCTTCTCCTGTTTGCTTAGGCTGCGCATAGAAAAATATGTTGCGTAAGGCCGGGGATTTCTGCAGGCTAGTTTTTTACGCCAATATTGAAGAACTAAATAACCGCCAGCCAAGTCAGCGTGTGCAGACATGGATTATGAGTGCCCCTGCAGCCCGACTTATTCGCTTAAGCGGCGCAGCATCTGGATGGAGCCGAAAGACGTATTACCTTGATAGAGGTGTTCCACAGGGATCTATCTAAGGATCATCGACTACACAATATTCTAGTAAACAACTCGCTTAGGGATACTGAAAAACCAGAGTACCGAGCGCCCACCGCCTTAATACAATGACTGCTACTTAAATGAATGGAAACTAAGACACTGAACGATTCTGGTAGTCTGTCAACGTCCATGCATATCCCCACTGTGAATATGTGCCTCTCCACTTCACAAAAACTCACGAGGTGCCTTATGCATTCGCCTTCTTCTTTTTCTTCTCAGTGGATGTATTGCCTCACGCACCCCTCTACGAAATCTTTTTGCACCTCACCTGGTTTCGCACTACTGCCTCCGTGATCGGCCCATTTTCGAGCAAGCGACGCTGCCATGCGATGACGCGATCATGTGACGTCATGATGGCGTCATAATGAGGCCATAATGTCACAGAATTTTAGCGATCCGTGTCATCATGATGACGTCATATCGTGACATCATCACGTGATGACTTCTTGAGCCAGCGTGCTGACACCCACAACGCGGGATGCCGATGGTCAATTTTCGCGTTTGATGAGGCATCTAAGGTCTTAATAAAGGACTGTCCTTCCATACATCTCTCTTTCTTATATGTATGAGACATTTCGCGTGTTGGCACACGTTCATCCAAATGGAAAGGTCAAAGTACAGGTAAGGAGGCGTTAGCCAAACGCGAGCTTCACAGGAGGACCTATTGGTACAAATTAATCATTAAAAACTCCGCAACGTCAAATGCCTCCGATACTATAACGATTGCAAATACCACTGTGTATCCACCTTCTGCAACTACATGCAATGAAGCTTTCAGGCGAAATGCTTAGATCCCTCATCAAACGCGGAAATTGACCATCGACGTTGGCGTCCCACGGCGTCTGCGTCAACACCAGTGATGCGAATCATCACATCCCGTGATGACGTCCCCTTATGACACCATTATTACGTCAGATATAGCCGATCACAAGACATTACGTCATATGATGACGCCATCAGATGACATCATCGTTTGCTCAAAGGTGGGTCGTTCACGGAACCAGTGTAAAACGAGGTGAAGTGAAGAAAGCTTGAAATTCCTCCGATCCTGGAGAGAGAATAAGAATAAAAGAAAGGCACGGAGGTTAACCAGGGCTGAGCCCGGTAGGCTACCCTGCACTGGAGAAGAGGGGAGGGGGAAGAAAAGTTAGAGAGGAAGAGAGAAAAGTCACTCTTTCAGCCGACGCAAGAATTCCGCGTTTGACATCACAAACGGCGAATCAGTCCGGTATCCTTGAGAAAACGCAACAGCGCTTTCGTTGCCTTTAGGAACTGTGGTGGGCAGCCCGATGGTCCCAATCAGAGCCGTATATTCCCTTTGGGAGAGTTCGGCGCTCTTTTGATCTCGCCGCCAGTCTGGCAACAGCGCGCTTCCGCGCCGCCGACGCCATTTCGTGCCGAGGTTTCTCGTGATGCTGTACCCGTGACGTCGCTGTCGGCATTTATGCTTCCTCTGTGACCGACCTGGTGTGTCTTTGCTGCTGTTCGTGCGCGTGTCGGCTGCATGGAACATCGTGGACCTGCACGGACGTCGCAATGGGAGCTTGCAGCGCGGTAGGCTGCTCTAAATGCTCTGTTATACTCCGACGTGCGTTCGCGTCAGTCCGCGGCGGCGGGAGTTGGCGACGCTAGGTTCGTCACGTTACGTTGACGCGAAAACAGAGCACTCTATACTCCCACTTGCGCGACGCACTACGTCGCCTTGACGCATGCGCAATTGAGCGCACTTGGCGTCCCTTCTTCACGTAGAGACACAGACGCAGTTCAGTCTGGATAACGTCGCCGGCGTGGAATGCAGCATGTCGCATCTCGCGCCGGCTGCAGCCGGGGCGCGTTGACGGACGCTGGGCGCGTCAGTCGCATCGCGCGTTGGCCATAGAGTGCTGCACGTTTGTTAGGGTAGCGTCACTGTGCCGAGCGTGCGCGCGCGTCGACGTTACGCTGGAGTATATCAGCCCCTTAACTCGCTGAAGAAAGGGTTCGCCAGAGACGGAGCGTTGCGGGCGCACGCCAACGCGAGCTTACAGTGCCGCGGCACAAAATGGCGGACAGCGCCGCGCCGCCGCTAAATTTGGATGGTTGTTGGCTCCGCCCCTCCGCCGAACTCTCCGAAGGAATATACGGCTCTGGTCCCAATGTCTTCTCCACAGTGAAATCGCTTGCGTCCAGTTGATTTAGTGCAGTGCGGAGGTGAAGCCTCCCTTCGCGTATGTGGGGCAGTAACACAAAAGGTGCTCAATAGTTTCATCAATGGTTGATCCTGGCGGCAGTGCAAAACCACGTTAGAAGCAGAAAGCATTCGGAGAGGCGCGGAGGAAGATCAATACATCGGCTGAGAAGAAAAAGCACATGGCTTTCGCCTTCGAGTCACCTTAGGCGAATGCATCAGGAACCCAAGTGAGCCGTTCTTTACCAATGTACCCCAACATCCCAAAAATGAGCAATCATTTGGCATAACACTGGGCTGACACCTCCTGATGGTGAGTACTCACATTTTGAATTGGTCAACTGCAAAAAAAAAATAATAATAATAATAACAAGACTGAACGAGGGTTACTGAGTTTTGCCCACGCTGAGAAAGCCGAGAACAGACTATGGGAACTTACCCTCAGTTACAAGCAGGTAATTGGGCCCTGTGATGAGAGGAAAAAAAAAACAGACGGTATCCACCAGTTTACATCTTCTCGACCATATAAAACGAGACACAAAGGGAATAGGGCAAGATAACGCTCTAGTGTTCGTTTCTGATGGTGTTCAGCGTTACGATCAGTCTTCTGTCTGCTAACATTCACTACCACTCAAGTTTATACTCGCGGCTACTTACACATATTTCAACGCACTATCGGTTACACTCCAGCTGAATATTTATCGATCAAAGGCGTGAGTTAAAAAGTGGCCGGGAGGGGGGTGGTCTTGATATCGCCCCTCTCCCTGCCTCCACCCCCCCCCCCCCCAAGCTCCTTGACGGGTATTTCTTGATAAATATATATTGATTGAGTCGCGTCTTCTCATGAAAATGTTCTTACTGGATTGTAACCACTGATAACTCGTATTTAATGATACGAGATTACAAGAGGCCACTTAGTGCACCTACTATGTGAGATGTTGACGGTAAAGTGCATTAAAACCATGATGAAATGAGCTAATTATGCGCTAACACATTCATGAGTAGCATGTCAGGCGAACAGCCAGGCAAACATCTCCAGCTTCATTAAAATGTTTATCTATCTATCTATCTATCTATCTATCTATCTATCTATCTATCTATCTATCTATCTATCTATCTATCTATCTATCTATCTATCTATCTATCTATCTATCTATCTATCTATCTATCTATCTATCTATCTATCTATCTATCACTCAGACTAACTCACACTCAGATAAAGCTTTGATAAGTGCGGCAGAGTAATATTTTGGTGATCTTGTGGCCGCATGAGTCCGGCTGAGGAAAATTTTAGGTAGTCATAGTTCGAGTGAGCCCTAAGCGCAAATATTTCTTGCGTGAGTCTGAGCGAGCTCTGCTTTGTTTGACGACCTATGGTTCGCGCTGTCCTTTGTTTTGCACATACGTGTACTAACCGGCCTAATTAAACGCTCTAGTGTTCTGGACGCATATATGGGAGATTCGGCTGTATTGAATGCATAGAATGGACCGCCCAGCCCTTACAGAAATGGATTCAGACAGTCTATAGATTGTCTAAACCCATCTTTAGAAAATCTATATGTATGCTGTCTACATACATTTTTCTAAGGGACCACCATGAATGTATATGGCCGTCCCTTACATAGGACAGGCACCTTGCAGTAACACTTGTTTCGTTATGTAGTTAGCTTACTGCGCATTTTGGCGGTGTTAGCTATATATTATGGAATCTGAAAATGAAAAGATTACAAAAAAGTTGTGTCCAATCTAAAAGGCGTTTGTTTTCTGAACTCACAGGATGTCTCACATTAACTGCAAGCATCTATGTTTAACAACGGAGTTGCTCGTTTGTAGAAACTCGGTTAGTCGCGAACAAAAATGATCGTCATCATGAACGGCACGCTCTCTCTTTTTCCTCTTCATCTTCTACTTCGCTCCCAGAATACGTGCGCCGATTTGTTCGGCCTGGGATGCAATAACACTGATGGGCGAGAGAGTGAGTACGGAGAGAGAGAGAGAAAGAAGGAGACAGAAAGAAAGAGATAGAGAGAAATAGGACGAAACAGAACACCGAGAAAGATAGACACAGAGAGAGAGAGAGAGAGACAGAGAGAGAAAGATAGAAAAAACATACACACAAAAATAGAAAAGAAACTGTGAGCAAGACAAAAAAAGAAAGAAAAACAGAGAGAAACATAGAAAGACAGAGAAAGAAATATATATAGAGAGCAAGAGGTAGAGAGAAAGAGGAAGCGAGAACTAGAGAGAGAGAGAGAGAAAGTGAAGAAAGAGAAAGAAATAGAGAAAACAAGAAACAAATGAACAGAGACAGAAAAACAGAGAGAAAGAGAAAGAAAGAGAAAAAATCACACCATCTCCGCTAAAGGGGACCATGAGGTGATGCGAAGCAGTGTTTCGGCATGTCGAGCCCGCGTTTCAGAGGGGAAGTGGAGAGTCGGGAGGAAGTGGAGAGGGAGGAATTTGGAGAGGGGAAGGGGAGAGGAGGTGTGTGGAGAGGGTTCGCGCATGCGCAGTGGGGCTGGTCACACCGCACACTACCACCGGATTGAACTCCGCCATAAGATGCTTCGCATCTAAAATGAAGAGACACAAAGAAGGCCGCCCACCTCCACACTTCCTTCAGTTTTGGCAGCACTAGTGCGAAGCTTTTTAATTTCTATTTTTTAAATGGGCCCTGCAACACTTTTCGAGCATGCTCAAAAAGCGCTGCCGATCGGTAGTCGAGGCTCCCGAGAACACGCGAGCCAAATATTATAGCGATACGCACGGCCTGGAATTTACAATAAATTCTCAAAGTCAGCTGAAAATCGCTCCCTCTTCTCTCGACAAATGATGTATTAGTCCGCAAAATATGACGCGATTGTCGGCAGTTCCACCATTGGCTGATGTTATTATCACGATAACACCCTCATTATTACTTTCGTTGTTAATTTTGAGTTCAATAAGTAGATAATATGTATGTTTATATTATGTTATCGCGTTAAAAACACCGAACAAACATTAATATTAGCACTTCCGGTCTCACCGACAGCTCGTCTGCTCGTAGTTGCGTGGTTCCGTTTTCTTCGCCATGCGCAGTGCCGAAAACGTGAATATTTCTGTGCTTTTGACCATCGCCGGTTGCCGTTGAGAGTGGCAGCCGTTCGAGTGTTGCCTCGTCAGCGGGGAACTGCATCGTCGGCACGTTCTCACGACCGACCGAGGCAGCCGTGCAGCATGTCTCCGATAACAATGCTGGCGTCCGGTAATGGCGGCGCTTCGGGGTCGTCTGCCAGTGCCGTCTTACGAGGCGGTGTATCGGAGTATGGGCCGAAACTGATCTCAGCTGTCATTAGTTCCAAACGAGTGCGCAGGTTTGCTTCCATGGTTGGCAGAGCGATGAAAACACTACGGCGTTCGAGGTGCACACCCAACATTACCAAACCGACGCGCAGTTTTCAAGCACGCGCGATACACATCGGCTCCGCTCGACGAGAACGACGCAAGCCGACCGGAAGTGGCGGCACAGACCACGTGGTTGCGCCCAGACGTCAGAGAGAAAAAAATGAAGAAAAAATTTCCGCCGGCGCTCTTGGGCGGAGCCTCGCTCGTCTGCGCTCCCTCTCCCTCCCTCGAGTCGCTGCCTAGGCCTAGCTCTCCGCGCGCTCGCGGCGTTGAGTTGAGGGAGAAAGCTGCGGAACGTGATCCCTATAATTTGGTAACACCACTTAGACTTGACGGATTCGAAAAATTTTTGCGGCATATGACTCGTGAAGAGTCATACGTCAATAATGAGACTATGCCAATATAACTAAGAAAGGTGTTGCAGGGCCCCTTTAAGCTGCAGGTAGCATATTGGTTACAATGACTCTGGCTGCTAACAGTACAATATGCAAGCAAGTGCTCCTGAAAAAAATTTACGTATGAACTGTGGATTCTTGAATGCACTTCACCTACGATCACAAGAACTGGCTTCATTGTACTTACGTGAAAGTTCTTGCTCGGCGGCCATCGATTCAGGGGAGATGCTTCTTCCTGAAAAAATATAAATGAAAACGTGCTTAAACGGATGTACGCCCTATACTGTTTCTTATATGTTCTGTTTGTTTTGAAACTGTCTTTTGCTGTAATATTCATAGTTCTGTCCCCCATAAGTAATGCCTTCGGGACTTTAGGGTACTTGAATAAATAAATAAATAAATAAATAAATAAATAAATAAATAAATAAATAAATAAATAAATAAATAAATAAATAAATAAATAAATAAATACTATATGGCATGCATTAGAAGCGTCCAGAACTTCATCAGTGTAACGGTCATTGCATTGTCAACGAGTTAAATTTATCGCTTTTCACAAGATTACTACAAGCATTTTTTTTTCTTTGCTGATGCGATAATCAAGAGGCTTCCCGCTACATCCACTGATCTTGCCGTCACCATCGTGCATCTACAAATCAACTATAAGCTGTCTGTGCCTCTGCCTGTCTCTCTGAACATCCAGCCTTTGACCGATGTAAGATCAATCAGTCAATAACTCTGCATACTTCAACCTACAGCACAAAGCTGCAAGTAGATGTGGATTGTCGACGACTGCTAACATAACACGGTTCTCAAGGTCACCTCACCTAGGAGGCCGTAATCACGAAATTTTGTCCCGCAAAGGCCGGAGCAGTGAAGAATGTTGTAGCAGTGGGCGAGATTGAAAAATAATACGAGGTAACGTTGCCCTTTGAAGAAGGCTTTTTCTCAAATCTCATATATGAATCATTTATGAAGGGATTTTGGCGTCATAGCGGGATTTCCTAGTGGTCTCGGGCCACTGAGAGATCACCCTGTTGAGACAAATTATTCGAAGAGAAACCACCTAATGTGCGGGGGCCCCGTGATTCAGACCGCTGTAATATAATATCAAGGCTGGGTGGAACCGTTAGGCTTAACTATCGTTGCGCTGTCCATCCCCGAAGCATGACGTCGAAACACCTATTAAATGTTCGCGTCCTGCAGAGCCGATTCTCGTGGCCCAAATAATACTTACGTGGTTGCTGGGCTCCAACGGAAGACGTGGTGCTAACCTTGGAGGCCGACGAGGCCTCAGACGGGTTGGACATTCTTTTAGATCGAGGCATTCTTGTTCCGTATCTAACCTTGGAGGCCGACGAGAGCGCAGACGGACTGGGCATTCTTGTAGATCGAGGCATTCTTGTTCTGTTGCTTGTTCTTGTTGTTATTGACCTTTTAACTGTGGCTCACACCCACTGCGGGAGATGTGGGGATTTGCTCGCTAGCTTGGCTGTTCCTTAGATCTGCCTCCTACCCACTATGGGTGGTTGGCCAAGAAGCCGGCGGTTAATCTAAGTGAGAACGTTAAGACAAATGCAGCGAAAAAAAAAACATTTTTAAAAATAGAATATCCTAGTTTTAGTGACACAGAAAATAGATAATTATTTCACTATTTATTTAGTCAATCTTATGAATGAAAGTAATAATCTCTAATACATGGCTCAAAAATTAAAAAAAAAATGTTTTGGGTTTTCCAAATTACCGAAGAAAAAATGCTGATCAACGCATTAACAGGGTCTTCTGGTGTCACCTAGGAATTCGCACAGGCCCGGCAGACGTTCCTGTTACTGTATCCCAGTGAAGCAGCCCCAAATGAAAGAATACTTAAAGTACGCGGTGGAATTCTTGATTTTTCGAATAAAACCTTGAAGGACTTTTTTCTTTAAATTTTGAAACGACGACAGCCTAGTAGAAAATGGTCTATGTTTTTAGGTTCGTTACGGCTAGCGCACACAGCTAGCGCCCGGAATGTGAGGAGCAACGAAAACAGCCAGCGTCTCAATATTGGCACTGCTTCGTCATGTTCTACCGCCAGCATTTCAGCAGCACCCCTGACGTGTGCGTGGCGAGCACAAGTTTTAGATATAGAACGCCTACCGGGAGGGATGACAAACCAGAGAAAAAACCTCTGTTTCATCGACGCGGCACTCCAAGCGCTTCTTCGAACGTCCGGCTTCATTCCAAGCGTAGAGCAGCGCTTGCAAGGCAGCCCTCTGATGACCGACACCTGAATTGGCGTTGCTGACATCTCTTATTGAGCTTGGTAACCAGTGCATCGAAAACGAAGCCACGAAAAGTAACGATACAGCCTTGGATGCATGCATGCAAGGTGTGCTTTCCTGGGAGTGTTCGAGTCTCAAGCTCAACAAGATTCCTGCGAGTTCATGGCAGCTCTTCTACTGCAGTGCTACGACGCCCTCAACTCCGGAAAAAACCATCCAAACGACGGCGTGAACGCACAGACAGACCAGTACTGCGTTTTTAACCGAGCAGCTACTCAACATCCGCCAGCAAGATCGACAGTATAGCTGCTGAAGCTTGGCAAGCTAACGCCTCAAGTAATGACTCTCCGATTACTCACCTGTTTACCGGGCATGTTTGTCATTGCCGGCAGTGCAGTGCGTGCCTTATATCCGCAGTAACGACAGAGCCGTTTTATCTCTTACCACTTGGACTGCCTCCACAAAGGGAGAGTGACGAGCTGAAGCTACAAAATCTCGTTGAGAACCGGCGGAAGAAATCCAAGAACAGGCAACTGCTCAAAGCCCCACCTGCAAAACGTTTAGGCACAATGTGTGGAATCGCAGAGGCGTTTTGGGCTGACAACCTGAAGCATTCATATTTCAAATCATGCGCTTCAGCTATGATTCAGCGTCCCGGCATGCTCTCAATCTCTGAACACAAGTACTGGTCGTACGTCCGGGCTGATGATATACCGAGCGTTGCAGAAAATGGACGTTATAAATTGAGAGCTCTCATTGTCCACCTGGGAGCCCAATCCACGCAGTCAGGCCGCTACGTGGCTTACTCGGGGTACGAGGACGGGAAATGGCAAAAGTACAACGATGAAGTTTTGTCGGAAATTGAGAACATTGACAACCAGCTGCGCACCCCGCACTTGCTGGATAGTATTTACATCCTGATTACGTCCTGAGACGGTCCTGAAGATGAAGATGTCAGTGCAAGTTTGGCATTGGCATTTCATCCGATTTTTTTAAGATCACTAAGGTCAAGGGGGTTATTGTACTGTGCGCCGCGCTTTTCATGACTAGTGTTCAGTGAGGAAGTTAAAGCTCTCGCCTTAATCATTTAAATTGCCAGAGTGTATCTTTTTACATAGATTTCAGCGCGACGCCGCTGAACACAGAAGGGAAACAAGAAACAGGACGAATATGGGCTTGATGCTTTCGCAATCACATGTGTTCATATTATCGAAATATCTTGACTAACCTGCCAAAGTCTTCGCTGCACTTTTTTATAAATCACAACTCTTTTTCGAAAGTTACGCGTGATAAGCTAGAAGGTAGCCCCATAGCAGCGCGTTTCATCAATCAAGAAAGAAATAGCTGTCTCAGCATGGTATCGCTATCACTGAAGGAGACTCAAGTTGAAAATAGTCTAGAAGTACGCGTCTCATTTTTAAAATTTTTTTCCCTTCACAAATCCTACTGCCGCACGATTCATGGCCGATCTCCCGTGGTGGGTTGAGCCATTCTTCTAGGAACCAACCAACCAACCGATCTGGGCTAGGCGGGTTCGTGTTCATGTACAAGCCACAAAGGTATGGCTGTTTTTGCGCAAGGAAATAAGAGGCCCCCTTCCCTCATTATTTCCTTGCGCAGAAATAGGGCCATACTTTTGTCGCTTGTACATGAAAGGAAGTTGAAGATGCGGAATATTTATAAATGCTTAGGCTATAACAATGCACTGCTAATGAGCAGGGCGCGAGTTCGAATCCCGGCCGTGGAGGTCATATTTTGATGAGCCCAAAATACAATGAACACCCGCGTGCTTAGGTTTGGGTGCACCTTAAAGGGGCCCTGCAACACTTTTCGAGCATGCTCAAAAAGCGCTGCCGATCGGTAGTCGAGGCTCCCGAGAGCACGCGAGCCAAATATTATAGCGATGCGCACGGCCTGGAATTTACAATAAATTCTCAAATCAGCTGAAAATCGCTCCCTCTTCTCTCGACAAATGATGTATTAGTCCGCAAAATATGACGCGATTGTCGGCAGTTCCACCATTGGCTGATGTTATAATCACGATAACACCCTCATTATTACTTTCGTTGTTAATTTTGAGTTCAATAAGTAGATAATATCTATGTTTATATTCTGTTACCGCGTTAAAAACACCGAACAAACATTAATATTAGCACTTCCGGTCTCACCGACAGCTCGTCTGCTCGTAGTTGTGTGGTTCCGTTTTCTTCGCCATGCGCAGTGCCGAAAACGTGAATATTTCTGTGCTTTTGACCATCGCCGGTTGCCGTTGAGAGTGGCAGCCGTTCGAGTGTTGCCTCGTCAGCTGGGAACTGCATCGTCGGCACGTTCTCACGACCGATCGAGGCAGGGGCGCAGCATGTCTCCGATAACAATGCTGGCGTCCGGTAATGGCGGCGCTTCGGGGTCGTCTGCCAGTGCCGTCTTACGAGGCGGTGTATCGGAGTATGGGCCGAAACCGATCTCATCTGTCATTCGTTCCAAACGAGCGCGCAGGTTTGCTTCCATGGTTGGCAGAGCGATGAAAACACTACGGCGTTCGAGGTGCACACCCAACATTACCAAACCGACGCGCAGTTTTCAAGCACGCGCGATACACAGTGTGATTGGCTCCGCTCGACGAGAACGACGCAAGCCGACCGGAAGTGGCGGCACAGGCCATGTGGTTGCGCCCAGACGTCAGAGAGAAAAAAAATGAAGAAAAAAATTCCGCCGGCGCTCTTGGGCGGAGCCTCGCTCCTCTGCTCTCCCTCCCTCGACTCGCTGCCTAGCTTTCCGCGCGCTCGCGGCGTTGAGTTGAGGGAGAAAGCTGCGGAACGTGATCTCTATAATTTGGTAGCACCACTTAGACTTCACGGATTCGAAAAATTTTTGCGGCATATGACTCGTGAAGAGTCATACGTCAATAATGAGACTATTCCAATATAACTAAGAAAGGTGTTGCAGGGCCCCTTTAAGTAAACCCAAGTGGTCGAAATTAATTCGGAGCCTCCCGCTACGGCGTGTATCGTATTCGTATAGTGGTTGGATAAGCAAAACCCCAGCAACTATTAGTAAGAACAATGTCGGTTATTATTGGTTGTGGAAAGGGTGGGGATAATGACCCGTCAAGAACTTGTTCCTCTTGTCCTCTGAGCGTGGCACCTACCCAATACAGGGGATTGGATGAGCAGTGGACGAACTTTTCCAATATTTTCTGTCGTGTTTATTCCTCGATGCCATAGTTAATTAATCTATTGACTCGAAGTTCCAAATATTAGTAATGCAATATTTAAAGCCGGTAGAATTTAGCAATATATTATTTTAGTCGCAATGACAAATGTCACAACGGCGAAGAAAATATCCCGGTGGCTGTATCCGAATGTAGTGGTCCCAAAAATAAAGAAGAGCAGGTACTGATAATTCCAGGCGCAGCTTTCGACGAGGTGGCACCGGTATTCTTCTCGTTGAAGTGAACCGGCGACAGTTTAGAACTTACTCAGTGGCTTGCCTTAATCGACCTGACGAAGAACGATAAATCTTAATAAAAACTTCGGTGATGCCTTAGCCTCACTTTCAAGCATAGAGCGCGATAGCGTATTCGGGTTCCGTGCGCTTCAATTTATGAAGGTACTTGGAAGCGCAAAGCAATTTAACCACGCCAGAAAGGAAGTGACCTTTGTGCGCGTAACATTCGCCGTTTCAGTGTATCCTAGAATGTCTACCGGATGTACAGTTGCTACGTGCCCACTACGCCATGATTCTTCCTTTTGCAAATTGGTAAAATTACTACTCGTCCCTAAGGCGTCACGCGCACCTGCTCAGCTGCACGCTTTGTAATGGGTGGGCAGCTTGAAACCATCCACTCGTTGCGCAATCCCCTTGTTTTGACGCCTGGTGCGATGGTGATTCCATCTACTACGTGACATTCTGATACATTTTTTTACGAAGCAGTTTCAAGCAGTGACGTGGCTCCGTGGTTGCACGCGTGTTTGGCACACAGATGGCCTGGGTTTGACTCTCACTCACGCCTAAGATGTTTTTGTTATTTATTTATTAGTATTTACATCGAATATTCGCTCACGGCCAACGATGATTTTCCGCTCACATTCTATAACGCCGACAACAGAATTTCCGCGAAATGAGCTCTGTACCGCTATGGCGTTAAAACAACGTGGATTACCGCGGGCGGGGTCCCTCTATGGGGGCCCCGCTGGTCACAGCGGCTCGCCGGCCCTGACCCGGAGTCGCACCTCCCAAGACCACGCTAGCATTTATTGCGCACTGCCAGATTCGGCCGAGACTGCTCTGTCATCGCAGATGCATGTTATGTGCGGTAGTATTGGAGTGCCTCCGCACCAGACACACACGTCCCTGTATCTGTCTGAATATATTAACGCGATAGCGTTAAAGAGCTCGTTCCGCAGAAATTCCGGTGTCGGTGTCGTCGTCGTTGGTTGTGAGCCAAAAATAATCATCTTTTCCATGACCGAAAACACGGGAAAGATCCAAATAAAATAAATAGGAAGAAATCTTAGGTTCGAGTGCGAATCGAACACAGACCGCCTGCGTGGCAAGCAGGTGTTCTACCACAGAGCCACTCCATTGCTTGGAAACTGCACTGAAATTAATTTTAACGCTTCACAAACATACGCGTCCTGTGTACAGGTGTTACAGTACGAGATTTAATATCGCAGTAAAACGGGGTACAAGCGTATATTGCCATAGGACGTCACACAATGTGAACTGCATAACGAGTTGGTGGTTTAAAGCCTGCCACCAATTACAAGGGGCATACACATTAGTGCGCGCATTCTGTTACACACACGTAGTGGGTACGCTGTTGTCATAAAAGTGCTGTTGAACGGGGCGGAAACCTTTACCTTTCCTACAGGTATGTCGAGTGTGCGTGTGTGTGTGTGTGAGACCGGGCGACTGAACATAATGACAAGCGAAACAGAGCACGATGAGGATGGGGCCGGATATCGCTATCGCGTTCAACTCTTAAAGGCGAAGCTTAAGCGTCCCCCAATTTTTGCGCGTAGTTTGCGTAAATAAGTTTATGTGTTGGTCTGGAAGCGACGCCAGTGCCATGCTTGTTGCTTTTTGAATCTTCTGTGAACTGAGGCGGTGCCATGGCACCGCGGTGCAGGCGTCGTCTCTCTAGGATGCATCAACGTGTCAACGTCTTCTGTACGCAGCGTAAACTGCAGTGGGTAATGACCATTGCCGCGTGCCTAGCTCTCGTGAGCACGTTGCACAATTAAACCCAGTGTCCAGAGCAAGGGAAGAAGTATGGCCAACCCGTCGGTTCTCTCCCCGCCCCCTCTCCTCATCGTCGGTTCTCCCCTTGGAGCCCGGCAAGCGCGTAAGTACTATATTGGCCCTAAGAGTGTGCTCCAGAGGACGTGCACATTGAATTGGCGCTTGAATGTGATGGCTAAGGACGACGCCGCGATAGATGAGCCTACCGGTGCCACTCAGCCTTGGTATTACCAGAGTCATTCAATTCTCTTTATGGTCACGAAACTGCGGCGTCACCCTATGGGCGAGCTTCATACGCTGCTCGAAAATGCCGCAACGCGCCGCCGCTGCGCCACAGAGGCTAGAGTCACTGTATATGCTACCTTTAGGTAGCAGAGTAGCGCATAGGTCCGGCTAGCAACCACAGCTATGCGGTGAAGTCGCACTCCATTTTTGCAGGCGACATGCCTACCGCGTCGCCGATAAACATGTCTGGCGTGTCGAAGGCCGGCGATAAACATTGGCTGTCGATAACTAGTGTTAATTGAGTGAGCTGCAGCGGCGGCGTCGAGAAATACAAGAAATTGACCCGAGCGTCAGCTTCTCCGCAATGCATGGTTGCTAGCGGCGTTGGAAAACAGATGCGCAACTCTGCTACCTAAAGGTAGCATATACAGTAACTCTAACAGAGGCGATCGCCTGCGCCGCCCGCGTATTGAAATACTCGCGCAGTGCGAGACAAGCTGCTAGATATGATACGTTTAAGTTAGCGGAAACGTTGTTTCAGGACTAGGATGCCTAACAGATGTTGCGTGCCGGGGTGCCGTTCCGGCTACAAGGTAACCCAAAAGGTGTCGTTTTCTTTACCATTAGGTAAGCAACAGCGCAAGAAATGGCAGCGGGCCATACGACGGTAGGAAAGTGGCGATTATAACTTTTAGTCGAAATATACACGTGTGTGTGCGAACTATTTCGACGTCTCGGATATTGTCACTGCGCATGACATTAACATCAACGGCGACTCCGTGTCCCTGAAACGCGACAAACCAACGCTGAAGGCTGGCGCCGTTCCAAGGATTTTTGGAGGACTTCCTTCGTATCTCACGAAGTGCAAACTTCGATCTCACTCATCGGCAATGCGACCACCCTGCAAACGACCACGTAAATCGTCCTGTGTAGAGCTCCGAGCATCGCCGACGCCCTGTTTAGACCGCACCGTGTTTATATGCTCTCGACAACAGACGACTCGCCACTAGTTGGCGGATACGGTAAGTTTGCCATGCACTCGCGTGGTCCGTATTGTTTTGTGGCCGAGTGCGCAGATGGTAGATAGGTGTGGATATCTGTATACCTAATGGCGATTATAAATTGAGTTGACTTGGCGTTAGGTGCCTTCACTATGGCATCATGAAAAAATAAAAATGTAAATAATTGTTTAGTAATACTGTGCATCGAAATATGATATCAGTTGACGAACGGCCCGAATACTAATTGTGATAAGGTATCATGAATACAGTATAGAATATTTTAGACGCTTCTGCTGCCACCATATAAAAAGCTGGGGGCACCTAAAGCACGTTTTCATCTCTCTCCTTTTTTTTTTTCCCCAGGGAGAAGACTCTCCGGTGAAGCGATCTCCGCCGTGTCAGTTCTTACGAGTAAGTATGCTCAGGGACGACTTCTTCTGGCAATGCTGTGGAAGCTACAGAACCGAAACGCATGCTTGCTATCGCGCCAAGAATTTGTACCTAATTTTGTTGATAATTCACCAAGAAATTCTACCTAATTTTGTTAATAATTTTCCCATTTGCCTTAGTCAAATTGTTACCGATTTTCGATCAGCTTACAGCGCAGTAAAAAGACGAGGACGTAGACCAAAGATGTGACGACACGAGCGCTGAGTCCTCGTATTTTTATTGCGCTGTAAGCTGATCGAAAATGAACTGTAACCAACTAGCCCAGATTTCCCTTCTTGTTCATTTACCGATTTATTTATTATAAGGCTAAAGCAGTTAGCGGAAATCATCGGTAGAATGAAATTATTGTTCACTCTACAATAAGAACGATAATATTATCTGGAGTTTTACGTCTCAAAACCACGATGATTATGACGGACGCCGTAGTTAAGCGCTCCGGAAATTTCGGCCATCCGGTGTTCTTTAACCTGCACTGACACCGCACAGAACACGGGTTTCTACCATTTTGCCTCCACCGAATGCTACCGCAGCGGCCGGGATCGAACCCGCGATCTTCGTTAATTTTACAAGAACTTTGCCATTTCATACGCAGCGCGACGTTTTCTGAAGGCCTGTTTTCCAAAGTAAACATGGCGTCCGTGACGTCCGTTGGTCCGGGTCATTTCATTTAGCTCTTCAAGAAAAATGTACACGAAATGTGACACTGAACTGTACACTAAGTAATTCAAATGTCTCTCCTTCATTCATATTTTTCATGTATATGATTTTCTAAACACGTTAACGCTGCGAGCGAGCAAAACCGAAACTGCAGTTGAAATCGGCTGCAAAGTTCTGTAAACTTGCCGATTAACACGTATGTGCGGAAGCCCCGCCTCCGTCGCCTTCGCTCGACTGCCAACATAAGCTGTCCCCGAGTATAGAAGCAAGCGTGTCATCTGTACCCGAGGCCAGGTGTGATCAAACATCCACAACTCTAGCACGAAACATCTGCCTTTAGAAGTGGTGGGATTCACTCCAATGCATATTGTACTGTTAGCAGCATACGCGATTGTAACGAATATGCTGTTGCTACCTACTAGAAGAATGAGATGCTTGCAGTGATTGCGATATATGCTATGATGTTTTAAAATCAAATAACGTCTAGCATGAAGAGCAATATTTCAATAACTTCGAAGGCGTGTATGAACAAAAGAAGTGAAATATTTTCCGAGGAGCTTGCTCATAAGTTAGACACGACCAAATGAGTTTAACATACAATTAGGTCTGTGAAAGCTTAGAACACGTTAATTGTTGCCTTTAACTATGGTGCACTAGTTTGCCGTAAATTGAAATGAATTGGCCTGGACAAAAAAAATCGCCCTTTTCCGTCGGTGGAATTTTTCGTCCACCTAAATTAATTCCACGTCACAATTAGTGCATTACAGTTAATAGCCAATTAATGTCGTCTGTGCTTCCACTGGACTAAATGTCTGTTCGATTCATTTGGGTATGAAGGCGTGTGTCCTATAGAAGGCTCATCGCTTCACTGACAGGAATAGGTCTTTTTACTGGCATGACAACTGTAAGAGTGAAATCATGAGACTATCGGCTTGGCAAAGTATCTACTGGCGGAAAGTGTTTCGCTACAGTTAAGATTATTGCAACGTTCCTCTTTTATGAAAAACGACTGCTATCCACGCTCGTGGCTGGCAATGCCGTACGTACGTGTAATGCAACCGAATTTTCCATAGATATATCGAGAGCGACAGCTCATTTACTCGTCAATATGTTCTCTTATTTTTCCCTCTAAACACAGGGCCTTCATCGATTGCAACAAATGAGTGTAAGATCACGTACTATATTTTTGCTTTCATACTCGTGGAGAATTATCGTAAACTGTCTTTCAATTTTTCCTTGTTTCTTTATTTTTTCGCAGTTGAATTATCACAAAGGTGAGTGCACGCCATAAATTGCCGTTATAGGAGGGTTACGCCACATGATTGCACAGTTTTGGAATGTAGTGGTACAAAGCAAAGAGAACACTATGTAATCTTAAAAAAATTACCGCATCGCCTTTAGCGTTTAAATTCTGCGACGTTGCGAGCTGTTCCGTAGCGTTCAGTCACCGTGTAAGTTTGGTAGTATGGTTTCATTCAATAAATATTGACATGTAGTACGACACAAGAACAATTTCGCATACGGCCCTCGTTTCAATTCGGCTACCGCAGACGTGAATGGAATTCGGGACCTCGTTCGGACTCAGAGCTATGTCTAAGAGCTGCTGTTAGCGTCAACGAAATAAATTACTGTTTAAGATTGTTCGACTTCTTGAAATTACGGAATTTCTTCCTGGGCGAGCACCTTAGCGTCCCAAATTTGCGAATGCCGTTTGTTCTGTGCTGCTCGTGCAATGTACTGCTGGAATGAACCCTGTTTTAAACAAAGGTCACAATTTTGATCGCAGTTGGAAAAGGTTTACTGTATGAGTGCATACGGCATGTGAAATCTCTTATTAGACACGTGACGAGAAACCCTTGAACACGGGATTTGCTGGAGCAAACGGTTTTGTCTTCAAGGCTGCAACTGTCCTTGAAGACAAGACCACTTCGCGAAACGTTCCCTCTAGTGACACCCGTTGTTCAACGATTTTCATCTCTTCGAGCTCACAACTTCCCTAAACTTCTGCCGTATTTTGATTAGACACGTGTCATTTTTTTTTCACCCTCTCGTGCCCCAACACAGGATGTCCATGCCACCGTTCTACGAACTTGTTCTACGAGCTTTTCTTGCTGTGTACACACTTTCGGTGTTCATACACCTGTGTGGGATATACGCAAATGAATATACCGAATAGTGAGTTCACCATCCGCGCACATTTCAGATAAGGGATAAGTTTCCTGCGAAAAGAAATCGAGCAGGCATAAACGCTAATAACGTTCAGTATGTACGTCTCGAAGCAAGCCATGGTGACCGGAATGAGAGACAGTAATTACCCTGCAGAACTGCCTGGCCCTACAAAATATATTTTCCGTTCGCAGCCAAAACCAACCGGACCAGTTTATGTGTATCGTCGGATGCACCTTGGGAATCGTCGCCTTCCTTGGAGTGCTGATAAGCGTTCTTCTCTTCGTTTCACGAGGTGAGAAAGCTGCTATTCATGCTACTTCCAGGTCCATAAGGCATATCGGAGTCCCAACGCTAGGTTTGTCTCTAATGGGGACGGATGGGTGGATAATAGAGCATTCGCTATTTATTTTTCTCCCGTCTTCCTACTGTTCCGCCACCAACCCTCCAATCGCCATTTTACTTACTGCAAGCCTTGAACCTGTGTCCGGCAAGGTTAAAGAAAAACGCCCCCTGATGGCTTCGTTTTCTTAAGCTAAACTTCGAATACTACGGATTAAGTCCTATTCGGCAAGGTACTTATCGTTGGCAAAAACAATCGCCAAGACGCTTGTCTTATAATTGAAAGCCATCATATTGAACATTTCCGCACTACATGTAGCAGCAAAACTTACTTAACCCTGCATGGCAAATAATTGTATTTTCTGCGCATGCCTCAACGGATCGCTTCTACCTGATGTCTTCGGTGTATTGCGTCTTGTTGCTTTATTATTTTGCTTCAGTTGGCTGTAAGATGAATCACGTGATCGGTGACGCTGTCTACTACTGGGCGTACAAAGGAAACCTCGATGTTGACAGTCTGCTTTCTTTTGCGCTTGTGTTTGTATTGTGCTTATGGTAAGTCGCAACCCATCAGTATGCTGCAAGGTCCAACCGTCACTTCATGCATTTCCAGCGCTCGAAGGCAGATAACCAGGAAAGAAATGAACGAAAAAAATGCATGAATGAATAGGCAGGATGTCGTTGTTTCGCATATTTTCTCTTATTTCCTATTTCTTTTTTGAGCACTGGAAATGAAAAGAACATAAAAGTTACGACAAGCCTGGCTCAACGCCATTAGTACCACAATCGCCACCCTTTTGGCGCGACAACGTCAAGGAGCTCGTTTCGCAGAAATTTCGGTGTCGGTGTCATTCGTTGGGAGCGAAAAATGCGAATAGATGCAAGTAAATAAATTATTAAAGTGGGAATCAAGGCCAGGCATTCTGCGTAGCAAGTACTCTGCCGCAGAGCCACGCCGGTGCTTAAAACTGTTCGGCGAAAAAACAAAACTAAATATCTACGAATGTCATAGTGTGAGGAGTATCCTTCACGTATGTAATATTGTGTAGCGGAAGCGTAGAAGTGTACCGGGCGTCCAAACGTGCGAATGTCGCCACGAGTAGGTGTTTTAAAAGCCCGCCTATTAGAGAGCGCTCAAACCTAAATAACCATCAGCAACATCATCAACAAAGTGTGCAGCTGTGCCGGTCCGCGTGTTGCCGTGTGGAGGTGGCTCCTTTGCCTATTCGCAAAAGGAAGAATTCTGGCACTCCGCAACCGTAATTCGAGTAGGCGTCCTAGGATAGTTTAAAGTGGCCGACTTTACGCGCACAGCCGTTATTTTCCTTGCGGCACTGTTCAGGAGGCCACCGAGAAGGTAAAGCAGGCTAGCGATTCAGAAGGCGTTGCAAACGCGGCTCGATTGCGCTATCGTTTTCGACTCTTGAACGCGAAGCTTAAGCACCCTGCAACGTGTTTTTATCTTGCTGCCTTTCCGCTTCGTCTCGCACAAGTTAAAAAATATAGGTTGTTTGATACACCATCCATTACGCTTCAGTTTGAATCGCCAACAGTCGCTTTCCTATATACTTGTTCAAATACAGTTGAAGACGACACAAGAACAACTCTCACCGAAGCCCTGCAGAGTAGCAGCGGTGGTGAAGCACGCATGGATGAAAATACCATAATTGTACCTCGGAAAACTGTCAGACCACACGTGCCAAGTTCAACTGAGAGCCACAGGACAAAGCCAAGTACAACTGTGAGCCAAAGAACAAAACCACAGACGACCGAATCAACCTCGACAGAAACTGAAAAAATAACGGAGGCACAATCGACGGGTGAGGAACCGGTGTCACCGGAAGCGACGACGAGTGAGGGTCTGACGACAACGGACACACCGACGCGTGAGTGGGCACCCAATGCTAACAATATTCTGCGGTTTGCTAAGTCATTTTTTTTTTGTAGTGACTTTAACGACACATTGTAAACCACTTTACACGTTTAAGGCAACTTCAAGCAAGCAAAAACACCCTTTTGCCTAACTAGAATTTTCAAATATGGCGGTTGTTAGATTGTTTTGCTTCCACAATTAGCCTTTTCTATTGCGTAAGAGTTAACGTTTTAGCTAAAACATCTTTCTGAAGCTGAGGGTTTATAGATTATCAAAACATCTGTGACTTATAGCACAGGAGTGCCAGCTGATAATATGAACTCGCGGGTTAGCATCACATATACCTGTTTTAGGGCTATTTGCATGTCCACCGGAAACTTACGCGTATTCTGTGAATGCTTATTGTTTAAATATGCAGGACAGCAAGATCTCCACCGGCACTGAACGGCAGCTCAAATACTATGGCTAAATATACCAGATGGTCGGAACAGGGTCAGGCCACGCCAAACGTCCCAGCCATTTTGGCGACCATCTCATATTTACTGAAAAAAAATCGTCCTGTTTTATCGCATTGAAAGCAGTCAAGGGCTAGAATATTTCGCAGAGGAAAAAAAAAACAATTTCTGGTCCCGTGGTAGCATTTTGAATTTCACAGAATGTCGTCCGAGTGATGTATATCAGAAAATGTATTTTTGAAGTACCGTTTCTTGTTTCAATGCCAAATTCGGCCTTCATATTAAGCAAAGGCGTTTAAGTAGTTCGAAGCTCTATACTATTACTGGAATTTTTCAGTCATAGACACCTCCAAAACATTGCAAAAATGTCCCATGTTTGAATTTTTTTAGTGATCATACTGTGCTATGTATGAAGGTCGCAGTAATTAATCCTTACTTTACAGAAGGTATATTTTGCGCTAGAAATACTTTCAGACCACTGACGTTTCTAAATTTTACTAGAAAAAAATTCACAAATTTGAGGAAATCATCATTTTGTTCTCCATTGAGACGGATTTTACACCACGTGGTGCTCCAATTAAAAATCAGCTATATATCTCAATCGAAATCAAATAAATAGTTCTTCTTATTTGGGAAGTTTCGTCATTGCAGTTTTCGTTTTAAGGAAGCAAATAATTTTTGAAGGTGCCCATTGACGTCAACTCCCCATTTGGTCGTACTGCAGCTTCCTCGTTGAAGTTCCAATTTGCCGTTGAAGTTCCAAACAAAAATTGTAATGATGAAACTTCCTATATAAGAACTATTTATTTGCTTTCGATTGAGATATAAAGCTGATTTTTAGTTGGAGTACCACGTGGTGTAAAATGCGTCTCAATGTCGACCGAAATTATTGTTTTTTTCAAATTTGTGTTTTTTTTCTCGTAAAATTTAGAAACATCATTGGTCTGAAAGTATTTTTAACGCAAAATATACTTTCTGTAAAGTAAGTATACATGACTCCGATCTTCATACATAGCGCAATCTTATGAGAGAGAAAATGCAAACATGAAACATTTTTGCAGAGGTTTTGTTTGAAGTTGCGCATGACTGAAAAATTACAGTAATATTATTGAGCTTCAAACAACCCAGAAAACGCCTTTGCTTAATATCTTGGCCAAATTCAGTACTCAAACAAGAAACGGTACTCTAAGGATAAATTTTCTGATAAAGGTCACTCGGACGACATTCTGCGAAATTCAAATTGCCCCCACGTGACCAAATGTTTTTTTCTCTCCGTAATATTCTAGTAATTCACTGTTTTCAATGTAGTAGATCCGCACGATTTTTTTTTTCGAGTAAATATGAAATGGTGCCAAAGTGGCTGGGACGTTTCGCGCGGAAGGACCCTGCATGGTTTCATAGCGCAAGCATTCTGTCCTATGCTTATTTTAGTACGTTATGTTTGTGTAGGAAGGGTGTGTACCTGCGGCATTCTATCCATTGATGCTTGCAATCGGATTTTCCCCGATTATTGGTAGCCCTTATTTTTTTTCAGTAATAAGGGTGTATTAGCGATTGGCGACCAACTATGACATGCTTGTTTTGATTCGTGAAAATGCCTTTTTCAGAGGGTGTAAGGGTATTAGTTATAGAGAAGTTAAAACCCATTTGAGGGCGTAAAATGGCTTTTACCCCGCTCACACGGGAAAATTTAGTGTCATTTTGAGCGAGTGCACTTACCCCCCCAGAAAGTCACTTTGGTGGCGCGCTGCTACACGAGAAAGGCAATTGTACTTTGTAAATGATAATAATGGCGATGGGTACTTAAGTAGCACAACAGCCATTTGTTATTCCAGGCAATATTTCTTAAGTAATAATGTGTTATAGCTATAAACAGCCCTTCAAATAAAATGTACGTACAAACGCGGCGGCTGCGGTCATTGCACGGCGTGTTCTGGGTATGCCCCTGGCAGCCGTGGCCGTAAACTGCCTGAGCGCGAGAATGGCAGAGCAGTTTTCTTTGTGGTATATAGTAAGTTTTATTGTATAAGAATGTTCTTAATAACGAAAGCGGTAGTTTAAAAAAACATGGCTGATCCCTCCAACATAGGAATCGGTATAACACGAAAGTGAAACGTGTCTTCACAGAAGTAGTGCTTATTGTGTAGTTATATATGAGAGCTTGTACAATGTCTATTCGTGTTTGGCAGCTATAGCACCGTTTCACGTGGATGCACCCATGTTGACAGCATGTCTCTATCGGGACGAATAACGCCCGTGATCGTGATTAAACCGTTGTGCTAGCTGACGGTGTGAACATATATTTGAACACAGCGAATCGTGAATCCCGCGTAAGGATGATACCAACAAGCTCATAATCAACACTGGTACCCGGTATGCACTTCTTCAAAGCGTCGTCAATTAAGGACAGCAACGGCATGGCGTGCGCTTTCTAGTAATGGGTAGCCGACGCCTGTGCTCATACATACATAACACACATTGCGCTTCAGTAACACGGGAGGTAGAGGTTCGTAGCCTGAGCCGCAAACGCGTGCGTCCCGCTGGCCTCTGTCTCGCAGGCGCTGCTCTCGCCCCACCAAGGCACGACATTCGCCCGTCGAACTCGCGTCTTTTCTGCAACGCATATTGCAGCAGTTTTGTTAGTCGGTGCTCTCGCAATTGGAGCAGTCGGCGGCGGAGAAATCCCGTTGGTGCACGTGGAAGCTGCACTACTCCGATGCGCCGACGCCAGATGTTTTCTAAAAGCAAAACGAAAGAACGCCAGATGTTTCTAAAGCAAAACGAAAAGACGCCAGCTGCTTAACGAAAGACGTCAGATGTTTTCTAAACCAATGGTTTTCTAAACAATGAAAATTCACAGCGTACATGTAAAATTAAAGTGAGCTGCAAGTCTTCATAAGTCATCGAACCTTTAGTATAAACCCGCCCGATCTCACGTCGGTGATGATGTACTGGGCAGAATTCACGGAAGATTCACGGTTTACCGATGAACCTGCGCAGCTTCGCCCACTCATCATCATTCACTCCGTGGATATGCTGTGATTTTTCTTTAAACGCATCGGCTCAGATTCGGCGGGATCACATTGCGTGAGTGTAATTCAACAGCGTGTAAATGTAATTATAGCACTATAGCGCGTCGCGGGGGGGGGGGGGGGGGAGGGGGGTGTTATGCGGCGGCGGTCGCATTAACTATGCAGCGCACGACTACTCAAATCAGCCAATGGCCGCGACCCTCTGCTTATGACGTGGTCGGGCAGCTCTATCACGGAATTTGCCGAGGGAAGAGCGAGGAATTTCCTGCTGCCTTTGAAACGTAATATTAAATTCCTTGCCGCTTGCAGTGCTGTAATATTTGGCTGACATGCTCACAGGTGCCTCGACTACCAATAGACAGAGCTTCCTCACCACGTCAGAAAAAGGTTGCAAGACCCCTTGAGGAGCGCTTTTCGCTGCCGCGATGGAAAACGTCGCATTTAGCGAGCAAATTGGAACGCGCCATTACCAGACAATTAATGGGAAAACTTGGATGCAGCGACCCTTCTCCCGGCGACGAAAATGGGAGTCGAACCGACCAACTGAATGAGGACATTTGATTGTCTCACGACGTCGCGTGGCGTGTTGCCGATCTCGTCGCCCACGATGTCTTTCAATGTGAACGAGGATTAACAGAGACGCGCGAGACAAGAAGAGGCAACGCGATCGCCGCTGCAGTGGTCGCGTCTCTTGTCGCGTTGTCCATGCACTGCAAACCGCTTTGCACCCTTCAAGCGGTTTCCAGCACCCAAACTGTCCATTTCTCAAGCACGACTGTAGGAATGGGGGTTAAAGGCTGCTTTGCTTCTGCAAAGATCCCTGTGGTTTGTGTAAGGGTTAATGTTGTACCTCACCCTTGGAGAGGTAAAGGTGTTTATCAGTCGTCGAAATATTCGTGGCCTATGTGACAGTGTCAGCGAATGATTTCACACCGCTAATTTAAGAGTAAAAAAATATTAGCCGTCTCAAATTTTAGTGCTATAAGGCAACATCCAACCCAACATAAATTAACGCGTATTCTGTGAATCGTTGGTAATTATTCGGAACTAAAATACTCACACCGGAAGTGAACGGCAAGTATAAATATTAGAGATATATATACGAGATCGCCGGCGCGTAGCCATGTTGCGTGGGTGGTCTACGTTCTGTTTTATATTGTTGTGTTTGTGTGTATCATCTGTGCGGTATTGTTTCCTTCGACGCTTCTTCAATTGGAAATTTTCCCTAACTGGGAGCTCGTGTTCTTCGGTGATAAGTTTGTAGACTAGCGAAAGCCCCCTGTGATATGCGTGTTTTGATTCGCGAAAATTCCCCTTTTCAGGGTGCAATGGCGTTGTTTACAGACAGAATAAAACCTCCTTCAAGGGGTCATGAACCGCATTTCCAAGTAATCATCGAATGAGCTCAGTGTTAAAGTTTATTGCCTCAGGAATCTATTGCGGAAAACGTTTCTCGAATCCGTCAAGAACCAGCGGAGTTACAGGTTTCTCGCGTGCTTTAAGCGCTTTCTGGCATCTCTCGTCCCCACGAGCCCTCTGGTGGCTAACTGTGTAATGTTAGCAGATTATCTAGCGCGGCGCCGGCACGTGGCGCCACCCCGTGGCAAGAAGCGCATCTGATCCGAACGCAGTCTTGATTTATGACGCCTATTGGCCAATAGCATGCTATCTGCTGTTTGACCCCAAACAGCAGGCGGCGCCAGCTCCGAAGAGTGTGAGCACAGGCCTCCCTATGGAAAGAGATGGCCTGAGAAAAATGGCATCTGCGCGCTCCACACCATTAAACTCTCTCTGCCAATTTGGCTAGATGTTCATACCAGTGACTGCCATCCTGAAGATGTGTTTAATCACCAAGCCCAAGGGGTGGTTCATGGCCCCTTTAAGGGAGTAAAGTCGTTTACTGCGTGTCACTCTTTTCGCTGTGTAAAGACGCAGTTGTATACTGACTCACTGAGCCGTTCTCCTCTTGCCCCAGTGTTCCCCCGTGGTCCGTTCCTCTGCACAGTGAGCACAGACTTCTCAAAGTCCAGCTTGCTACCCGAGGACGGCCTGTGCGAAACCATCTTCTACGAATCGTTCTACGTGCAGAGCGATCCATCCGGTTGGTCTGATAAGGGCCTGGATCACTTCTTCGAGCTCGGGTCTAAAATGCAGCAAACTAGCATCGGCGCCTCCTTCTCTACACAGTGAGTTCAACGACGCAACAAAAGCTCACAGGGACCCTAAGCATTCGCCTAAGATGACTCGAAGTCATCTTCTTTTTCTGCTCAGTCGATCGCATTGACCCTTCCCGCCCGCCTCCGGTGTTTCACTGCCTCCGCGATCGGCCCACCCTTAGCCAATCGACGGTGTTATGTGCTGACGTCATCGTCAGACGCCGCCTTATGTCACATCATAGTGACGTCACGACCACGTCAAAATTTAGCGATCTGTGACGTCAAAACCAATATCGCGTCACCACGTGGTGATTATTTTTTGCACCGTTCGCGCTGTCGCCGACGCCACGGGACGCCGACTGTCAATTTTCACGTTTGATGAGGTATCTAAACCTTTCGCCTTAATAACAGAGTATTATATCTTGTCATTGAACCTCGTTAACGGGTTACAGGGTTACTGGTACCGAAGACGGTGTCGGCAAAGCTACCAGCGTTGCCAGTGCGATAGCTTTGAATGCGTCGTACTAGCATCAGTCCCCACCCTCCCTTCCTTTCTTTTTTCCAAGAGTGAGTGCAACGACAAAACAGCAACTTAAATGTATTAACTTGTCAGTGTTCGTGGAACAGCCTTTACATATAACCCGGTTCGCGGAGCCATAAACAGCGATAGCAGCGCCTGTAGTGCCATCTTGCGACACTTCGTTGAACTAATCTAAACTAAGTTTGGAAAACATTTGCGCAGCGCGGTAGCTCTAGCCGAAGGGAGATCACAACAGAAGCGCAGCCATGACCGAAACTCGAACCTCATACCAAGGTAATAAGAGCCTGGGAAAAAAAGAGCAAAATGCGAACAAGATAACTGAAGTGGTGTTTGAAAAATACTTTTTCACTGAAACGTCATTGTAGGTCTTACTTCGATATTAACTGTGTCTCAGAGAATCATTCAACTTTTGAGCAGAACTGCCGCAGTGATCTTAGCGGATGAAAATAAAGAGCTGTATCGTGGAATCGACAACCTGCAAAATCTTGGAGTCAAGCACTTCGGTATGCTGGACCTGTACTTAGACAGCTTCACGGCCGGGCCTTACTTGGCACCATATCTGGAGACACTGAAGGTATATCTTTGGAAGAAATATATGACACATTTCCTGTAAACTGATATTGGAACTATATGTTTCAGTTGTGAAAACGTATGCGAAATTGTCAATAGGTATAGTATGACGCGGGCATCCACATCAAGTGTTCACGTGTGATCGTTTGAGAACGATTTATTTTGACGTATACGAACGCATAGCAGATTTTACAAAATAGTCACGCGACGCATCTTGCACTTATCTGTTGTTCGCTTATGATCACATGAGAACAACTATTTTATATGCGAGAACTTTCAATAAACATGTGCGTGTTCATACATTAATGCGAGATTAACTGATAAGCGTCCTATGAGTAATAAGAGAACTCACGGAAGGCCAAAAAGGTGGAACTGTTCAAGTATGTCTTTCCGAGGCGCGTTTCATTTTATTGCGTTAGCAATTACAGGGGACAATCTGCGCGGCTTTTTGCCGTCGCCGTCATTTTTTGTATGAAGTCGAAATGTATGACGTCACCCCCCGCTTCGTATGTTGTACCCGCAAGTAAAAGCTTGCGAATGCTGGCGACAGTAGGTGCCGTGGCACTGTGGGTGCATAATATAACGTCACCCTGCGTTCGAGCCCTGCCATCGATTGCTCAATAAGAAGAGAGGAAACGCCCCGCCCGTCCTTTCGTAAGGAGCATGAAAGGACGTAAGCTGCGGGGGTAGAAGGGGCTGCGTTGCTCGAGCAGCAGCTGCGAACTTTGATCATAGGGGCGTAGTCGCGAGCGCTATTCCGGCAGACATTGCTAAACGACTCATATGCCCTCCTACATGCTGTGCTCCCACCGCTCCGTGTTGAGACGACAGACTGGACGAAAAGCACTTTTCTCCCTGGATCGGCCGTATGCCCTTAAACCAGCGTTGTGTAGAGTTACGCATGATCGGATCAAGAAAAGTTAGCTGCTAGCCTTACTTCGTCTAATAGAAGGCGTTGCTGGGCGGGCTGGTGTATTGTCTGAAAATAAAAGCAGAGAGCAAAACAATCACAGCTTATCCACGGGGTGAATGATGATGAGTGGGGCGAAGCTCCGGAGGAAATCATCGGTAACCGTGAAACTCTTCCGTGAATTCGCCCAGTACATCACCAGTACATCATAAAGAGTGTGAAACACCGTGTATATATTAAACATCAAACTTTTATTGTACTGTTGGTTTACGTAGTCCCTTCTTTATCACCGCTTTGTGATCGGTTAAAATGCAGGCAAAGTGTCCGCTCCCGAGCAAAAGAGAAAGCGCGCCGAGAGCGAGCGCCTTGTCTGCCTCCATCCGGCGACCTCCGAGCGAAAGAGAAAGCGCGCCAAGAGCGAGCGCCTTGTTTGCCTCCATCCGGCGACTCCGAGCGAAAGAGAAAGCGCGCCGAGAGCGAGCGCCTTTTACGATCGCAGGCATCCGATGACATGCACCATTCGCATTATACAAGCGCCATCTGTCATCTTTAAACAGCAACTCTGGATGGATGGATGGATGCTATGAGCGTCCCCTTTATAACGGGGCGGTGAAAATGTGTCACCAGCCATCTCTTTTCCTTTTTTTTTAGTGAGTGTCAATTCTGTTTTAGTAAGTTTTCACTCCGTTCTGTGCCCTTTAGAGAATGTCTTATTTTTTCCCATTACTTATTTTTGTCCTCTCTCTAGTTTTCTGCCACATACTCTAACCGTCTCTTACTTATTTCAATCGCGGGTGTGTTCACTTTCCACACCCAAGGCGTATGTAGGCTCGTGCCCAGCACCTGGGCGGATCTCCACATTCAATCAGAACATGCCCGCCGTTTCCTGATCTTCCCCAAAAGACGGGACACGTAAACTGTCTCTTGCGTTCCGTCTTTTTCGCACTCTGCTTTTATTTACTTCGCATACCATTCCAATTTGCTGCTATTGCAATCATTCCTTCGCCCTTGCGGCGAAACCGTGATTTTTTCCCCAAAGCAGCATATTGTGGAGTACGTCCAGAGTAAAATTCGGGATCAAGAGCCTCCTGTCGTCTACGCAGTCCTCGGTGTGCAGTTCGCTCTTGACCACCGCTACCTCGATATGGACTTATTCAGGCGAGTGAATTTTATATTATTTCTTTTTATATACACTTTTGCAGGGCGAGTCTGGTGCTTAAGAACGCCTCTAATATTCCATTAACGTTGGCTTTGATTTTGTTCGGCTAATAACTCACTAACTTTAAACAAAAGCTCCAGGTTTGAAGAGCGTAATGAGCTCACTGCCACGAAATGGACTTTACGGTGATAGGAATAGGTTGTAAAACAAGCGCCTTAATGGCTCTGCCAACCAACTTTCAAGCGACGCTTAGTTAGATTTCGGTGGTTGCGGCGTCGTGTGTGAAAATCCCTACGCCGGCAAGTGTACGGAAATTGCTGCCCTCGAATGTGCAACCGGTCACATGCGAATTGGGTGCGCCGTTTTCTAATAGTTGTATGCTTTCTCGTTTTGCCGCCGACAAGCTCCGAACGAGAAATGTGGAACGATAGAAATCTGGTCTCTTATCGAGTGACTTGTTATTTTACGTTGTACCGTTTCCTTGTTGCCTGCATATGAACTTTGACCGTCGTTGTTGCGGGTAGCATGCTCAAATGTTTTGCTACTAAGCACGTGGACGAAGGTAACATTCCTGGCACGGAGGAAGGAATCTGTTGGGAGGGAGCATACGAGAAAGGAAGAGAGAGAGAGAGAGAGAGCAAGAGAAAGCAAGGTGGAAAGAGAAAAAATGTAGAGATAATGAGAGAAAGAAAAAAAGGCACGCACCCATTTTTCAGAACACGAAAGGGCTCCTAAATTTTTTAGTAGCGGTATCTTTTCTTTCTTTTTCTTGCAGCTAAGCTTTTCATTCAGCGGCTAAACATAGAAAGGTACGTCGCAAATCACCTCTAAGCATTTTTCATCAGAATTCGTCGATAATCAGCATCGACGAAATGGAACATGAAACACTTGGTGCAAACATTGGTAGGTCTGCGCGAAAGAGATTATACGCCGGCAAACAAGTGAGACCCTGTCAACAAAGCATGTGTTGCGGCTGCTCGCGTTCGCACGCTCGGGAACGGCGCGCGCATGCACCGAAGCTTGATCCAGTTTCTTGTTTCCACTAGTACTTCGCGAACGCAGCGCACTTAGCAGCGTCAACTCCTTTTACATCGTCGTAACATATGATGAAGCGGGGACGCCTAATAACAGACGGTAATTTTAAGCACAGATTATGATGTGGCTATGCAACACAGACCGATGTGCAGCAATCAGAGCGATTCCTTGGGAACATGAAGGCAGAACAGAATCTCAATGATGTACAGATATCTTGGATACAACGCAGGGCAGTGCGCGCAGTTGAAGGTTCGATTGGTTCCGTAAGGGCAGTGCGAAGTATATATACCAGACCACAAAGTGATGTGGTGACCTTCACTCATGCGACAAAGACCCGCACGTAAGACGGAAACTGCGGCGCCCGTGTCTGCTAGAACAAATATCGCCGATCCTTCAACTCGTGTTTCTATGACATCTTGTGGTGGCAGTGGACGCATTGGACACATCGAAGAGCTTGCAGCTCTTGCCTCCGTAACTGCACCATTTCAGACTCATTCACACCGGCGGCTAGCACCGGTCGCGTGACCATTGGCGATTGGCGATAAAAAGCGACCGTTGTTCACACCTGCGTGTGTCTCATACCCGTCGCCACGCGAAATGCGTGTCTGCAGGCATTGCAATTTCCTCCAAAAATTAAGCCGAGTTCCTGTTCCTGGTCATCTCATTGTTTCAGAGGTTTGCGACTGCAGTCGCGCGGCTGAGCAATCGAGTGCGAGCGACTGAGCCAAAACAGTCGCATTGCGACCAAAGCGGCCATTAGCGGTCGTTTGCGACCAGTGTTAGTCGCAGGTGTGTGCGAGCCTTTAGTTTCCGTGTTTAGCCAACGGTCAACGGCGCATCGGCGACGCAGACCGTAGACGCGGAGATGGAGAGCGGCGGGTTCGAACCAGGGAACCAAAAGCTTCAGTATGGGTTATGGTCAACGCCTTGGCAGGAGCATTGTCGTGCTGTTCGAGAAGGCTGTTTCACGACGGAATCGTGAAGCGGGCGTACGTCGGCGACAGTGGCGTGCGACATCTCCTGCAATGCCACAGGCAAAGCACATGGGGCGATTGCCGCGCGTGCGGCACAGATCTGGAGGCTGCACTGTAAGGGACCCTGCACCCATAAACCGGTTTGAAGCACCCAAACCACGCTTTTGCCACAGAACGCCTTGCGAAAATGGGGGTGTAAGGCGCTTTTGCATGCCCAAATAGTCCTTTGGTTTGCGTAGCTAACAGCGTGCGAACATGAGCTTGCTGGTACATATTCATATAGAAATCAGCGCAATACAACCAAGACAAAGAAGACCAAACAGGAGCACCGCTGGGCCAATATATTTCACCTTTCTTGTCTTCGTTGTATTGCGCTGTCTACTACTATGAATGTGTTCGGATTAATGTTTTGCATAAAACACCCTTGAGAAGATTACGGTGTTTTAAGAGCTGCCGAAGCACATTAGGCCCATACGATGGATTCGCAGCTGATGATTGCAATTCACTAACTAAAGACACGTTGAATATTTGGTGAGCTTAGATTAACAGATTCGCCCGTTTTGAGACTACTTACAAGATCGCCAAAAGTTTCCATGCATTCTCTGAAGTTTGTTTGTTTAGTTACGCAGAACAAGAATACTCCCACCGGCAAGGGACGGCAGGTCAAAATATGTGGGCTATATATACCAGATCGTCGCGGTATGCCTGTGTAATGTGAGCGGTCAATGTAACCTTAATGAAAACCATCAGAAAATGAAGCCAATCAACGTACAGGGGACGTTATTATTGACTGTTTTAACTCTATTCTAGTAATTACGATGTAAACGTGAGGAAAGTAAAGTGGACGAAAATAAAACTGGCTGCAGGGAGGGATCGAACCTAAAACTTTCGGATAACACGACCGATGCTCTACCAATTGAGCTAGAGCAGCGGTCGTCCTCTCGTCCACTTTATCGGACATTTATGTGCATGCAAAACTAGAAGTGTTAGCCAGCGCCCGCTCGTAGCCATGAGGGCGAGTGCGGACCACTCTTTCTTCTGCCAGCTGGCGTCAAGTAGCACGTGAACTGTTAACGAGCGGACGGCGGACGAATGCGCCCTCGCATACTACCTTAAGGCACCAAGTCTGTTTGCAAATTTGATGCCTCGGCACTACTTGTATGAGGGCGTCGCTAGTCTAGGGCTCTAAGCAACTTCCGCCTATGTCATCAGGGCGGCATCCGATGCTTTCTGGCGGTCAGAGTGACGCACATCGGCGACTTACTTGCGGATGACCTGCTGCATTGTCGAGGATAAAGGATGAACTGCCGTGGTCATCTAGTGGTTATGGTACACAACTGCTCACCCGAAGGTCACTGGATCGAATCCCGGCTGCGGCGGCCGCATATCTATGAAGACGATATACTAGAGGCCCGTGTACTTAAAATGTAGGTGCACGTTAAAGAACACCAGGCGGTCTAAATTTCCGGAGCCCCTCACTACGGCGTCCCTCATAATCATATCGTGGTTTTGGGACGCAAGACCTCAATCATTATTATATTGAAAATAAAGGATGGGCGCGATCCGGGATGTGCGGAAGTAGTGAAAGCTGGCGGGCGACCTCTTCACGAAAGAAGGCCTCGATTAACAACACAGCTGTTTGGTCTATTTTGAATCCATTCGAGCTTAAAGGGACTGTCTACCGTCCTTCATCACTTTTCTGTTTCGTACCGCAAAGAAAGCGTACCGTCTGAGGTGGCCAACCTTGCAGCGGTTTCTCTGGAAAGCGAGTAGAAATTTTTAAAACAGTATTTTTCGATCTGCGTTCCGTCTTCTTTCATTGCCCTTAACAGGAGGTCCCGATACAGTCTTCGACTTTGGGACCTCCTTTTGTATACTAAACACATGTAATATTCTTGTATTCGTATCAATAAAAGATCTGAAATCTGAAATCTGAATTGGCGTGAAACATGCCCACAACACTGGTTGGTGGACGCGATGACGATTGTAGCGCCGGTAAAAATAAAAACCGAAAGCACATGTGACTTCTGTAGGATTATTTTATTTTCGCTGAACACTAATGTAATGAATGTTCTCAGCGCGCTAGCGGTTAAATAAAGCCTTATTATACGATTACAGAACACTTGTTTTGCTGTGATTGCAGTCTATGCGTTTATTTTAGCACTGCTGCCGCAATCCAAGCCATGTTGATTCATCAGAAAGAGACGATAAATGCGCGCCTTCACAGCGCAGCACATGTGTGACATCCTAGCAACAATACAGCGACACAGTACGACCAGCGCGGAGGGCCGCATGGCATAGCGCACGAGTTGAATCAGACGAAATCGAAGACGGCGCCGCAAGCAGCGCCACCGGGCGCCTTTTTCGATGCGTGAGAAAAAAAAAAACAAAAAAAAATTGCTCTTTGACAAAACCGAAAGCTGCCTCAAGTGCGTAAAATACAATTTAGTGTATGCATGTTTGTTTTTAAGCAAAATAAGTCTAACTGCGAGGATTTCTTGTCCTACCAGTAGATTGACGACATCACTGTTGGGTGACGCTAGCGGTCATTCTTTCATGATTTTCAACATCAAATTAAAAATATTATTCCTTTTTTATGGGGCAAAAGCATATTCGTTGCCGCCGATGTGACGAACGATCTTCTAATTTTCACCCCAATAAGAAAATTTTTTCCGAGTGGTAGACAGTCCCTTTAAGAAGGGCGAAAGACACGGGGACGAAGCAGATATATACAAATGGGTGCTATTCAGGATGACCCGAGTTTGGCAAAACTCGGAATCTTTCCCAGCTCTGGTGACACCCCCTTTTGAACGAGCTAACAGTACGAAAAGTTGAAATCCATCCCTCAGCGTGCGCCGCGTTCCATTGGTTAAGACGGTACATGGCATCACGTAAGGGCGGTCGACAAGGCTGGGTGGTGTCTTCAAACCAGAGGCATCTTCTTTCATTTGTTTGTCGTTCCACTTAGTGCAGAAGTGCACCCATGCAAGAAAAGTGCCAGAAACTTTTACTAAGGATCATTTTCAGAGGTACGGGCTGTTGAAATTCATTTTTGAAGCGTTTAATGTCTGCACTAAGCATCCTTTAGAATAATGAGCACCGTGGCTTCTTAGATTAGCTCCGGCGAGCGCCTTACAACGCCGCGGCTTGAACTAATCACTGAGGCCACGTGTATATTCACCATGATCGGTCTGTACATTCTAGTGACTTGCTCCCCGAGCACGTGCGCCCGGCTCATTAGCTAACTGGCTGGGCTGTGTACCTAGCTGATTGAGTTAGGACATGCTATGACGAAGCTATTTAAGCCAAGTCATGCTAAGACCCAGCTCATTAAGCCACATCTAAGACCATGGTAATGAAGCCGCGTATAGCTCAGACCGAGCAAATTAAGGCCTCGCTAATTAACACGGCGCTAATTACGAGAACTAATCAAAGCTGGCTTAATGAGGGCCTTACTAGGATCATGCTAACGAGTGCAATGCTAATTAGGTCCACACTAATAATAGATAAAAATTGAGCCCGAACTGACGTGGTCTTCACTCCGAAGCAGACTGCGTAGACGAGCCACGTAAAAAGCAGAAGAGGCTAGGTGATCACAAGCTCCTCGGAAGGCTGCAGCCTGGCACAAGTAGTACAAGCTGACCAAATTACTTTATATGCAATGAAGCTGCTGCTTAGCGTCCACCACATGAAACGCTTGACAGTAACGCCGGCACTAAGAGAGTCATGGGTTGAACTGGGACCTTTTCAGAATAAACGAGATTGTACCCGAGTTTGCGCGTCAGTCAGTTTTATGACAGACGCCCGAGATGAAGATCGGGTCCGCCCACCGTGTTTGCTCTTCCCGAGGAGCAGTGCTCACGCCGCAACGACTACGAGCGGCACGATTCATCTAGGAACCTAATCACACAGACTGCATACACGCACGAAGAACTAAAGGTTATATCATCACGTGGTTACGATGCACGATGTCTCGCGTTCAATTTCACCGTGCTCACGACGTAACTCGGATGGATGGATGCTATGAGCGTGCCCTTTATAACGGGGCGGTAACATGTGTGCCACCAGGCTCGACAAAAAAAGAGAAAAGCTTCTTTTTTTTTGTCTTAAGTGGGCGTAATGCCTCGTCTACTTCGGTTAAATCAATTATACTACAGAAAAAGAAAACAAATTCACTGCCCCATTCTCTGACCCTTACGGCAGAATGTCATTACTTTTCCCACTATATATTTTTGTCCTTTCTTTCTAGTTTTCTGCCACCAATACTCTAACCGTTTCTTACTTATTTCTATCGCGGGCTGGTTCAGATTTCCATCGTTGCCCCTAAAACGCAAGGCTTCATGTAGGCTCGTGCCCAAACGTACATCTGGGTGGATATATGCACATTCAATCAGAACATGCTCCGTCGTTTCATTATCTTACCCACAGCAT
The DNA here is from genome assembly GCF_013339695.2 of Rhipicephalus sanguineus. Taxonomy (NCBI): domain Eukaryota; kingdom Metazoa; phylum Arthropoda; class Arachnida; order Ixodida; family Ixodidae; genus Rhipicephalus; species Rhipicephalus sanguineus. The sequence continues at coordinate 157,352,194 of NC_051182.1, forward strand.
CTGCATTGTTCTTCTTCTTTACTGAATATCACTTTATAACTACGCGTTCAAAGGCAACCCGACCTCGCTTAGAACAGTAAAGCACTTCCCGTCGAATTATCACAAAATGCCTCCCTCCTTATTTCGATTTTGCCCTTCGGTGGTGACTCAGAGCTCGTTCTTTTTTTCCATCGCTGCCATTGCAAATCATCTCCGCCTCTCTGACTTTTCGTTTAACGCTCTTTGTTGCCATATCGTTTGCGCTTCCAGCCGTATATTTACTGGCGAGCCTTCTCTGCCCATCTACTCACAGCCATGAAGCAAGCGCCCCTGGTGGCATTTGCGGCGAGAAAAGTTTATATACTTGTTTGTGGAGACATTGTTTCTATGGAATCGTTACTGCAGATAAATCTTCTGGCATGTAATGTAAGTAGCAGTAACCTGTCCGTTTATTGACCTGTAATGTTCGAGAGAAGCGAAACGAGCCGCACGAGAGTGCTGCGTGCGTGCCCTTGTTGCCTTCGAGACTGCAAATTTCTGTGCTGCCGGTAGAACGAAAGAACTTGCCCGAAAGAGGACAAACGGCCACGAACACGCCTGTGGGAGGCGCGATGTTCAGTGGGAAAGATAGTGCGACAATCACGCTGACGTCGCTACAGTGCTGAAATGTTAACTGGGTGGCGGCAATGACGCGTTCGCACGCTGTGTTTCTTTGAAAACCGCCGCAAATGCCGCACATGCGTTCGTGACATCATGCGCGTTCTTTAGCCGTTTTTATCAACGCTGCTATCGCGCTCTTTTTGGACTGTATTCCTGTCATGGCCGCCGTAGTGCGAGCTCGGAGCAGACTCGTGTTCCCGAGAAGTTCGGGCCATCCTGCATAGCACCCCAGGACAAGCGCTCGCCAGTTGTTAGAAAGCGCTTGTTCTGTGTGTATCTCTGCTTCGTCACCGTGTTTTTCGCGCATCTTAAGCGTGAGCCTTGAGTAATGCTACGAGAGCCTCGCCATAGTTATGGCCTCCAGTAACCGCAAGAGTTGATAGGCTTTCGAAGGGAGGAACTGTTTGGCGAGTGAGTGTATACGTCCGAATGCACCTGTTCGAAGCCTAATATGACCGAATTACCGAGTGCTTTTTTTTTTCTTCTTGAGGCCAGGGGGATGGTAACGTCCCAAAACCACGGTATTATAATCAGGGACGCCGTAGTGGAGGGCTCCGGAAATCTCGTCCACCTGGGTTTCTTTAACGCGGAGCTGTTTAAGCCGGCCGTAATATATCCAACACGAAGAAAAACTCCGCGTTGCGATGACGTCATTACGCGCTGCCTAGCAACCAGTTGCAAAGCTGTGCGCCCGCTCCGCTAGGCCATACAAGGCTCCATAACCAGCCCGCCTGCTTGGACACTGCGCGCTGCCGCTCGGTAGCGCCAGACGTTACGTCACAGCCAACTGCGCATGCGCTCTTCGTTCCGTGTAAAGCTGGCGCGTGGTGGTGGCGCCCCAGACCAAGACATGGAGAAGAAGGTTCGGGAAGAAGGTTTGCACTGCCGATGAGGAAGTCGCTTACCGGGGATCGCGGCTGGCTGCGAAACGAGACTGCTGGGCCCGACTCGTTTAAAGTAGTCCACGACGTAGTACGGCTGAAATGGCGAGATCCGGATGTCCTGGACCCAACTAGAACTTGGCAACACTTGAAATTTCTTCGTATAACTTAGCACCACTTGGCATCACTTTGTATAACTTGGCAGGACTTGGCATTGCTTAACATCACATCGTGTGACTAGGACCAACTAGAAACCGACCAGCTAAGCCTTGCGCCAGTAGTGCAGGCTACGCCCGGCTTTTTTCTAACGTGCATCTAAATCTAAGCGCACGGGCCTCTAGCATTCAGTCTCTATTGAAATGCGGCAGCTGCTGCCGCGATTTCGAAGTAGAGAAATGTTTCAGTCTGAACTGAAATAGAGAAGTGTTACGCTATTAAACTGTTAACCCGTAATGTTTTCTATTTCAGGACTCTATTCCAGCCCACGCATTTCATCGCTATCACCCATCTGTCGATATATCACAGTTACATCTCATGTGTGGCTTATCCTATGTCGGCAATGTTTCTGCCTGCTGCTACGCCTCCGGAAGATGAAGAATCGCATCGGCGTTACCTTTCCACAATTGTAAGTTTACCTCGTACTTTTCTCGGCGCTCATCTATATAAAAAAATGATAAAGAATAGAAATATTATCGCGGTTTTGATTTTCTCGCGTTGGGGGAAATACTTTTTTATGTTTGTTTGGAATCGTGGTTAAAAACTAAGGCGACCTGTCGAATTTTCCAGAACTTTCGATGCACTTTCACGCGACGAGGCTTTGCACGTGATTGAAGTGGATATTACATGTGTTTTAGGGAATGTCAGTATGGCGAATGTAGCAGCCACTCGCACTAAAAAGACCGGCTAGAAATACATTAGCCCCCCCACCCCCTTTTCTAGACGCTGAGAATAGTCTGCACGAATCTATCGTGATCGTTGTTAAGCCGCTTCGCACATGAACCAAATTTCACGTTATTCACTTTCAACTCACTTGTCCTGTGTTCCGAAGTAGGAGAAACAAATATCTTCTGGATATAGCTGGGATATCGATGGTTGAGTGCAGGGAAATTATCATAATTTAGACTTCATTCAAAACTTTTTCACCGAATGTCAGGTGTGAGCGTCTCAACTATATCTAGAATCCGGTTTACATCAAATCAGGGGCCAATCTTAGAAAAGGTTCGTAAGTAGAAAAAAAAAAACATGGCTGATCCTTCCGTCATAAGAATCGGTATAACACGAAAGTGAAACGTGTCTACACCGAAGTAGTGCTTATTGTGTAGTGATATATGAGAGCTTGTACAATGGCTATTCGTGTTTGGCAGCTATAGCACCGATTGGCGTGGATGCACCCATGTTGACGCCTAGTTCGTAGAGGTTCGTAGCCTGAGCCGCAAACGCGTGCGTCCCGCTGGCCTCTGTCTCGCTCCGCCAACGCGCGACATTCGCCCGTCGAAATCATGTCCTTTCTGCAACGCATATCTTTTGTGCAACACATACTGCAGCAGTTTTGGTAGTCGGTGCTCTCGCAATCGAAGTGGTCGGCGGCGGAGAAATCGCGTTGGTGCATAGGAAGCTGCACTACTCCAATGAACCGGCACAAGCTCACACGAAGCGAAAGGCAAATAATGTAACTGCGTCTAGGGTTCCTCGGCGACGCCAACGCGGCCAGTGTTCCTCGCTGGTATCGAGACGCTTTAACCATGACCTCCGATATCGCGCGCAATCTCGGAGTAAGCGCTAGTAAGTGTCGATCGTGACGCCTCGCTTCTTTTCACCTCTCACAGACGGTGGCACCACACCGCCCCACTCTGCCCCGCCTACCTACACCGCCAACAGAGAGCACCGTACGAGAGAGAATGTGTGAAAAGTATAAGGCGCGTTCGTGAAGAGTCCAGCAGCTGCCAAGATAGCTTAGTTGGTTTAGCGTCCGGCGCTTACCGTTGCGGCCACAACGTCGTGGGTTCGATTCCCAGCGGCGGATCTTTTTCTTGGTTTTTCTTTCTTTCTCAACCGTTGGCGTCCATTTTATGAACGTCATATCCGGTAACGGCAGTACTTGGTGGACACCAGCATAAAACACTTTCATGTTAAAAAATCATTGGTTTCGACTATTTACGTTGCGCCGCGCTGACACCTAGAGTTACTACTCAGTCGCGGAATACCTTGCACGTTGCTAGGCTAGAATATATGTAGAAAGGAGGACGCTGTATATGAAAAAAAAATGTTTTACTCGAGCAGTCTTTACAGTGACGCAAACTTGCAGTGCAAGCGTAATAAAAGTGCCCCTGTAAGTACTCAAAATGTTTCGAATGCCATTTTTAAAATGATTTTTTGCACAATTTGCGGATTTTCAGCTTTCAAACCCCTTTACACACTCAAGGGGGTTTTACCTTGTCTATAAACAACGCTATTAAGTAATCTAAAAACGTTGTCAATAAATAACACCCTTACTCGCTATAGGAAAACGGCAGTTTCACGAATTAAAGCACTCTTATCACGAGGTTTGCCAATCGCCTGAACACCCTTATTGCTGAAATAACAATAAAGAAAGCGTCAGGGAAAATTAATTTGCATCAGATCCGGAGGATAGAATATCGCACGTACACACCCTACTATGCACACCAGCATGAAGTAGTAAAATACCTAGTGGACAGAGCGCCTGCTCTACACCACCATACAACGACCATCTCTTATATACGGTCGTAGTACCTTGAGCCACCGTTCACTGCCTGTGGGGATATTCATGTTAAGCATAATTGAACTTTGAACATTCACAGAATATGCGTACAAATATGGTGAACTTCTAGTAGCCCTAAAACAAAGATTTTTTTTTTATTATAGACCTGCCTAACATTCAACGCTTAAAGTATATGCCACTTCCAATTGTCAGCCGGAACTCCTGTCGTATGTGCTACAGATGTTCAGACAACCCGTGACACCCTTTGCCCCTGTAGGGTGGTCTAGGTAAAGGATTAACACTTACGCATGCGGAAAGCCTGTTTGGGGCCCATTTCTGCAAATTCTAGCTACGCAAAAGAGCGCTTTGGTTGCTTGAAATCGCTTTAAAGGTGCACATTGGTTCACAGTGCATGAAACTACTTAAGTAAAATCGGCTACAATAAGCATATTCCTTGTCCGCTTCATTCATGGGTCTCTAGCTCACATCAGCTAGCGGGCCGCTGTCACGAAATTTAGTCCCGTAAAAGGCCGAGATAGTGAAGCAGGCTGAGATGGGTGGGGAGTTGGAACAAAATGTCAGCTAATGTTACCACTTCAAAGGCCTTTCTCATATCACATATATGGGGCTCATTTCTGAGAATTTTAAGAACATTCGAGAAACGTATCGATACTGATCTGAACTTCAATTGGTGACAGGAGGGAAGAAGACACCTAAGACACGGACAAGCGCACACAGAGTGCGCTTGTCCGTGTCTTACCTGTCTTCTTCGCTCCTGTCTTAACATTTGCGCCATCATATAAAGTTCAGCTATGCACCAACTAGCCCGACAGCAAACGTTATTAAGCGATACAGATCTCCAGGACTCAAATCTGGACTCAGATTCTGAAACATAGTTTTTGTTCCATGGTTACGTTTCAAGAAATGGTGACCGTATGGGGTGCCTGAAGATAAAGATTCTTACCGCCACTCACGTTTAAGTATATAGCTCACCCTAATGATGCGTTATTATTCCCAATAGGCGAAAAAATAACGCGAATACCGTTTGGCAAAGGTTTCCTTGAGAGGCGCTAAATAAGTGCTAAAGTTTTAAGCACGCTCGCTTAAACACGTCGTCTTCCTTGTCTGCGCAGTTCCTTTGCGGTGCGGGCAGCTCTTCATTGCGGGTTGGATGACCATATATATCACGAAAAAGAAATATGTGGACGAAGACCGTCACGTGTGGGCCGGGCCGTGGGCCACATGTTTGAAACCCCGGGCTTAAATGTATACCCGTTAGCAAAATCTACTGACCACGAGAGTGCGCGCCGAAATTGCCGTCTGCGCCGTCTATTGGCATGCCGCCTGCTGTTGAGAGTATTGCTCAGGTCCCCTTCGCCAGAGCAAAGCCCTCGACAGCGCAGTGCTCTCAACACCAGACGCCTCGCCGCTAGACGGCGCAGACGGCAATTTCAGCAAGCACTCCCGTGGTCCGTATACTTTTGCTCGCGCGTGAACATACCTATAGCTACTTCATTTACATTTTTGTAACTACAGTGGTCTTTGGCTTTACCGCAAGTTACCGCACAGCGTACTTCGAGAAACAGCTTGTCGCCGGAATGCGTCCAGTTGGCTTGGTGATTAGGCCTTGTATACTGCTTCGATTCTACATTCTTCATACTTACGATCTAAATTGCTTTTATCCTTAACGTTTTTAGGAGCAAGCTCTGGACGCCCTAGAGTGGATGAAGAATATTATTGAGGGAAGCATGTCATTTTACATATCTTTCTCGATGAGGGCTCGCTACTACACGCTGGACACGGCGGCGAAGTATCCAACGAAAGCCGAAGCAGACGTACCCTTCGACCTGCTCAGAATATGCTTAGTAAATGATACTGATAAAATAAACGTGGGGAACATTCACCCAAAAAAGGTAAGGTCGTGTAGCCATCGCTCCTTCCTCTCTTTCTCTTAAAGGGGCCCTGCAATACTTTCCCAAGTAATCATCGAATGACTTAATTAAAGCGTTTATTCTCTCAAGAATCGCTGTCGCAAAAAAGTCTGTCAAGTACGAGCGGAGTTACGGGGATTTTTCCAATTCTTAGAGGTTTCCATCTGCTTTCGTGCCAGCGACCGCGCTGAAAATGTTGGGGGTGGGGGGGGGGGGGGGATGACAAGGATGCAAGAATCCGGGCCCGTTCTTCATCGCGCGCCATCGCCTTCGGGACTTCTTTTTCTTTGACCGTGCGGCTTACTTTCAGTGTGATCGCAAGCCCACTAGTCTATTTCTATACTGTGTGGAACTCTAGCACCATAGGGTGTTCCCTCGGCGGCCGTGGTAACCATGCAGCTCACGAATTCTCCAATTACTAAATGGCCTTGGACTGTGCGTTTATGATGTAGTCATTTTTTATTATGGTACCATCGTTCGGGAGAAGAGCGAGTGACTTCTAGCCGAATTTGCAAATTAATTGTACATTGCAGTTCGTGTGCTGCGCCATAATGTTTGGCTCACATGTTCTCAGGAACATCGACTGCCGATCTGAAGCGTTTTCCGACCATGCTGAAAAAGTTTTGCAGGGCCCTTGTGAGAATCAAGTGCCCATCGCCGTTACAGCGATGAACCTGCGTTCTTATGGTGATGATGAAAACCTATTTATTGAGGGGAAATAGAAAAGGAATTATACGATGGGTTCTCGGATTCTTATTCCGGGATTCCGCTGCCTATTGCCGCCGCCCTGGCTCTCCCCGCGAGGCTTCACTGGTATTCGATGGTCCAGCTGGACTGTGTTCCAATTCCAAACAGCATAGTAGATAGTCGACGCTGATAGCTGCGAAGATAGCATCGAGCCCCAGCCGCCCGAGTGATGGAACGCGTCTTGGCTGCCTCTGTGCTACGAGACGCCACCTCGCGTCCACAAAGAAAGCGAAAAAGCAAGCAAACAGGATTGTTATTTTTGAAACTTCGTTACCGACCAAGTCTATCAAAAACTGAGCGTGGCTTACATTAAGCGCGTAAAAAAGTGTCTACCTGCGGGCAAACGACTATACCGGCGAGAACCACGCAATCGCAGCATTCAATTCAGCATTCAATTGGGCAGCAAAGTATCCTTCACCATATTAGTCTCTGATGCTGTCTTCGCCAGGCTGTCTATTTAGCCGTCTACGGTGATTATTGGAACGCACCCCAGGGCAGGTTTGCCTACCATCCTTGCCACGTTGGCGGCTCTTTAGTTTCTGAGGCACTATTACCTGACAGGCCCATACAACATTGCCTCGTGGTTGTGGCTGCGAAGCAAGCAGAACTGCAGCAGGTAACGATAAAGCACTTCACTGGGTGAACGTGTGCCCCGAAAAAGAAAACAAAAACATCGTCGATCCCTCCATCAAGCAATTGGCATAACACGAAAGTGAAACGTGGCTTCACAGAAGTAATTGATTGTTTATTGTACATTGATATATGAGAGCTTGCGCAGTGATTTTTGGTGTTTGGCAGCTATAGCACCGTTTAACGCAGACACGCCGACGTTGACGCGTGGTGGCGCATTTCCATACCGACGACTAGCGTCCGTGATAATGATTAAACTTTTGTGGTAGTAGAAGTAGTGAAAGTAGTACTGACACAATTTTGTGTCACCGCAAAAAGCGCATTTCCGTGGTATGCAGTGTTAACGCTCTCCACACAGAGGAGTCAAACAACAAGTACAAAATATTTTACATTGATCTTAAAGTTTTCGCCGCTGAGCATCTGCAAGCCAGCCTCACGGCGGTGGACATTATCCCGACGAGTCAACACAGTTCCTCTGATTTTGCGAATTCCTTGTACTGCATGCACACTAAATCGCAGAAATCAATGTCGGGGTCGATGGACGACAATTCACTCATCGTTGTTTACGTGCACCACAAGCTGATGTGTTGCGCGGCGGGCGCAAGGCAGTCATTACACGTATAACGGGTCGGTTACATGAAAATAGGAAAGGAAGCGGGCGTGCTAACATGGTATAATTCTGCTTTCTGCGCGCTGAATCTGCACTCGGCTGAACATGATTGTGGCTCGATAGCAATATGGCACAGATTTCTTCCTATTGATCAATGATGAACCCCCTGTGTTCCCAAAGTGTGGGATGTAGAAAGGTGGAGCTACAAAGGAAAAAGCATTTCCCATTGGTGTATAAAAAGTGTATGGCCTTCCATCCGGCGCTGCTTCTGTCCAACAAACCTCTCTATCTGTGATTAGAAATTGCTTTTATCGTACTCAAACAATGTATATATGCTACACGTTATCGAAGAGAGTCGTAGCGCGACTTCTTCCAAGAAGCCGATGTTACGGACATATTTTGTACAGTACATCCCTCCAGACCCCTGTGGTCATGTCCAGCAGTCATGCTGCCGTGATTTAAAACATTTTATTTTAGCACCCTTTTTTAACATGTTCTCTGTGCTCATAGCTCTCTTCACTGTGCCTTCCCATACTTTCAGTAGATATATAGTTTACGCACTTTTGCAGCGACTGTCTTTAAGGCCCTTTTAAAGCCACGTAAAATCTATGCATTGTCATTCATCACTTCATTAATCAAACATTGTCCTCGGCGCTCTTTGGTCATATTAGGCACATGCGCCAACAATACCCAACAATCATCATGTGGCTCAATAGCATGTAGCTTTGGCGGAATATTGAACGACAAAGTTTGCGGCCTCCGTGAATGCCAATCCTCTGATTTGTCTATTCCTTTCACGTACTTGTAGAAATTTGCGGCGAAGTTTCTGACGCTTCTCGGTGAGCTAGTTCACCCGCTTTTGCGGTAGTCCGACTTCGAACCCCGTTGCGCTCCCTCTTAACGAGGCAACGACCTCTGCACTTGAAGGGGCCCTGCGACATTTTTTCAACTAATCAACACTAAATAAAATTGCTTCATTAAACGAATTTATCGCCTGACGAGTCGACTACTGCGAAAATTTTTAGATTCGGTCAAGTATGAGCGAGGTTAGAGAGATTTCTCGCATGCCTGAGCGCCTTCTCTCTCCTTTCGTACCCGAAAGCTACGCTAAGGGGATGGGGGAGGGCTACGTCCGTTCATCAGCGTTCACCATGGCCTTGATCACTTTTTTTGTCTTCTAGCGCACGGCTTACTTTCACGTGGCGGCAGACAAGGCAGCATCATGTGGCGGCAGCTGTAACTATGCAGCCCACGATGCTCAAATCAGCTAGTGGCCGTAGACTTTGCGTCTATGGTGCGGTCATGTGGGTTTGTGGTATCATTTGGTGAGAGAAGAGCGAGCGATTTCCAGCTGACTGAGCATGGATGCTAAATTCGAGGCCACGTGCTGCGCCATAATCTTTGACTCTGGTGTTCTCAGGAGTTTGGAATGTCGATCGGCAGTGTTTTTCTGACTATGCTGAAAAAAGGTGTTGCAGGGCCCCTTTAACTGGCTTCACACTTCACTGCCTTGCTTGGCGAGACCGGCTTTTTACTTGCAAAGAAATCTCAATTTAGGCACCTCCTTCAAGCTGTGGGTGGGCATGCGCGTACATCGCCTCCGCTAAATGAGCTCTCAACAGTTATTCCCATAGAAATTGTGACAAAACTCCCAAGCGTTTCCGCTGGCACTCTCGTCCTTCTGTTAAATCGGTTGTGCATGCACGGCCTGAGGGCATAACCAAGCGAAGGTTGTTACGGCCGACAGATTTCTATGGCAATGTAGAACGCAAAAAAAAGGAAAAACCGGTGCCGGCGAGCGTACAAAAATGCGGCCTCCTAAAGTGCGCCAGTTACATGCGTAATTGTATGCGCCATTTTCCAATAATTTGTGCTCTCTCGAACGTCGCCTAGTCAGGGATCAGCCGTTTCTGATGGATGGCAGTCTGATCTTTTATCGAGGTCACTTGCCATTTCACGTTGCCACATTTCATTGTTGCCTTTATATGAACGCCTTGACTCACGCTCCGGCGCCTGCGCCGGAACGTGAGTCATTAGGCACAATGCCTAGTACGCAGGGCCGCATAGGCGTGCGCAGGGTTCCCTATCAGGGGGGGCAAAGGTTCATCGCAGCGCCCCCCCTCCCTACTAAGTCAATGTATGGGACAGATTTTGCGCCCCCCCCCCCTTTTAGGTGACTAGAAGGGTCAATGTACGGGGCAGATTTTGCGCCCCCCTCTTAGGTGATTAGAGGGGGGGGGGCCCCCCCTGCCCCCCCTGCGCGCACGCCTATGCAGGCACGCCCTCACGCAGCCGGACTTGAGTTATTAGGCACGATGCCCAATGCGTGGGCGCGCTCTCACGCAGCTTCCTCAACCAACCACTGCCGTTTAGCTTCCGCGGGAAGGGAAAGGGCTTATGGTAGAGAGAAAGAAAGCATTATAGAAACACGCAAGCACCAAGCTCCGCTTCCCGCATTTTCCCGATAGAGGAAGGACTCCTGAATTGTTTTCGGTACAGCGGCAGCTTTCGCCTCGTCCTCAGCTTAACGCATTTTGTACTTTTACTACATCTAGCCAACATGCTAGCTATAGAGTATGCCCGTAATGACTGTGATGGCGGCTGCGAAAAAAAATTCCATAGATTGTTCGCTTGTTCGAGGGGCACGCAAGCGACTACTGCGCAGCTAAGAGTTTGTAGACTGACTTTTGGTATCGTTTTTACTTCAATCCATCGCGTCATTATACATTCTCCAGCTTTGCTTCTGGCCAATGTCAAGGACGAACCTAGTTCTTGAACAAGGGTGTCAATGCAGGCTAGTTGGTATTTCATTGCAAGGTGTGGGTGTAGTGCGAGGTAAGAAAAGGTTAAAGGGGTACTCACACCTTTTTTCTAAGGATAGTTTACTCTGCCACACAAATCTCCTGTGTGCAGAGACGGCTCTGAGCAAGTGTGAAGCTCAGCAAATGCTGATAAGATATTTTAATTTGATATTCAAGTCAATTTTTCCATGACGCACCTAATGACATCGACACTATCTTGACGTCAGGCTACAGTACAAATTGTGATGACTTCACGCAGCAGTCTGGCTAGTTGTGATGACGTTAGGTACCAAAACTTCCAAGATGGCCGCTTGTGCGTCATCAAAACATCCGAAATGGCCGCTTGTGTTCCACCAACGGAGCCACGGTGCCGAGCAGCCGTGGAAACGTCACTATATATTGTACGAGCACGTGATGAGAAGCTCATACCGTGTTGAGACGTCAGGGTACAGCAGGAACCGAAACTAGCTTTTAAAAGCATACCGTAATTACTTATTCAGGGCGTACTGGCGCTTAGCACTACCTTTTCTAGGCTCTTGAGGGCTTGACCTTTCATTTGACGCAAAAAAACGACAACTGAAAATATTCGTGTCAGTACCCCTTTAAGAAGGTTAATTGCGAGTGCGTCTCTTTCCTGTCGTCTAACTTTCTTAACCTTTTCTACAGCCACACCTCGTTCTTGAGCTTAGCGGCTCAAATTTTGTATAAGAAAAATGACAGTGCGCAAACGGACAGGACGTAGAAAGGTGACACAGCACATGCCTGCACACAGCACATGTTGCGTCATCTTTCTTTGTCCCGTCTGTTGGCATTTTGCATTTCAGAACGAAAGCGTTTGATGTCCGGGTCCATCAAGACTTCACTGACGTCATTTCCGTCATGGAAAGGACGTTCTTAATATGCACACGAATAGGTGACAATGAAACATCGGAAGGAAAAGTAACGGATGACCTAGCAGTCGAACCGATGGCCTCTCGGTCCGCGGCGATACGTGCGGGACGCTCTACCCACTGAGCTACCGGCACGCATACACGAGGCTTTACAAGCGCGCCTTGTATCTCACACACCTTCTCCGCGAGAGAGACGCCAGCAGTAACTGGAGTGCCTTCGAGCGTTCGCAGCTGAAGCTACGAACACGCCGTCTCAGCGAGAGACGCGCCAGCTGGGAGCGGAACGCCTTTGCTTGTTCATGGCTCAAGCTATTAACTCCGTCTCTTACGTTCCTTCAGCGCTCTGTGGTAGTGTATGTAGGAGCACATGAGCACGTTACCCTATTATTGGGGAGTTCACGCCTTCGCATTTGTCTCGTCAAATGAAGGGCCTTTGAATGTGCGCATATCGAGTACCAGTGTTTATTATATGCTTGTCGATGCCATCTTTGCGCGGGTTTCACCATATGCTGTGTCCAGGTGTATCTTAACTACTTCTGCTACCACAATGGTTAAATAATGATCACGGACTTTAGTCGTTGGGGTGAAGATGTGCCACTAGGCGTCAACGTGGGCGCATCCACGTCAAACGGGGATACAGCTGCCGAATACGAACAGACATTGTAGAAGCTCTGATATATTGATGCACAACAAACAATCAACTACTCGCGCGAAGACACAGTTCACTTTCGTGTTATACCGATTCCTACCGGTATATTACCATCTAGTGTATTACCATCTAGCCCAACTTTGTCTTGAAACTTGATTCGGATTTTTCTACCTTGTAATGAATGTGCAGTAGAATGCCGGAAACACTACTGCGCCTGTAACATTCTATGAACACCGGTTTCAAGAATACTAATTTATGTCTGTTATCACACAGCTTTGCTCAAAGCCGTACGGAAGGTACTACCGCTACAACACTCAAGTGGGAGCTGATTACGCGTTTAGCCCATATGAGGGGCGCATAATGGTGTTCGACTCGGAAAAAGGACTGAAGGAAAAGGTGATTTTACTTTGCACTGCTCAAGTTTTGCATGCTGTGCGCTATCAGTGGATGGATCAATTCCTCTACGTGACTGCACCTTACGCAAAGTGTCTGATGTCGTTCTATACAATGAAACTTCCGGTAGTAGTATACATGGGTGCATTTTATATCAGTCCCTATTCTTGAAATCCGATACTGACGTTAGCAGTGGGTATTATTCATGGGTATTGACAATAGGTCTATACCAAGGACCTCAAGCTCATTTTAACTAGTGGTCCGCATGGGTGAAATTTAGTCCAACAAGGGCCGAGACAGTGCAGAAAGTCGAAATGTGGTGGAGGGGGGGGGGGGGACAAAATGTCACGTAACGTTGACATTTGAAACAGCGCCTTTCCCATATCATGAGTCATATCTGAAGGGGATTTGACGGCGAATTTCGACTGAGAAAGATGTCGACATTGATCTCCAGTATGACTAAAATATTGTGATAGCGTTTGTTCTACGGTGCTGTTTGAACACATGCATGGACCGCATGGGGTGCATTAGAATAAAAAAAAACTTGAGATAGTCCGGTCCCTGTGGCTTAACCGAACAAAGCGTTAGGCGAGAAAATAAGGCGACTACCATTCAGCGAAGTCACATGAGTTTATTCCTTGTGAAGCCGCGGGCCACGTGTTTGAGACAGCTGGTCTATACTGTATCGCCATAATATACAGGGTGTTTCAAGAAATGTGTCCAACCTTCTCAAAAAATCAGGGAAATGCGATATTTGATTGCTGCCTTCAGAATTGGTTTTTCTGTAGTGGCAGGGATTTTAAGATGGTTAAAGAAATTATTTGGGACTGCAAATAAAAAGTTAAATTAATTAACTTTTTAATTAATGGAGTTAGATGGTTGTGTCAAATGGGAGAATTGAAGTTCTTCGAGCCAGAAACTCAACCCAACTTTGAGATTTCGAAAAGTGGCATCTAGTAATCTAGTAAGGGATAGCATCGCTTAACGCAGCTTGCTATCTAAAGTGTGTAAATCATGCGTATAGTACATTGTTTCGATGCGTTTACTCTAGGTCAACAAAAGTGCATCTGTGTTCTTGACGGTTGGCTTCGTATTCGTTATTGTTTTAATTCTTTTTTTTTTTGTGTGCTGCCGTAGGCTTGTTCCGCAATGCTCAACCACAGTAACCTGGTGTTTAGCTTTGCCGCGTACGACATCGAATTCGACGAAGACGACGAGCCATGCCGCAACCTCTTCATCGGTCGTGGCTCCTTCAGACGTGTCGAGGCACTCCGTTTTATGAGCAGCTACACACCGGAACTGTTTGACGATTTAAGCTATGCACAGGATATCTGCACGGCGCACACCTACAGTGAAGTGGACAATCCCTGTTGCCCCACCGCTCGGGATAGACGAAGCCACGTCATTGAACGCGGGTGATATAAAGGAGGTCGACGACGTCGAAATATACGTATTCTAGTATAACATTTTATGCACCAATCACACCAGGCACGCGATCACATGTGAGCGCGTGACTGTATATATTAAAAACCACTCTGTTGAATAAACAGTTGCTAGTCCGTTTCCAGCGTTGGTTCGTTTTTGGCTGGATATACATTTCTTCCATTAAATATACGTGCGTCTTTGTAGCGTATCACTGGAGAGCCGGTTTCGTAATATAGTAAATTTCCTAGCCATGTCTATCAGCAGAATGAAAAAGAAGAGAGCAGTGAAGTCGCATCTTGGCAATATTGGCCTCTCGGAGACAAGGTTACAAGCTCTTTTTAAAACCGTAATGCCGAATGTGTTAAGCATGCTACACTTATTTTTACAACGCAACGTTCTGATGAAAAAATATTTCGGTGCATTGGTCAGGAAAGGTGAGTTCATTTTTTTAAAAGAGCCCTTTACCAGGGGCCGTTAACATCCCTCAAGGGCCTTTTTGATCCCTCACCTCAACCCTATATTGCATAAATGTACTATTTTTATTTTATTAATTGCATATGCAGAACAAGAATCTGCCCAAGCAGGGCAGGTGCAACAGGCAGGACGTAAGCAAAAAGACAACCGCTAACATTCGAAAGTATCACGTAAAATGAAAACATAACACAAATTAACAGTACATATTGAGACTCTATGTTAAAGCAAATTGACCAAGATCAGTTTGACATTTCACTCCAATAGAGTTCGCGGGAAGAAAGAAAGCCGAAACCCATTATTTAAAAAAAAAGTATGGGGTTAATGAGTGGACATGATGATGTAGTGTATATCGAGTGGAGAGAGGAGACAAATATTCATGCGTGTCAAGGGCGAACTAATGAATAAGAAGCAAATGCGTAAAGTTCAAGCGGTTCTTTCTTCATCGTAGTTCAGGTTTTTCAATGTTGTTAGCAGCCAGTAGTACAGTCGGTATGTAATTTTAAATTCTGAATTAACAAGCCTAACAGCCTTTCTTTGTACTGCTTGAAGTTTTTTAAATGTTAGAGTAAAGGGGTCCTAAGCGCAGGAGTGTTTTTTTAGGTCTTGTGTACGTAAAATAACTGCACTCCGTGCGCACTGTGCACTAAAAAAACGTTTTTGTTTGTCAAGTATCAGTAGTGTTACGGGAGGGGCGGGGTACATCATGCAATGGACAATTCAACTTAACAACTAGTGGAACTTTTGAAAAACATTGCTGTACTGCGGAGATAAAGAGACACGTTGAATGATTAATTTTTACAACAACGGGTTTTAGTTTTGGTACAACGGAAGAAACATCAGCAATGGACATATGGTGTTTTTCTAGCTACAGCATTGTGAGAAAGGGCATTCCAATGGGACGCTGTCCGACAGAAAAATTAACCAGATAAGGTAGTTTTGGGTGAGGGTCATTTTAAGGATTATATGGGGTGACCAGCGTGTTGGGATATTCTTGAAGCCGGTGTAATGTAAAGCACGCGATTAAGTCAACTGTAAAAGAAACGAAAAATTCTAAGGCTCTATATCTTAAGGTTTTTGCAGGAGCGACAGTAACTCGAATTTCTTTTTTATGCCTACGTCATATGAGAGGGAGCAATCAATATATCTCTCAGCACGATTTTGAAAAGACTCAAGCGCGGTGACGAGGCAATTTTCATATTCGATTTCGGGTTTGATCGGTGATCTGCACGCTAAAAGTCTAACGTCCACGGGAGCATGACGCAAGCGGTTCCTCAAAGAGCCAAGCGTTTAGTTTACCGACGATACTACACCTTTAAAGTCCCCTCAACCACCTCCTATATTTTTGAGTAAGTTTATTAGTAAGAACATACGCTACATTAGTCAGAACTGGGGCGATGTCATGTGTTGAGAGTACAAAAAAAAAAGCTTGTAGGACATTTGAACTTCGCCTTCAATAGTTGAACACGATGGAGTAATCGGGTGCTGTTTGCAGCGCCTTTTTATTCGCTGGCCAGGATTCGTTTCACGGTGGGCCCCTCAATCATGTCGCGAGAAGAGGAAGTTTTCGCCGTTTTAAACCATGCTAGAATGCTTACTGCAAACACAATTCCAAAGTGCCACTACGCCGTTATTAACCATTCAGCCAATTAGCAAAGTACCCACTACGTGTCCGTAAGGCACTACGTGCACTTACTCATCTGTACACTTTGTTGATGCTGCTGCTATTTATGATGATGAATTATGCCTGAGCGCTTTTTAGTGGGCTCGCCTCTACACCCACTTGTTCAATTTAGATGGGGGCACCCCTGGTGTAATTTTACGCTCCTTCCAAGCAGTTGTGCACGTGTTAACACGACTCGTTGCACTGCATGACACCTGCATAAGTTTGAAAAGTTTGAATTTTTTTAAACAATTCAAGAACTGCGCGGCTCTGTAGCAGGACAACTGGTTGTTGCGCAGTAGGTGTGGGTTCTATACTGACTCGAAGGCATGACTTTTATTATTTGCAGTTTTCACGATTTTTAGCTCTCAATCAACGACGCCGACGCCGACACAAGAATTGCTGGGGAGCGAGCTTAGCTTTTTAACGTTATCGTCTCCATAACTGTTGTCTTCGCAGTCGTTGAAGACAAGAGCCGTTTTATAAAATAATAAGTTACTGCAAGCACAAGAACTCACACGATACGCAGCCAACTCTACGCCTCACAGTCGGTTGGTCGGTTGTGTCTCAGTATGTGGTGCAACCCGCCATGGAGGATTGGTCAGGAGACTGCCGGTACCTTGTTTAGAAACGAGTTGTTTTATATTCTGAATAAGTTTAGAAAATGGTGCCTTACAAAATAACCAATTGTCATACTGAAACACAACCGGAAATCATAGCACTATACCAATATATTTAGCAAAGAAGTTGAAATTAGACGACCTTAACATTCAATTAGCTTTGCCTCGAGTAGGATATGACATATGGCATTGGAAACGTTCCTGTGGCTCAAACCGAGTACGACAGCAGCAAAGGAAAGAACCACAGGAAGTGATAAATTTAAGCGTATCCTTCGGGAAAATTGTTCTAGTAAACTCTATCTTTGATTTGTAAACCTTCTGCGTGTTAAAAAGAAATGAGGCAGAAATTCCCTCTCATTGAAATAGGGGCATAAAGGTGACCGCACCAGACCAGACCTGCGAAGATAAAAGTTCAGTGGGGGCGGAACTCAGCATCGCAGTCTAGTAATTGATATTTCTGCCCTTATATTTTTGCCAAGATAATCGATTTACCCATGATAATTAGGGTAAGGAAACTGAGATGCTGAGAAATGAGATTCAGGGAACTTATCGGACGTGGCAAACGTTTAGAATTGTTCCGCAGAGAGATACAGCAGCGTCGGCAATAAAGCGATGTGCCAACAGAACGGTGGTGATATTGACACGTCAGGAACTTGTTAAATGTCTTGCCTTAATCGGTCAGAATAACCTGCAGTGGGCAATGGCCATTGCCGCGTGCCTAGCTCTCGTACGCATGTTGCGCAATCAAACCCAGTGTCCAGAGCAACGGAGGAAGTATGGCAATCCCCGCAGTATCAGTAATGAAATATTTAAAGCTGGCACAATTTAGAAAGACGTTTTTTAGTCGCAATGATAATTTACTCAATGGCCAAGAAAAAATTCCTGCGGCTGTATCCTACTGTAGTGGTCCAAAAGAAAAGAGCTGGTTCTGATAATTCCAGGCCCAGTTTTCGAAGAGGTGGAAGTAGTACTTTCTTCTTCAGTGTGGTGAACCGGTGACAGGATAAAACTTATTAAATGACTTACCTTAATCGACTAGAAGAATAACAATAAACTTTAATGCAACAAAGCAGTAGGAGGATTACCGCGGCGGGGTCCCTCTTCCTGGGCCCCGGTGGATACAGTGGCTCGTCGGCAGTGAGCCAGGGTCACCAAATGGCGTCCCAGGGACAGATCAGCAAGTCACGCCTCCCACGACTACGTTCGTATTTGTTGCGTATTGCAGATGTATAGTAAATGCGGTAGTGTTGGAGTGCCTCCACACCAGGGACATATTACATTTGTTTATCTGTCTGAATAAGAGCTTAAGAATTGGGAATTCAATACACTGGGTACCCAAGCTACATTGAGTAGGCTGCTGTTGCGTTCGGAGGAGCAGCAGAGTTTGACAGTTGTATCAAACGCAGGCGGCGTTGGGTCAGAGCACGGAGAATGCCACACATCGGGAAATTAAGACTATTCGAGAAGCGGGCCACACCGCCTCGTGCCCCTCGCAGCGTCTGTCTCGCCTTGCTTGATGCAATACACCTTGGGGACCTGCGCTAGTTTTCAACTCTTGGGTCTTGGGTCAACGGGAACGCAAGAACCCAAGTCTGGTATGAGTTCTGCTAATACGCACTGCTGGTTCGCAAATTTATTGGGTCCCAAAGCCTCTTAGGTCCCGAATTCTAAAACTCTCTGTTGCATGCAGTTGGCGTAAATGATTGTATGTGTTAGTCTGTAAACGACGCCTATTTCACGCTTGTTGCTTAATGAGTTTTAACAGCGAAACTGTAAGCTGCCGTTCTATGGAAGTTGGGCTCAGAAACTCGGCTGACGCGCACTCTCTTCGTCATCGTCTTCATCTTCTGCATCGCTCCCCGAACACGTTTGCCCGGCGCGCGCTGTACCCTTCGCGCCATTTTGTTCTGAAACTCGGGCAGGTATCTGCCACAGGAACTGGACAGGGCTGCAGCACTACCGAGTGCAGCAGATGTACTACCGAGGCAAGGAGCAGGGAAGGAGGAGGGAGGCGAACGTTAAGCGAAAACTCTGCTCGGCGAAGTGGAGAGGAGGAAGAAAAGGAGTGGGAGAGGAGATGAGAAGTAGAGAGGAGGGGAAACAATAAATAGAAAAAGAAAACAAAATTTCTTGCCGAGGCTAGTTTCGAACTCGCGTACCCACGGTCCGACGGTGACCGTTGTAACCACTCGGCTATCCGGGCACGGTAGCAAAGCAAGCACTTATGGGGACCATCTGATTGCGTTGCTGTGGGCGAGAGAACGAAGGAACGATAGAAAGCAATATAGAAAGAATGAAGGACAGAAAGGAAGAGAAACGTAGAAAGAGAAGGAAAAGAGAGTGAAAGGGACAAAGCCTAGCATGGCCATGTATACTGCTTTATTGCAAGGCGGTGGGAAAGGCAAGTGAGGGTGAGGATGAGACAGAGGAGGAGGACAAGGCCATCAGCTTCGTCTGCGCGCCACTAGTGCGTAGCTGCCACAGTTTTTTCGTTGAGGTTGCCCACAGTTCTGTGGTATAGTCCCTGTCTCTCTGAGATGCTTCGTCGTACCTGTCACCTCTTCTGCAGGCAGCATAACCTGCAGTGGGTAATGACCATTGCCGCGTGCCTAGCTCTCGTGGGCACGCTGCAAAACCAAACCCAGTGTCCAGAGCAACGAAACAGCAATGACAAACCCGTTGGTACTCTCCCCGCCTTCTCTCCTCAGCGTCGCGTCTCCCCTTGGAGCTCGGCAAGCGCGTAAGTATTACACGGGCCTAGAAAATCTGCTTTGCAGGATTCAAACCTTAAATTTGCGCTACAACGTGATACTGTCGGTAAGGATGACGCGGCGACTCTGCCGCTCAGCCTTGGTATTACATTAGCAGATGTTGACAATGAACGCTTTCTTACAGCATTGTACTATTGATTGAAGTTAACTCAACCATTGATTGATGGATGGATTCTACAGCTGGGTAGCTTATCAGCCCAAGTCTGAAGGTGCCGCGAGATCGGCTGCGGCCGCGGAATGGCCACTCTCGCAAGGAAACGGCTCGCCACTAGACGGCGCAGACGGCAATTTTGCCACCCGATCGCGTTGTGCGTATTTTGCGGCTGACTGTACAGATGGCAGATAGCTGTGAATATTCAGATAAGTGATGATGATTACGAAATGAGTAGAGATCGCGTAAGGTGTTTTCACTATAGGATCCTTAGAAAATGAATAAAATGTAATAGCTTTGGCAGTTCTGTGCATCGAATAGGATATCAGTCGACAAAAGGGCGGAATACTCACTGGGATAATGCATGATAATGGTCACGCTGATGAATATTTTTCACGCCTCTGATGCCGCCATGTCACAAGATGCACCCATTTAAAGCACATCTTCGTTGTTTTCTTTTTGGTTTAAAAATAGGGCTCCCTAATGAAGCATTGTCCGCTGACTCAGTTTTCACGAGTAAGTACAAGCAAGCCTGTTATCCAGGCCCGTAGCCAGGAATATTTTTCGGGGGGCGGGGAGAGGGGGCGCTTGCTGAAGGCCTTGACAATTTGACAAAAATACCTACTTTCATTATGTATATTCGGTAAAACACCCCCTGCATCAAAATTTCACGAGGGGGGGGGGGGGGGCTAGGGTTTCTCGCCCAGGCTATGGGCCTGCTGTTATCTATAAAACAGAAGAGGTGCGATCAAATATGCACAAGTATTCCACAAGACTGCTTGTTTTTTTAGGGAGGCTGGGGATTGGGGAACTTCGCTGCACACTTTCCTTTTAGCACGAAACGCGATTGTAACTAATACCTTATCGCTACTTACTAGGAGAACGAGGTGCTTGAAGTGGATGCCACCGATGCTATGATGTTTGACAACCAAATAGCGTCTAGGATGGAGCCCAATGTTTGAATAACTTTGAGGACGTGTGTTCTATAGCAGTCTCCTCACTTCACTAATATAAGTGTAAGAGTGAAGTCCACAGCCTACCGGCTTGTCTAAACATCTACTGGCGGAGCGTGTTTTGCCGTACTAAGGTTATGACAATGTGTCTGTCTGACAAAAGACTTCTATAGGCACCCTGCAATGCAGTTTCCGAGATACGATGATAGCGCCAAAAAACACAGCCTAGCGAGTGGACGCAGCAAAATCGAGTGTCTATCCTCCGCATCCTCTATGTTCAGAAACGCTCCTTGACTTGAACGTGACTTGCCATCGCCTCAATGCAGTGAGTTTGAAACGCGTTTGTAGCGTTTCTGCTGCCTTGGCACAGCCTGAAAAGAGCGCGTTCTAAACGCGTTTGTGCTGCATTGAAGGCGGTGGCAACATCCCTGAGGTGATTACGAACGCACGTAGGAAGCGTTCGTTGAAAGAGGCGCCCAGAAGGGAGACACTTGAGCGCGTCGATGTGTCCAGCGAGCGTTTCATTTTCTTGGTATCCCTGGCGGCTGGTGCCCTCAACACTCAGGCGTTCGATAAGAGCTCCATCGCGCCCTCTGGTCAGTGACGGGTGCCTATAGGCGATTTTAGGTAAGACGTTACATGCACCGCCACCTTGGGCTGTTAAACGGACGTTTTCTCATTTTTGTAAATCGTGACGTGAATTGATAAGGTCATGAAACGTTGAATTCACCAACCCAACCGTTTTCATGCGTATACGTCTACCATAGCAGTCTTCGTTTAGTTGTTATCGATATTTAACGGCAGGGTCAAATAGCCCGATATGGCGGCACCGAATCCAATCCGGAAATTATTCTGTACACGTTGATGACCTGTGATCCACTACGTATACGAAATGCAAGCGAATTGCCCATAGTTGCATCAAGGAGCATCAAGGACCCATTTACAGATGGATATGACCTTTTTTTTTTTCCTCCCAGGACCCTCTTCGATTGCAACAAATGAGTGTAAGATCCCGTTGTATACTTTCGGTTTGATACTTGTCAAGAATGCTCGTTAACGTTTTGGCATTTTTTTTTGCAGTGGAATTATCCAAAAGGTCAGTACACCCCATAAATACGGTCACGCCACACGACTGCTCAGTTTTCGAATGTCGGGGTGCAGGGCAAAGGAAGTGCCATAGTAGAATATTCGAAAATTACCGTGTTGACTGTAACGTTTGGAAATCGCAACGTAGCGAGGTGTTCCGTAGCGTATTCCTGTTAAATTTAGGTCGTTTCGGTTGTATTTAATATTGGTAAACTTAAAAAAAAATTCAGGAGCTCTTCCCCTACCAGGAAAACCGCGGCAAGCGCTCGTTTCCCCGTCCCCTACACCGTGTCTTTGTCTTTTGTGCATGCCGAAATTTCGCCATGAATAGTAACCAACTTGCCCAATTTTTAGTTTTCCTGTGAACCATATATAGTACAAAAAGGGTGCCGAAAACTACATATATTGTACGGTTAGATCTTGCACGCTCTCCAGTTTTCTGATGCAGTGGCGATGTGCAGCATGTAATTCGCTTTTTATGTGTATACAAAAATATCACTGGATGTAGTCGCGCAGGATAGCCACCCATCGTTGTTTCCTCCGTTTTGTGTTGTAGGCGGTTGAATTTGATGTGTTTTAGATGAAATGTGGTACTAATACGGAGTTATGTTGAACACGCCTTCACGGGATGCGTCTTTACCTGTACGATGATTGTTCTACTTGGGTTGAAAGCGTGCCGACATGAGAAACGTTTAATGAAGACACGACAAAGAGATATGAATTGTCCTGCAGAATTTTCTGGCCTCACAAAGCATACATGTTTTCGATTCGCAGCCGAAGCCAACAGAACGAGTTCCTGTGTATCGTCGGGTCCATTTTGGGAATCATCGCCTTCCTCGGAGCATTGATCAGCGTTCTGGCCCTCGTTTCTCCAAGTGAGAAAGCTGCCATTAATGACACGTTTTGTTCCTCAATTCCTTAAGGCATAAGCGTGCGCAGGGGATAGAAGCAAGATTAGCCTCAGCCGCCCCCCCCCCTCTCCAATGACGTCAATAGGAGCAATGCTTTATGACATAAAAATACGGCATCGTTTGTTAGAAAAGGAAGTGCTCCTAAACCATCTCCGGTATCTTTTAACATTTCAAGTAAACCCCCACATCGAGTTCTGAATGCCGTCATTACCAACAATGCAAAACGCAGCAGCACTGCAAGTTTCGGACGCGTCACAAATTAGAAAAAGCAATCTCGTGGTCTCCATCGGGCCTTTCGGTTTCCTCGGCGTTGGTCGTGACGTCAGCACTGTCAACGTCAGCTCATGTCAGCACCGACGTGAACCTGTTTCTGTGCAGTAGATATACGGGCGCTTCCTGCTTTCCCTCCTCGCAGGGCGAGGAGAAGCACTCTACGAGAAAGAGAGACGAACCGACGAATGCAGCATAAAGAAGGAAAGAGCAAAAAAAGCGAGGACCGCGTTTCTATAATCAAGCATGTGTAACATCGCCATTACGGCACCATTTCAAAACGTTCTCACGGCTACGTGTTCTTTGTGAACTCGTGCACAATTGCAACACCACAACTAAACCTTCACCTCTGCGTGGTTTCGAGCCCTTAAAGAAATTTCGCTGATATATGCATCAGCATAATGTAGTCAATCTTCACCTTGCCGTTATTACACCGCACATCGCACAATTGTTGCCGCCGGTGATGGCTGCCCCATCGAAGAGTCTTCGACATCGGAATTCCTGGCAGTATAACACATGAAAACAGAGAGCTTTAGTTTGTCTCTAGACTTCCTAACGTTTGCGGATACCGGGTTGCCGGAACCGTTGAATGAAGCCGGTGACGACATCTTTTGTCCGACCATAATACATTTGAAATTGCCTATTCCAATTGATTTAGTATTCTCATCAAAAGAAAATAACGAAAGTACCGTGAGTTGATGATTCTCACTACCGTGTTTTATACACATTAGATAAAGTGGTTAAGTCGCTGAAGTGTTATATTTGTGGGTCTCTGGTCATTCTCTGCATCATCAGGTACAGCCACAAGCGTTGCCCATCACGTATATGTCTGCGTTAACCCGTAATGCGCAACCGGTAAGATGTCTGCGAGCAAACTGAGAATCGCTAGTCTGCCGGTAGTACAAGATGCTGATAGGTGCGCTGTCCAAAACATCTGCGAAGGACGTGATGGCCTTAGATGTCACTAGAGCAGCCGCCAAAAATCGTTACGTGCATTGTTCACAAACATTACCCGCGCTGGTGACTACATCGCTACGCGCTTCGCTTTCCGATTCGATGCATTCAATAGCTTCAAAGCTCAATTCAAATATATTTTAGGCTGCATTTGTGGCTCGCATTGCCACGTGCGCTGATCGGTTGATCGTTACGTGATCGGTCTACACCAGTAAAAAAGCTGAAATTACGGTCCACGCAGGCGCCGTCGTGGTGTTTGTGAAACGAGACTGTCTTAAACAGCCGTGATAAGATTTCGCGCACTACACGATTAGTCGAGCTTATGCTGGAGCTAATGCGAGCCCCAGCGACAGCGTTCGAATTTCGATCATTCATGTATAAAAGACGACGCGCACCACCGACGATCCGATTAGTGGACACCCGACGTCCATGCTCGCCGCTATCATTGTTCAGCGAGTATCACTTGTATTTTCAGTTTATCGTTTAGTGGGCGCAAGTTAGCCCAATAAAGAGTTTTCATCTGTACCAGCATGCGTTCCTGCGAACTTCACCGGCGCAACGACGAGACTATATTTTACGGAAGACACCCATATGCTCCCAGCGAGCCATGTGATGCAACAATCACATTGTGTTTGTGTTCGAATTTTTGTGTCGGGACTCCATTGAAATTTCTTAGACAAAGGTGGTATGTTATTTACTTATGTGTTCAGGTGTAGCTGAAGACGAGGTGAGAACCACCGCCACGGTAGCCCCGCAGGATAGCAGCAGTGGTGGAACGCACGCGGAAGAAAACACCATGGTCGTACCTCGGGAAACTGTCAGACCACACGTGCCAACGACAAAACCAGAGACCACCAAACCAGAGTTGACAGAAACGGAAAGAAAAACGGAGACACTGTCGACGGCTGTACGACCGATGTCACCGGACACGACGATGAGTGAGGAGCCACAAACAGCGGGCACGTTCACGGATGAGCGTCCAGTGAGCACGGACGTGACAACGGGTAAGTGTACACGCAATGCTTGCAACTTTCCGTGGTATCTTAGTAAAACTTGTTGTTGTGCTACTTTGTACATGCTTACTGATATACAAAAAGACGCGTACCATCGAGGAAGAATTTCGAAGGGTTCTGTCTTAAATTCTTCCTCGATGGTACGCGTCTTTTTGTATTTCAGTTCCGTGGTATGCTTTGGCGTTTATATTGCGATAGCAAATAAATGAACACTCCAGGCACACTTTGGACGTCGCCGTCGCCGTTATGCAAGAGCGATAACATCCCCCCGCGAGCACTATGTTCATGGTGTGAGTGAAAGCTTGATAGGGTAGCCGATGATCTCGGCCCATGCGGGCATGAAACGTGCCGGCTGTCCTCCGTCAAGAAAAAGGGCGATGCCCCAGAAGGGCTCCCGTGTCCTAGAGGGGATGATGCGTGCCCCAGTAGTAACTGCGTAATTTCGACTTCAACGGTAGGGCACAGTCGAGCGCGCCCAGTCTTAACGACAGGGATTAACAGATTGCTCATACCTTCGTACGTGCTGCGTACTCATTGCTGAGTTTGCGTTGAAGTGATAACAAGAACCTCGCTTCCTTCGCCCCAGCAGTAACGCTTCCTTACGCCAGATCAGATGCTAAAGCAGCTAGCTGCTTATCAAATTCATTGTTTCACCCTTGCAGCAAATAGCACATAGCTTGCTGTATAAACAAAAAATTGTGTCTGTCCCTTCTTCACGGCCTGCATGAACACCTCGGCTATCTTGGATAATTTGCGAATAAAAGGTGTTCGGCATTCGCTTAGGTATTTGATAAAGATCGCAAAACTGAGATATTTGGCATTCGCTTAGGTATTTGATAGAGATCGCAAATGATAAAAAATCCAGCCAGCTCCACTTCGAGAACGCTGTCCAAACAACGAAGCTTATGCCCGTCATTCGCCACGCCATATTGTACTTCCTTACTTTTCAAGTCTTCCTTTCGCTGGCGCTTAGCTTTGGCCTCCCTTGCATGAACATCGCGGATGCCTCGGGGACAACATGCCCATTCTCGCTGACGCTCACGTCGGGTGGCTTCTTCATGGGGAGAACGAGAAGTGTTCGCCATTCTGAAAGCGCATACTCCTGAACACAGACACTGACACACTATTTTACACTGCCCTGCGCCTCACCGTCACCCCATCTTGGCACGTTTCTCGAAGCTTCACCCCCCGACATCCTCCGCCCTCGCCTCTCCCAACACGTCGCAGCCCTCCCCTTCCTAGCGAGCATAACTCTCGCCACACTGCAAGGCCAGAGGCCACGTGATCAGTTCTACGCCGACCCCGGACATGAAAGCCTCGACCAAGAACAGCTACGCTGTTTAAAATATTCAATAGGTATTGGAGATACATACATACGTGGCTTCTGTAGCCATCATGATAATAAATATTTGTTCTTTTGTGGGTCGGGAAAATTTTGATGTAATTCAATCCACTTACCAAAATGCATCAATATTTTACTTGGGTGCTTAAAAAAATTTTGCGATGGTCAAACAATACTGCGCAACTGAATTCCTAGCGGGATTCAATTCTTCGTCAAAATAATGATAAAATCAGGATTGATGCTGTCTAGGCAGAATTTACCAACCAGGATACCAGATACGATTCCTGTTAGTAGAATCCCATGCACTCTGGTAAAGAACATATCGGAGATTTTTATCCCATCGCCAAATATGTCAACACACCTGGAGTGCCACGTTAAAGGGGTGGTGCCATCAAATTTCGAGGCTATAACAAGCCTGTTGTGGGTTTCCTCTGTATGCAAGGACACTCCACACGAAGGGTTGGACACAGCAAACGTTTAGAATATATTTTAATTCACTTCCAAAGTGTACCTAAATGCCCATTCTCCCGATTGAAACCCATCGCTAGCGCGCCAACACTGACGTAGATCTGTAGGACAGGCAACGAAAGTTGTAGTGACGTCACACCATATCTGCTGTAGTAACGTGAGTGGCCTCCGGACCTCCGCCACTTCCGCAACGTACGTACCGGCTGTAGTGAACTAGAATATATTCCAGTTCACTATAGTACAGGCAAAGCATCGGTTGCTACATCACTCGCCGAGTTTCGATCGATTCCTGGCTACGTGCGTCACAGCCTTGTGTGGTCACGTGACCACGCCTCCTACACTTCTACGTCACTGCCCAACCTCGGCGCCCAGAAACCGAAACCGAAAGCTGTCCTCATCAAAAGGCGATATTAAATTATTTAGCGAGAATACACGAATCTTGGTGCGTGCATCATGCTTCCTGGAGCTATAGGAAACGCTTACAGCAAAGAACGCGCAAGCCACAAATTTGGTGGCACCACCCCTTTAAGGAGGTACGAAATGCAAAAACGCTGGTCAGTGACGCACGGGGATGCGTTGTTCAACCGCAACAAGCGTTCTGGTTACGGGGGAGCCTACGTCAATGAAAAATGCCAAGACATACCTACAGAACTCTAGGCCAAACCAATTAGCTCAACACTGCAATACATGCGCTTGCTAGCCAATCTTGGAGCAGTGCACCAAACTCGTACACGCGGAATGTGCTGCGTCAGTGTGCCCGAGACTCCCTGCATAAATGTCAAAACAGTTGTTCAAAACGTGACAGACTGCTTTTTGTCGACGCATGTAACGTGACGATTCCTCTTCTATCTCTGCAGAGAAACTGTTTTTTTTATTTCTCATCTGCGCAAAGCTTCTGCGTATATTGCATTTTCCAGCAATGAACCCGTAGATGTTAGTTCGGCGCCCTGTCTTCCGTTATTACACCATCCCGTATCTAGCTCCGTTCATTCCCGGCTTAATAATGTTCTGTCGCGAGCGGTGTGAGAGGAAACACACGAGCCCGTGGCAAATAGCCTCAAACCCGGCGAAGGGAATTGACGGCGGCCGCTGTCGGAAACAAATTGGTTAGGGCGCCGCGGTCACGCTAAATGTCAGAACGCCCGCTTCGCTATTGCTGATTAAAAAGAATGTGGCCGATTACGTATCACGGACCACTTGCGAGTATAAGGGGTGTGTGCCAAGCAAAGCATGGCAGGGCGCAAAACACCGCTTTTCACTCGCGTATATGTATGCGCTGGTGAGATAAAATTCAGATGGAGCAACGTATGATTAAAAAAGAAACGGTACTGGTCTTTGCAGAGTGTGTGCGCCACAACAAGTGCTACAACAGAAAACCCAAGATCAAGCTTGGGCGCGACGCTCGCGCGGCTCCGCTATGCTTTCCTGGGGGCAGACGTTGCCCACGAAGGCGGTTTGTCGCCGGATTGGTCAGCGACGGCGGCAAGCACACGTGCGTGCATGCGCTTCTCATTGGGCCTTGAGCACTGCTAGTCAGCAATAGTTACATTGTGACGCACCGTAAATGCAATCCGAGAGGTCTGCGCGTTCGCGGAAGCGGGGGCGGCAGTGTTGTGACCGCGGATGCCCCAGTTGCGATAAGCGCAGTGGCGCTGCTCGACTTTGCTTTGGAAGCCTATATCAAGCTGTTATTTGTGACATATTTCGCGCGTTGGGAGTGACAACAGTTTTCGGAAAACTGGCACCCTTTCTACTTTAGTTTCGACAGCGCGACCCGAGTATCTGTCGAATTGGGGTTTAAGGCAATTCGCCACGCGCTCGCTTGTTCCCCGTCATAGTGCTCACGATACTGCCAACCAGCACAGTTAGGTGCACTCCTCCAATCGGTGGATTGAAATTGAGTCAATATATTTGGGTGAATGTAGCCCATTTGGCGACCCTTCTTCGGTTTCCCCAGAGTTGCCTCAAATCCCCCAAAATCCGTTCCTCTGTACGGTGAGCGTGCACTTCTCGGAGTCCAGCTCGCTGCCGGAAGACGGCCTCTGCGACATGATCTTCTACGAGTCGTTCTACGTGAAGCACAGTCCGTCCGGTTGGAACGATAAGGGCCTGGACCACTTCTTCGAGCTCGGGTCCGGCATGCAGCGTACTAGCATCGGTGCCTCGTTCTCTCCAACGTGAGTTGAAAAACAATGGTATGATTGAATATTATCAATTGCGTGCGAATTTCGTTAACCTGTTACAGCGTTTCCGGTACAAAGCTACAAGCTTTGAAAGCATGGTAGCCCTGAATGCGTCGTACTAGCATCAGGGCCCCTTAATTCCAAGAGCAAGTCTAAGGACACAGTAGTAATAAAGTACATTAGCATGACAGAGAAGGCGTTTACGTATGATCAGGTTACTGGAGCTGCAGTGCGTGCCAGCGTAGAGTTACTGTGTATGTTACCTTTAGGCAGGGGCATAGGCAGAAACTTCTTTCGTGGTAAGAGGGGGCACCTCATTGAACGGTCATTGAGTACGGTCAGGCGTGTGGTCAAGTGTCATTTTCTGCTCTGTATCCCACGGGAAGAAGAAATGTGGGAAAGAGGGGGGGGGGGAGGGGTACGGGATTGGTGGACCCATCCCCTGGCTGCGCCACTGCCTTTAGGTAGCATATACAGTATGTTATACGCCAGCGAAGCTTGTAGCGACATCTTGCGACACATTGTTCAGTTATACAAAAGTGATTTTGTAATCAATTACGCAGCGCCTCAGCTGTAGTTATGGCCGTGATCGCGGTGGAGCAGAGGGGAGATGGGTTGACCGGCTCCCTACTCATCCAAGGGGGGCGCCAAGTTAGCCCTATATCTTTACGCACACGAACCTGTCTCGTCAATGTTCAATGTGCAGGGTAATGACCGTGCAGGTTGTTGACGGTAATGGCAGCCGAAGACCTCTGATGTTACATTGCAAAAACTCGTTACTCCCACCTTTATCCGCAGAAGGCCAAGGACCAAAGGCAGGCCGTTTTGAGAATGACGTAATATCTTCATTTTCATATTTGTATCCATTGCGAAGCTTCTTTTCCTCTTGAATCGACCGATTGGAGAAGGGGGGGGGGGGCTGTTGTGAAACTTGGGCCCGTTAATGGGGAATCCTGCGCACACCTATGGCTGTATTCAAAGAGAAATTATAACAAGGGTTCACCCATAACGGCGACGAGACGCTCATACCAAGGTCATAGGAGGCTGAGGAAGAAGATGAATGAATGAATGAATGAATGAATGAACGAATGAATGAATGAATGAATGAATGAATGAATGAATGAATGAATGAATGAATGAATGAATGAATGAAAAACATTATTAGTGCAAAGAAATTCTTCCGGCGAAGGTGGAGCCCTCAGTCCAGGGCCCCTGTGGCCTTTGCCATCTTGCGAGCTCTGTCGATCAGCTTGAGCTGTTCTTCAGGCTTCGAGCAGGACAGCGCAGCCTCCCACTGCTCCGATGTTGGTGTGTTGTTTATTGGCACAGCCTTTGAGTGTTGGCAGGCCCATGTAACGTTATAAAGTGTTGCAGTTCCCCGCATAGCGGGCATTTGTTGTCGTATGTAGCCGGATAGATTTTGTTAAGTACACTGAGATTTGGGTATGTATTGGTCTGCAGCTGTCTCGAGGCAACCGACTGCTCTCTACTGAAAGCGAAGAAAAACGACTGTAACGCTGTCTGAAGGATACTTCCGAGCGCCAGCCTTGGTATTACTTCTAAATGTACTACGCCTCAGAAATACATTTACTTCTGTGCAGAACTGGCCAGTTCTTCGACGATGAAGCCTCGGGCGTCCTGTATCGCGATCTCGACAACCTGTTCAGCAGAGGTGTCCAGCACTTTGGCATGCTGAAGATGTACGGCGACTACAGTTATAAGCAGCGGCTGGTGGGAAAATGCTTGAGGGCACTGAAGGTACATCTAAGCCATCAATCTCACGCGGCACATAGCCTGTAAATTCATACCTTTATGCTTGAACTGTGCGTTTCATTTGTGAGAACACTTGTGGAACTGCCATTAGTTATCACATGTTCACGTCAACGGATTAGAGGGTGGCAGAATGGGCAAAAGAACAAACAGGGGTAGCGGACATTCTAGTTGACATCAATCGAAAGAAATTGACCAGGGCTATCCACGTGATGCGTACGACAGACAACCGGCGGACAGTAAGAGCAACAGAACGGTTACCAAGGGATGGGACACGCTGTCTAGAAAGGCCAATGGACAGGTGGGGTGATGAAATTAAGAAGTTCGCAGGGATAAAATGCAAACAGCTCGCACAGGATAGAGTAAACTGGAGATCATTCGGAGACGCGTTCGTCCTGCAGAGAACTTATGCGGCTTGACAGTGATGATGATGGCATCAGGCATATATACTTATTACCCTCGTATGATTGTGTACGGACAGTTACATTTCGCGTCTAATAACGCAAACTTCGAAAGAATGTAACGCGACGCTTCGTGTACTTATGTGTTATTCAAGTGTGATTATATGAGAACCATTACGTTACGTGTGTAAGAAGACTTAAATTCTTGCGTTCTTATGTGATCATACTGCCACGCGCGCTGCTTTTTTATTTCTATGTAATTGGTACATCAGACTTATAACCTTTGCTTTTCGCATACGGCGCCCGAATGTCTGGGAACCTTCCACATTATTTTAGAACCTTGTGATAGGCTTGAGCGCGCAAACGGGAACAGTTGAGTCTCTTTTGGAACTAACGCGGCCACTAGCGATAGGACTCGAGTGTTCCATGCAGCATGTATCAATGCCGATGCGCCTAACCGCAGATAAGATTACCTAAGGCTGAAGCTCTGTTCGCCGCTATCAGTGGTCAGCGTCTATTGCCTGTAGTTTAGCCCCGCCACGGTGATTAGTGGTTATGGCGCTCGACTGCTGACCCGCAGGTCGCGGGATCGAATCCCGGCCGCGGCGGCTGCATTTTCGATGGAGGCGAAAATGTTTGAGGCCCGTGTACTTAGGTTTAGGTGCACGTTAAAGAACCCCAGGTGGTCGAAATTTCCGGAGCCCTCCACTACGGCGTCTCTCATAATCATATCGTGGTTTTGGGACGTTAAACCCCAGATGTTATTATTATTATTGCCTGTAGTTTGACTTTTTGTTTCCCAGGCGAAAATCGCTCAGATCAAGAGTTTTGTCTTGAACACGCCGATAAGTCACGACCACGTGACATCTGGTACAGGTGCTATTCCTTCACATTCTGGACGTCCCTGTCCAGCCGTCAACCCAGCCGTGAACCCAACCCAAGTTGCGGAGAAGAAACCGACACCACCATAGAAAGTCGAGCAAGACGCAGACAAGGACTGCCAGCACTATACGGATCGCTGCATTACAAGCCAAGCGCCACGATGACGAAGAGGAAAAGCACCATGACGGCCGCTGTGTCACCTCAAACAGTCGTCATGAATCAGCCGAGGAATCCGCCGACTTCCGCGGATTCCTATGTAAAGACCCAGAGGGCTGGTGGAAAATATACGACCGGGTTGCGCAATTCAGTAACTGGGACGGCGATGAGAAGCTTCACCGCGTATAATTCGCCCTTGAAGATGGCGCCAGCACATGGTTCGAAAACAGAGCCACAGTAACACCCTGGGACTTATTTCGCGCCGTATTCCTCGACACATTCACAAGTGTCGTACGTAAGGAAAAGGCCGAAACCCTGCCGGAGATGGTGTACAGCTCCTAAATGAGAACGTCGGGATGCACCCCGAATTAGTGTCTCGCCTATTCCGTCATGCCGATCCCGCTACGTCTCAGGAGAAGATCCCCTTCCTAATACAAGGAGTGAAGCAGCCTCGCCACGGTCGTCTAGTGGTTATGGTGCTCGACTGCTGGCCCGAAGGTTGCGGGATCGAATGCCGGCTGCGGCGGCTGCATTTTCTATATAGGTGTAAATGTTTGAGGCCCGTGTACTTAGATTTAGGTGCACGTTAAAGAACCCCAGGTGGTCGAAATTTCCGGAGCCCTCACTGCGGCGTCTATCATACCCATATCGTGGGTTTGGGGCGTTAAACCCCAGATATGATTAATAAGGAGTTAAGCAAGAGCTTTTTGCAGGACTTGTTGGTAACCCGCCCGAGACTCTCAACGAATTACTATCGCAGGTCATGACAATAGACGAGGCGCTTGAGATGCGGACAAGGAAGTACAACCGCCGATCACCGGCAACCTACAACGCCGAAACTCAAGCCCTCAGCACCAACGACCTGCGCGAAACCATCGAGCGGTCGTGCGTGAAGATCTGTTTGAGATGTTTCCTCGAGTGGACTTTTGACCGACATTGATCGTGATGAAGTCCGGCAATCGCTGGAAATATGCGAACCGCCACAGCCTCATCCGGAAGCTGTGAGGTACGCTGCTGCAGAGGATCGTAACGCTCCCCCTTCGGGCCCACGTGAAGACGCTGCAGCATAGCAGTTCCGCCGCCAGACACCGCCGCCGCCGCCGCCTCCGACACTGTATCACCCACCTGTTGGCCAGCGCTACACCACGAAAAAGACCGACGTTTGGCGGGCCCCCGACCACCGCCCACTCTGCTACCACTGCAGAGAAGCTGGCCACACCTACCGCCGCTGCCACTACCGACAGATGGGACTGCGTGATTTCACATCCTACCTCGCACGCTACCTCGAAGGAGCGCAGTGAACACCCCGACGACCCTCCTGGTTGCCGTCGCCACGCCGCTAGATCTCGCCGCAACGCCGGAAGTACACTGGCGCTACTCGGGGTCAATCCGCTAGCTCTTATCCGGAAAACTAAGCGCAACAACCAATGAAGGTGCGGCTGCTGCATGACGAAGTACCGAAGAACCTCCGTTGCCGAAGAACACACAGCAAGGTGTTTTCGTCGGCAAAGACACACCGCAAGAACACACGGCACACACCGCAAGGCGCACGGAAACCTGACGCCGACATTTCACCACCGAAATCAGACCTGACTCCACCACATAGAACCAGTGGAGCAAGGCAACGTAGCCGTGATCCGACGCCGCCGCCTAATCGCAACGCAAGATGACGAACTAGCGACGTCGACGTTCCCATCTACGGCCGCAACGGTACCGCTCTCGTCAACACTGGAGCCGACTATTCCGTCATTAGTGGGCCGTTAGCCGCGAAGTAGAAGAAAGTTAGGACCTCCTGGGAAGGCACCGAAATCCAGACCACTGGAGGCCCTCTAATAACGCCGTCTAGAGTCTGCACAGCAAGAGTCACCATCAATAATTGGACTGATCCTGCGAACTTCGTAACAGTGCAACATTGCTCCAGGGATGACATTCTTAGCATGGATTACTTAAACCTTCACGGCACCCTCATGGACTGCAGAAACAAGTTGATAACTCTATCGTCGGACAAATCGACACCGCCGGATACGAAGCCATGTCACCGTGCCTTGCACGTCCTCGAGGGTCAAGTCGCCGTTCCGCCTTGCTCGAGCGTCTTAATTTACGTTGGCACAGAAAAATCTGAAGACCTCGAAGTCTTCATAGAGAGCGATCCAGGTTTGCTGTTCAGCCCCTACATTTGCATTGTAAGAGGCATTGCTCGGTTGAATGAACAAAAAGGATGTGTGATGTATAACAAACTTCAGCCTAGAATACACACAACCTCAGCAGGGGCACAACGGTTGCATACATCGAGGAAATCGTGGCCGTCAACTGTGCGTTCCCCAGTTCAGATTCTGACGAAGCTACAAAGACGACCCCGATGCCTCAACCAACCTTCGACGTCAACCCACGCCTTCCCGGTAGCGAATAACAGCTCCGACGCCTTCTGCAGCAGTACAAGGATTGTTTCTTGTCGGTATGAAGAGTTCGACAGAGGCCGCTTGCTAAGAACCGCATCATAACGGAAGAAAACTCTCGACCACTAAGTCGGGGTCCCTACCGGGTTTCAACGCGAGAACGAGACTTTATAAAGCAAGAAGTCGACGAAATGCTGCACGATGACATAATGCAGCCTTCGAAGAGTCTGTGGGCGCCACCAATTGTCTTGGCGAAGAATAGGGTAGGAAATCTGCGTTTTTGTGTCGATTACCGTCGCCCGAGCAAACTAATGAAGAAGGACATATCCGCTACCACGGATAGACGACGGCTTGGATCGACCTTGTAACGCAAAGTACTATTCTTCGATGGACCTCGAGACGGCCTACTGGCATGTTGAAGTTGATGACAGAGACCGCGAGAAGACGGCATTTATGACACCGGACGGCCTGTTCGATTTCAAGGCCATGCAAATTCGTCTTTGCTCGACGCCTGCGACGTTCCGGCGCGTTATGGACACAGTGCTGGCTGGATTAAAGTGGCAGGCTTGTCTATATTCTACCTGGTTGACCTCGTCTTCTTCGCTCCCACCTTTGACGAACACCTGCGACGCCTTGGAACAGCGATTCAAGCAATCAGGTAATCTGGCTTAACACTCAAACTGGAAGAGTTCCTATTCGCGTACGAAGAGCTCCTCTTAGGAACTCTAGAGTCCAGCCTGACCAGCAGAAAACACCCGCCATCGCTACATTGCCGCCAGCCGCCAAGAAGGCTGTGCATTGAATTCTCGGCCCGTGTGCCTGTTACAGGTGGTTTGTAAAAACTTTGCACGCATCGCCAAGCCACTTGCCAAACTGACCAAGACCAACGTCGAGTTTAAGTGGGAAACGGCGCAAGTCGAAGCATTTCGAGAACTGTAACGACGCCTGCAAACGCCAGCTAAACTTGCGCATTTCAACTAACACGCTGATACGAAGATCCACACCGACACAAGCAGTGCAGGACTTGGAGCCGTCCTTGAGCAGAGGACTGACGGACTGGAAAGGGTTATCACTTATGCTAGCCTGTCGCTATCGAAGGCGGAAGCCAACTACTCCACTACAGAAAAGGAGTGCCTTGCCATATTTAGGGTACGTCAGAGTTTCGCCTTCACCTCTACGGCAGGCCCTTAAGATTTGTGAGCGCCCACCACGCCTTTTGTTGGCTGGTTAACTTGAAGGACCCTTCAGTTCGCTTTACACGATGGAGTCTGAGACTTCAAGAATTTGACGTTACCGTAATTTAAAAGTACGGACTTAAGTACTCTGACGCCGACTGCTTTTCCGGCGCACCAATTGATCCGCTGCCGTATGACGATCTCAGCGAACACAGTTTCTTGAAATGGCGACGACTTGACCAAACGGCGATGCGATCCGCAACTGAGACGCATGGCAGAGCACTTGGAAGGCAAGACCACCATTGAACCCTAGGTATTAGGAAGATGATTGGCGTCATTTTCCTTGCAGAACGACACCCTGGTAAACAGGTTCTCGCCAGCCCGAGACAACTACCTCGTATTTGTACCTTCGGCACTGCGACCAGAAACTCTGCAGGCTCTGCATGACGACCCGACGACTGGTAGGTGGTCATGATGGTGTATGGCGAACGTATAAGAAACTTCTCCAATGGCTCACATAGAAAAACATAAAAAGAGATCGAAAACAATACGAAGTCCTGCCACTTGTGTCAAGGTAACAATGCCGAATACCGACCTCGATCCAACGTGCTCGCACTACTACTAAAGGTAGTAGTGCGCGTGAGCATTGCGGAATCCGAAAAAAACAGTTCCGGAGTCCGCAAGGCGGTTAAAATGGGTCAGTGCAACAGCATAGTAGTAGACCATCCTGGACGCGAAGACGCGAACAGCGTTATGGCTTTGCTTGACCGAGCGATATTCTCGCAGCTATAAGTTGTGACACAACACGATGGACCCGAATTTTTACGCAAGAAGCTTCAGCAGTGGGCAGGCAGCCATTGTATTACGCTACGACGTTGAGCTCCATTTCAGCCGCAGGCAAATGTAATTGCCGAAAGGGTCAACCGTGATATTAAGCAATTCAAGTGTAATTAACCAAGATTTAAAGCTTTTAAGCGCGAATGGAACTGCTCCTTAGAATCGGCTGTGGCTCCAGGCAATAAAACACACACTACGAGTCATGGCCGCAGCATATTTTTTGCGGCTTATGGCTAAGTTCATTGCCAGCTGACAAAAAAACTTGGAATAGATGAAAAACTGCCACTGTCTGAACACCGGAAAACCAGCCAGCAATAAATTAGGTACAGAAAGGCGATGAAGCTGGAATTCGACTGGACACCGAAGACGCAGGCCTCATATTGCACTGAACGATCTCGTGCTTGTGTGGAGGGCTCTACCGGGCACCAACACACGAATTCTTCGACGTGGCGTAGTCACATATATATATATATATATATATAATTAGAATAAACAGCAATGGTGGCCATATTGGCTTTACGATTTTCGGTATCGTTACAACTTTGATTCCTGTGTTATCCGTAGCGCTCTCATGTAATTACAGAACTCTTCTTGCGAACCTGCAGTGAAATTTGACGAGTTGAAAACTATGGTTTATTACATATAACGAGTGAGTGATCTACCGGCGCACCGATTACAGGGCGCTCAGGCGTTATTAATCACCGCCTTCTGCCAAAACATCCACAACTGCGCAGTGCAGCTGCGCAGGCGCGCATATTGCCTTACGGATGTGTAGTGCCGCTACGCCGCTTCGCCAAATGATGAACTGAGGCGTAGTGTACACTTCGCAGCTGTGTTTGCAATAAATATTCTGGAATAGTTTAAAGCGAGCAACGTCGCGTGCACAGACGTTCATTTCGTTTCCTAGCAGCAACTTTTAGGCGTCCAGCGAGAAGCGATGCGTGGCAAGCGAGTGAGAAGGCAGCCCGAATACGCCATCGCGTTCCACTCTTGAAGGCGAAGCTAAGCGTCGTCCAAGTTTTTCATAAGATGCTGCGCTTTGTCATCGTTTACATGCAGATCAAACAACGTGAATTCAATAGACAATTCATCCACGGAAAGTCTAGGGGACATTATTTCTTTTACTGCAGTGTAATAATTGGGGCATAGATTGATACGAATTAAAGTGGAATTAATTAAAGTTTTCTCTTCGACAAAATTCGTAGAGCATCGGACGCGTACATCGAAGGCTGTCGGCTCGGATCCCACCGACGGAAAGGATGGTTTTGCGTAGGGGAATCCAACCAGTTTAAAAACAAGTAATGTGCCGTAAGCTTTCCATGGAATAATTGTCTGTGGGATTCATTGGGTTGTGTATAACAACAAAACGAGCCCCTCAAAAAATTATTTTCTGCTGATTTAGATCTGTACGAGTCAAGCACGTTTACCTAAATTAAAATTTTTTTTTCAAACGCAGCGCATTGTGTCACACGTACAGCAAAGGCGCCATATCTCTAATGGAACAGTCCCTGGCGTGAACATGGTAGTCGGCTCGTTGTTCCCTGGGTTCTCCACGTATTCTACATATGAAGAGCGCAGGCGAGTAGCATTCTTTTTCACTGCTGTGTAAGAGGAGTGGCATTCAAGATTGCCTCACTTCACTGGTATGAAACTGAGGTTCCATGTTTGAAAAAAGGCAGCCGTTCACGGCCACTTGAATAGATTTCACGATGGTAGGTATTGCTTGCAAAATAATTAAAGAGTTCCGTCCTTCGAGTACGTACGTATATATATATATATATATATAATATATATATATATATATATATATATATATATATATATATATATATATATATATATATATATATAGTATTGTGACGCACTAACGCGACCTTTATTAGGCCCCAAAGGCACGGTGAAGCGACCACGCCCGAGGCATCGATCCCACAATCAAGCAGCGCTCCCACCACCGATGAAGACGACGAACACCCACGATGATGAACATGCATGAAAAGGGTAGATGTGTCTAGTGAACGCCCACACTAACACCCCCCCCCTTCCCCCACGCGAGAGCGGGCATCCTGACCGCAGTTTAAAGCGAAGAAGAACGCCTTGTGAAAGGCTTGATGCGCAATATGTGGACTATCAATGAGGCCCAGCAGCGGCGGTCCGCTGGGAGAACAACGGGTGCCACGCGATAGTTGACGGGAGACGTTTGCTCCAAGACCGTGTAGGGGCGAATAAAGCGAAATTGAACTTTGTCGCACAAGCCAGGAGTGCGAATGGGTGTAAGAAGCAGCACTTCATCACCAGGGCTGAAGGACACGGCGCGATGAGATGCGTCATAGTCAAGCTTGCAGTCCTGTTGCCTTGCTTCAGTGTTGACGCGGGCCAGCTGGCGGCAATGAAGCAGCCAGGACACGTTTTCTTCACTGGTGGATGGAGATAGTTTAACAGGCGCAGAGAAGAAGGAAGCGTCGAGGAAAGAAGAGAGGAAACGACCATGGACGAGATAGGATGGCGAGTAACCGGTTGTACGCTTTACGGAGGTATTGTACGCGAAAGTCACGAATGGAAAAATTGCGTCCCAGTTTCTGTGGTCATGTCTGACAGCGTGCGATGAAAGCGTTCAGTCAGCCCGTTCGTTTGCGGATGGTAACTGGAGCTTGTTTTGTGGGTGGTGCCGGATTCCTTGAGCACTTCATCAACGAGTTGTGAAAGAAATTCCTTATCACGGTCGCTCAGGATGACACAAGGAGCACCGTGACGAAGGGTTAGGGCTCGGAGTATAAAATCAGCAACTTTGGAAGCTGATGCAGAAGCCACGGAAGCTATTGCGGCATAGCGTGCCAATGGCCGAGAGCTGTAACTATCCATAGATAACCGGTGACGGTCATAGGAAGCGGACCGTACAGATCGATGCCAACTACCTCAAATGATTCCAGCGGACACGGGAGTTGTTGTAGTTGTCCGCTTTGAGCTGATGTGGGGAGCTTTCGACGCTGACAAAGCGCGCCCGAAGCTACGTACTTCGCTACACTAGTGGTCAAGCCCGGCCAGTAGTAGTGACATCTGATGAGATCGTACGTTTTTTGAAATCCCAAGTGTCCAGCGGTCATGTCGTCGTGGTATGCCTTGACGACTTGAGCTCGAAGAGAGCGAGGGAGAACGGGCACCCAGCGTTGACCGTCAGGATGGTAGACATGGCGGTACAGGACGCAGTCCTGTACCCCGCACCTCCACTACCTGTGACGCAATGGTTGGATGGATGGATGGTGGAACTTTATTAAATATAGTCCTGAGAGACGCGACTAGCGCGCAGTGGGCTTCTCCCACGTTGGGACGGGCAGGCTTAGCTTGACCGCCGCATCGTGGGCTCTCTGGACGGCCCAAAGCTGATCCCCCTTGTTGGGGCATCTGATGGCGGAGCTCCACTTGGCTGGGTCGGCTTGTTCACTGCCCAGTAACGAGGGGCATCGCCAGAGCATATGCTCTAAGTTAGCTATTTCCCCACAAAGGGGACACGAGCTGCTAGTGTAAGTATCCGGGTAAATTTTGTGAAATAAGGCCAGATTTGGATATGAATCAGTCTGCAGGAGTCTAAGCGTCATGGCAACCACACCCGAGGCACAGATCTAACAATCAAGAAGCGTTCCCTACGTGGCCACCAAAGGAATGGGACAAATTCACTCAGTTTTGAGGAAAGAAGGAGAAAAACGAGAATGAAAACCACACTAAAAGAGAAAAAAGCTACACCAAGGCCAGCCTTTATATCTGACGTTCTATATATGAGCTCACGAAGAAAGCATGAAGCGCTGACCCCACCACGAAACACGAAACCATTTCGTGTTAATACTACTGCCGAGCTTTATAAAAGATAACCCACACAGATTCTGGAACCACTTTCGCCGAAAAAACATACTCACAACTCAACTATCATCACTTGAAAAAGCTGATAAAGCCAATAGATATAGCCAATACTTTCATTCGGTCTTCGCGAAAGATAATGACGTCATGCGGGACTTAGTTCCATGGACTGTTTCTACTATCGAGCCACTCGTTATCACAGACGCTGGTGTTCTTAAAGGGCCCCTGACAGCAAAATTTTTGTTGGTGACTTTTTGACTAATTTGTAGCTTGTGTCTGGTAATCCCTAAGTTAAATCGTAAATGCTCTAGCGTATCATATAACTAATTCTAGCGTGGTTAATTGTGACCATTTTAGCGTCACTTCAAAACGCCCGCCTAAAAACCTCAAGAAACTAGCCCCCCATGCGGGGGAGCGTGAGAGACCACGTGCACTCAAGCTGTGGTGACGTTGAAAGCGCGGTTTTCAAATCGGGGCCCTGCGCGCGGTAGAGATTAAAAGTATGTGGGTGCCTCGGTATGGGTTAAACCTGTTAAGCGCGTGTCCCCTCACGAAAACTACCTCGAGAGCAGCCCGACAACAAAGCGAGAGGGGTGGGGAACAATAGGCCTCGCCGGGTGCCAGTCGTCGTATTGTGCACGTGCACCCCGCAAACATTCCGTGACGTCCACAATACTTGCTTTACTCGTGGAACGTCACACGGGGCCACGTCATACCAGGATGTCGCGAGGTGCAGCCAACTCAAATGAGCACTCACGCTTACTTTTAAACCAAATTAAGATATCCTAAAGGCAACGTTCGTCAGTAATAATCAGTCAGATGTGTCCCCGTATACAGGAAAGTCAAACAACAAAAACATCTCGAGGTTTCAATTTAGGTGTCAGGGGTCCTTTAATCTTCTTCTTGGCCTAGATACTAAAAAAGCGTGTGGCCCGGTCAATATACCCAACCAATTTTTTAAAAGGTACGCACAGTGTGGCAGCAGATACCTCGGCTGTATTTTCCGTAAATCCCTTTCAACGTCAAAACTACCCGAAGATTGGAAAATAGCTAAAATTATTGCCATCTACAAATCGGGAGACAAATCCAATGAATCAAATTTCCGACCAATATCGTTAACGAGCACGGCATGCAAACTACTCGAACATATTATTTTAAAACATTTGACACTTTTTTTTTGAAAACGAAGGCATCCTGTCCCCTAACCAGCACGGTTTTCGCAGGGGTTTATCGACCGTAACGCAGTTAACTGAAGTCGTACACGATCTCGCGCTAGGTATTGACAATCATAGCCAAACGGACATAATTCTACTCGATTTTTCTAAAGCCTTTGACTGAGTTTGTCACAACAAGCTAATAACTAAACTAGAAAACATTATTGGAGACGGAGAAATCCTTGCTTGGGTGCGTGGGTCTTTGTTTATTAGGTCTCAGTTTGTTATTTTCGAACATATCGCGTCAAATAGAATGCCAGTTACATCAGGAGTGCCCCAGGGTTCCGTGCTCGGACCCTTGTTATTACTCGTGTATATAATGATATAACTACTAATATAAACTGTAAAATAAAGTTATTCGCGGATGACTGGATCATTTATAGAGAAATTAAAAATGACCAAGATCACTACTCGCTCAATAAATCCCTTAATACTATTGCCGAATGGTGCTCCGACTGGCAGATGACAACGTAAAAAAATCAGCTTGCATGATGATAACGAGGAAAAGGGACCCTTCAAACTTTTGCTACACTATAAATGGCACAGCTTTGACCAGAGTGCCCAAACATAAATATCTAGGTTTAACGATAACGTCAGACTTAAGGTGGGATGAGCATATTAATCACATTACTTCATATGCCATGCCAAAATTATTTTTTATTCGCAGATCAATTCAACTGGCACCCTTGTCAACAAAACTCCTAGCTTACAAAACATTTGTCAGGCCGATCCTCGAATACGGAAATACCGTATGGTTTCCTCATACCCGGACTAACATAAAGAAAATAGAAGCAGTACAAAGGAAGGCCATACGATTCATCCACAACAAATTTAAACGTGACGACTCGCCCACTAACCTTCTAGATATTTCCGGACTTCTTACACTAGAAGCACGAGTGAAACAGGCACGTTTAAAATTTCTTTATCAACTCCTACACAATTATTATAAAATAGACATTTCAAATTATATTTCCTACTCACAAACTCGAGCTACCAGGCACAAACATACAAACACATTAGTACAGTACAAATGCAACAATGATGTGTTTAAATCAGGGTGTCGGAACGGAACGAAAACCGAAAACGAAAAACGAAAAAACGATATTTTGGACCGGAACGAAAACGTAACCGAAACTTTATCTATTATTTCGTTCCGGAGTGAAAACGAAATTTTTTCAATCGTTTTTCAGTTCACGAGAAAACTTCGCAATCCGGAGCAACTGAGCTCGCACAATGTGAGCATATCTTATGGTACGGTATTAGCGCGTACCTCTGGCAGGAATTCCAAAGCAAAGATATGTTGAAATTGTGCGAAAAACGAACACAGTGGCAACCAGAGATGTTTATATTAATGCAAGTGGATTTTTGCGCGCCTGTCACGCAGGCCAGCGTAGAGAGGGCATTGTCGGCGCCGAAGTTTGTTACAGCGAAAGCTGTTATGAGATCACAACAGCTGATTTTGGCGCCATAATTGTCCACCGCCGCCGGTGTTCATGACCGCTAACGCGTGATATAAAAAAATAAATGAGAAACAAATTTCTAGGATCGGATGGCATTTCAACCAGCGCCCACTGCGTGGCAGTCGGGTCTTCCACAACAGTGCCACGCTACTGCTTCTATATGCTTGCGAGGAGCGCTTGACAAGCGTGAGTGCTGACGAGCAGTGCGGCCCAGTGTTCCGTATGCGATGCGAAGGCACAAATAGGTGCCCGAGCGGTGCACTGTTCCAACTAATAGCAGCAGATCTAGAGGGTCTTATTCCTCATTAACCAAATCTTATTTTTCTCCATATTCACAACCGCTCCAGACGCGTGCCAAAACTGCTTAGTTTTCTTGAATACTACTTTTGTCAGCATAAACATAGGCTTACGTCGTCATTTTACCATTAACACATTTAAGCATAAACAATATTAAAACACCACCATTCGTTCAAACATGCTGACCATGCAAATACTATAGGTAGCGGGAGAACTGCCCCTATGGGAATTAGTAGGGTGGTTGTACTACACGAGATATGTAACCAAGCTACTATCCCTCGATCTCGGTAGCCTGTTTTGCGTACTCTTGCAGTTCTTAATGCATCTGATGACATCAGCTTTATGGGGCGTTCATTCTTAACTCGATAAAACTATCAAGATGCCTTTCTTACGTGGAGGAATTACGTTGATGGAATTGAACTGCCCGGCCATTCCCAGAGTCCGAATGCGCCAAGTTTTTTTCATTCCGAGGAATTGAAAGGAATGGAATTGCGGCAAGTTCTAATTTCCCGCCATGGAAGTGAAATGGAATGGAGGCGCCCATTCCGCCACACTGGTTCCCACCCACTGCAAAGTGCTCAGCCATAATTCTTTATCATCATCAGTCACAGCGCAAAGTGCACATAATGCCTTACATATGTGTAGCGTGTACAACGAGAGTCCGAAGAATGACGAAAAATGACATAGTGGGAACTTCTCTACTTCAGAAGAATTGGGATGATTTATGACGTAGTGGGTACCTTGCATGTGTACTTGTATTATTGCCCCAAGAGACTCTCCAGCGGGATCTACAAAGTCCGCTCTTCCAGCTTTCGTTGTCACTGCTGCGTGTGTCGCGCAGGCCTGGCGATCTCTTTATCAGAACAGCGGTCTCGCACATCAGAGAGTACACTCAATGACGTGCTGCGTCTGAGATCGTACTCACTCCCTTGACACAAAGCACTGAGCCCACTGAAAAATTCGTATTTGTCTTTTGAGAAAATAAATACTATGACTTTGAAATTAATACTGGTTTGTGCTAGTTGGTAGAAATCGTGGTACAGTTACTTCCGCTCCTCTGAAGAACGTATTTTACCCTTGTCCCACTTTCCTAAGAGCAGGGCAAGTAACTACATCACAAATCCAATGTTCGTAATGATTACCTTAACTTCAAATTTTTCCATAAAAAATACCGTTACGAACCGTTACGGAACATTTTTTTTTTCGTTCCGGAACAGAAACGGAACGGAACTTTTTGCGGTGGAACGAAACTAAAACCGAAACGAAAAACATTTCGTTCCGACACCCTGGTTTAAATACTCTTTTTTTCCGGTTGCCATCCGTGAATGGAATAT
Source organism: Rhipicephalus sanguineus (assembly GCF_013339695.2). Taxonomy (NCBI): domain Eukaryota; kingdom Metazoa; phylum Arthropoda; class Arachnida; order Ixodida; family Ixodidae; genus Rhipicephalus; species Rhipicephalus sanguineus. Next base: position 157,397,136 of record NC_051182.1, read on the forward strand.
GTTAGCGCCTCTCGTCACTAACACTGAGTCACTGTCTCAGTTTGAGTCAGACATTGAAAAAATCCTATAATATGTTCAATTCGTCAGT